>NC_140197.1:4467706-4800206 GCF_965226575.1 Pagrus pagrus | reverse complement strand
GATTTTAGCATAAGGCTGCAACATAACAAAATGTGAAAAATGTGAAGGGGTCTAAATACTTTCTGAATGCACTGTACATAAATGTCTTCACTAAGGGTGTAACTGTACATTAATGCCGTCAATGGTGGTGGTAATTTTCAAACTGCTGTTTATAATTACAAAAGAAGCAAATGGAAAATTGGACATTGGACATTATCAGATAATCTATCAAAATGCTGACATGGACTTTCCCTATGGCTGCCACACCTCACAGCCAAGTTTTCAACATGTTTGATTGCCTTTTAACCTTTTTGTTTTTAAGTTTTCCATTTCTGTGGAACTGCACTGTTTTGGTGGCTATGTGTTTGGACTGCAAACTCACCTACTCACAGTTACAGGATGACATCCACCGCCTGAGTCAGAGCTCCAGCAAGGGATGAGCTGATTGAAGGGTATATCTCTGTGGCTGCTGCCCAGTCAAAACATATTTCAGCTCTACGTTCGCGGACACCTCCAATGCTATAATGGACCTGGACGCCACGACACCGCCACTACATTATCCAGGGGTTAATACTAAAACCAAAAACCTAGTCAAACCTAATCAAACCTAGTTGTCCGGTCCATGGCTCCACTTCATACAGGACCAACTCAAAGACCAAACCCTCCTGGACGGAGGTGGTATGCCTTGACTGCAGGAGAGGATCAGCTGAGATTTTACTCAAGCCAGTAACTCTCTCAAACCACTACTCAATCCTGCTGAATGAGGCTCCAGTCCATGGCAATGATGCCCCTGTTGTGTCTACCCCACCCAGCTGCGACCCTGCGGTGGCTCCTCCTGTTGCCGCTGTGCCCTCTCAATGGAGCAACTTCCCCTACAGGACTGAGGCAGTCTGCATCTCCTCACCCCGTCCCCCTGAGGAAGACACCGAACATCCACTGTCCGGCCCAGGCTGTCCATACATACATGTACCCTCTCCTTGTAGCCTCTCCCCCCTCACCAGGTATATAAGCTTTGTGAACACAATCACATGTTGCGTTCCCGGAGCAATAGTCTCTGTTTTCCTGGATCAACTTATGGATGTACTGCCCTCAATCCCAACCTCCGTCCAACGTGTTGTAGTACATCGTAGGACTAACGATATGAGCTCTTTGAGGTCTTAAAGAACACTGGAAAGTCAGTTTTTATTTCAGGCCCAACCCCATTCCTTGGTAGCGGAGCAAGCCGTTTTAGCAGACTCTTCAACCTTCACACCTCATAGACAATTTTAACTTGTTTTGGGAAGTAGCTCTCTATTTAGAAGAGATGGCATGCATCCCAATAAACGGATTAACCAAATGTTATGCACAAATTTGCACCATGCGCTGCAGACTAACTCACTTCCTGTACCTCTACGGCACAGGCCCATCTCACTTGCTGTGTCTCAATTCAGGGGCTGCATCCTTCGAAGGACGCATTTGAAGGCCAATTACGTCACAACGCCGCCATAGGCTGTCCCAATTCGAAGGCTCCTCCAAATGCACTCCACGAATGCAGCCTTCTTTTCCCTCTTTTTGGAGGGCGCATCGCTACTATCCTTCGCGGCCTCCCATATCCCAAGATCCTTTGCGCGGCCAAAAAAGAAGAAAGAAAGAAGGAAAATGGTGACATCAAGTGGTGTAGAGCGTCACTTTCGCCTGCCTGGGCGGCAGAAATCATGACGTAAGGGTAAGGGGCGGGAATATCTGGTGACACAACCAGGAAATGCTCCGAAGGCTAGGCCGTCCCAACGGTTGATACGGCCTTCGAAGGTCTCTCCGAAGGACTCGCCTTCGAAGGTCGCAAAGGCCGGGTCCTTCGAAGGATGCAGCCTCTGAATTGGGACACAGCCACTGTTTCACATGAGGACTCGCCTTTCAGGCACCCTCTATCAATCTCTAGACGCTCTTCCTCATCATCTTCCCCAATGACCACATGCCTCATGAGCTTCTATTGTCATGGACGTCATTGGTTGTCTAATTTGAGTGTCTGATTCCTGTAAGAGTGACTGTGGTACAAGTAAAATACTGAACAACATATTGTTCAGTATTTTACTTGTACCACAGTCATTCTTACAGGACTCTTACAGTTGCTCAGTAAATTAAATCCACCCAGTCACTCAATATTTTCAGACTGCAGATAATTTCTCTCACACTCCTGGCTGTTCAAAATATTGGCCGACAAATCCTCTTGTATACCTGCAAAATTCTACTGCTCCTCGAAGCCAGGCTAGCTCCCTCTTGTGTATAAGAAGACTAGTCTCTGATTAGAAACAGGCAACATAGACTTTTTCTAACCCGCGCAACCCTTACAATCTGGTATCTATTCCCTGTCATCCACCACCTATAAGCCCTGTAACTAACCCCATGAAATTAACTCTGATAAATGTTAGATCTCTAGCTATTCTAAATCAATGATCTTATTACAAACCATAAAACATACCTTACTTATGCTCTTAACTGAAAAATGGCTAGACATGAATAGCAAAGTGACACTTATAGAGGCATGTCCAGTGGATTGTAACTCCAATCAGTCAGTTAGACAGCAAAAGAGAGGAGGTGAAGTCACCACAATTTACTCAAATCAGTTTAAATGTACCAAGACAGACCCGGGTAAGTTTTCATGTTTTGAATATCTTGTCCTTGAGCTCAAGGCAGATCAATCAGTGCACATTTTAACATCATACAGGCCTCCAAAACAGTTATCTCTCTTTCTCCCAGAATTCTCCCAGCTAGCTGCACTCATCACCAAAATTGAGAGAATAATTTTAAACAGATTTTAACATTCACAATAACAATACTGCTGACACTAAGGCTATGGAATTTATGAATTTA
Source organism: Pagrus pagrus (assembly GCF_965226575.1). Taxonomy (NCBI): domain Eukaryota; kingdom Metazoa; phylum Chordata; class Actinopteri; order Spariformes; family Sparidae; genus Pagrus; species Pagrus pagrus. The sequence continues at coordinate 4,797,377 of NC_140197.1, read as the reverse complement.
CTTGAAAACTTTGAACTTATTCAATATGACAAAGAGGCCGCTCATCAGAATGGAAATATCCTTGATTTGGTTGTGTCAGAGGGGTAATTATAGACAATGTTTCAGTGTCTCATGTACACATCTCTGATCATTATTGTGTGTTTTTTGAAAGCATCCTATTCCTAACTAGGATCAGAGACGAGTGTGTGAGTTGAGATGAGGATGAGATAGAAGTTCCTAGTTGGAACTAGTTGGCCCCAAATCCAAAAGGGATGAGCTCTTCAAAACAACCAGAAAACGGACCCTCATTATCAAATCTTAAGTTAGTTAGAAGTTAGAAGTCTAGGTGCTGTCTTAGACTTTTAGACTAAGTTTTATACCTCACATAAACAAAGTCACAAAGGTAATATTCTTCTACCTCAGACACATTGCCAAGGAACAACCATTCCTGACATAGGAAGATGCAGAGAACTCCATTCATGCCTTCATTTCAAGTAGATTACTGTAATGCACTGCTGACTGGTCTTCCCAAAATTCTATTGAGAGGTTACAACTCATCCAAAACTTTGCTGCTAGACTGCTAACAAAAACAAAGAGGAGAGAACACATCAATCCAGTCCTAGGTGGGTTGCCATTTTTTGCTGATAACCCAGAAAATATCCTTTTTTCACAGCATAATGTTAGCAGGTATTTGTGTGGATGTGATCAAATGAGCAGGGTTTGAATTTTTCTCAAGCTCTTCTTTTTCATTCTTACAACCACTTTTGGAAAAAGTCTTTATACTTTATGCAGAATGATGAATGAATTGGTGTGGGACAATTTGTTGAACTAAAGATGAATGTGACCATACCATTACAATCACAGTCAGTGCTGCCTGCTTATTCAGCTCCACACTGTATTGGTGGATAGTCCAAGAACTGACGTAGAGTGTGGCGTGTCATAAACTTAAAATGTTGCTTCAGATAGATTTAAGTGACATCTCACACACAAAATAGTCATTCTGACAATGTTTTGTTGTATGTACACTGGAAAATGACAAATATTGAGCAGTTATAACTCATCCAAAACTTTGCTGCTAGACTGCTAACAAAAACAAAGGGGAGAGAACACATCACTTCAGTCCTAGTCACACTACACTACGCTCACCCCTTCGTTTCCATAGACATAGGCGAACACCAGAAGCTACGGTGGCCCTCACCGACAAGCAACCAATTTAGTAAATATGGACTCGTTCACAACAGCCTCGAATATTTCTACTAATTCAAGTGATGAAGTAAAGATGTATTTAGTTATTAAGGGTCAGTCCCAATACACCCCCTCGTCCTACTTTTTAGCCCTATCCCTAAATTTTGCGCGTTCCCGTGAGGGTAGTGGTGTCCCAATTACTCTTTGCATATAGGGGTAGTGGGCATAACGAGGGGTAGGGGGTATGAATCAAGCCCTTCAGAGCGAGGGATTTCAGATGCTGGCTGTGTCCAAATTCAGGGGCTGCAGCCCACGAAGTGCGCATTTGAAGGCCAATTACGTCACAACACTGCGCGAAGGCTGTCCAAATTCAGAGGCTCCTCCAAATGCAGCCCACAAATGCAGCCTAGCCTTCCCTCTTTTCGGAGGACGCACCGCTACTATCCTTCGCGGCCTGCTATATCCCAAGATCCTTTACGCACCGCTGCTCAGTCCCGAAACAGAAGAGGAAGCAAGAGAAAATGGCGACATCAAGTGGCGCAGACATGACATTTAAATTTAAGTAATGGGTTTATACTCGGTTTTTAGTCATTTGAACATCCAACGCCAGATATGTTAAACTTCAAAACCTCCAAATTTCAACTTTCAGTTAAAATATGTGACGCTGGTAATGCTATGGTAAATATAGTTGTTATTCACTAATGGGTTAATGTTTATTTTGTAATGTTGATGATTCAATTTAGATTTGACACATTTTGTTGTTAATTTTTATACACACACAAATAAATGTACACGTTTGATAGATTTGAACCAAAACAGACTTTAATGCATCTCTTCATTCACAATCGTGACGTAAGGGTAAGGGGCGGGAACATCTGGTGAGGCAACCAGGAAATACTCCGAAGGCTAGACCGTCCCATTTAACAACGGTGGACGAGGCCTTCAAAGACCTGTCCGAAGGACCCGGCCCTCGTGGACCGCGAAGGCTAGGCCATTGAAGGCTGCAGCCCCTGAATTTGGACACAGCCGCTGACTCGCCCAGGGAGGGCCAGAGGAAATTTCCCAGAATGCTTTACGTCCTGTTAACGTTACTCGTTAGCTCTCATATTTCCTGCAAATGTGTCGGATATTTCACATTAGTATGATAATAAGCAGCAAGTAAGGTTATCTATGTTACTGCGTACGGACTGTTACGACCGCGACCGTTACGATCGTTAGCTAGCTAACGTTAACTAGCAGAAGCCCCCCCGGCTGCTCCCAAAGTCCCAGTCGTTAACGTCAGCACAGCGCTATGGTAGCAAGCAAAGGGCGTTTATGCCTTCCAGTAATCACACACCGATCGCAACCGTTAACTCCATTGCTGCCGGGTTTGTTGTTATGGTGGGACGTATGTGCAAACGTAACTACGTAGTCGCTTACGTGCCCGAACGTAAACTATGCAGTGACGTAGCAAGTGGTGTCCAAATTCCTAGGGAAGATTACAAAGCTCTACCCCTTGTTGCTTCAGTTCCAGGGTGTAGTGGTAGTGAGTAGGGTAAACATTGGGATTCACCCTTAGTCTATAACGCAAAAAAAAAAAAAATTGTCTTTGGCACACTCCCAGCCCTCTATATCTTAGTTATCGCTCCATGTTTTGTCTCACTGCAACAGACTAAATAAATCTAAATAAATCTTGCTAAGACTACATTACCACCAGCTCTAATATAGAGATAACTAAGGAGGGATAAAGATAAGATAAATAAAGCAAATAATTGTATTTAATAAATATTGTGAAGAACTCAGGATTGAACCTAAATAGAAAAACTGAACTACTGGAGACAAAAGATTTCAAACACAAGGTGAAGAAAAAATATTTATTTAATAGAAACAATCTAAAAAGCCGCCTATAACAATACTAAAACTCTAATGACTATAACGGAAAACTAAAATCAGTGGGCTGGGGCCTCAGTGGGAGGCAGACCACTGGGAAAGTGCCCCTTCCCACTAGTCTGGGGTGCAACACTACAGAAACTACAAACAAAACATGCACCAAAAGTGCCCCAGTGCCTACTTGCATGCAACAGGAGTGAGGTTCTCACCATGGTGCCTAGCCTCCCACCTGATGACACCCAGGCCGCACTGGAAATCAAAGAAAAAAACTTCCTGAAACAAAGAACAAAAAGTTAACAAAACCAACAACCCAATTGATAATTAAACAATATAATAATAATAATAATAATACATTTTATTTCATAGGCGCCTTTCTGTCACTCAAGGTCACCTTACAGTAAATAAAAGACAATGCACAGTACACAATAGAATAAAATAAGTTAAAAAATAAATTTTAAATAATAAAATAAAATAAAAAGAAGCCACAAAAGTACACAAGAGTACAAACAGTTAAAATGGACAGGAAGCTCAGTTAGAGGGAAAAGGCAATCTTAAACAGGTGTGTTTTGAGTCGGGACTTGAAATGTGAAAGTGTACTGATGTTCCTTATTTCGGGTGGCAGAGAGTTCCAGAGCCGGGGAGCAGAGCGGCTGAAAGCTCTGCTCCAAATCAAAACCACAAGAAATGAGCAAAATAGGCAACAATGGCCAAAATAAAGCAAAAGCACTGAAAATAAATCAGAAGAGTGCTAATAAGGCCAAAACAGATGAAAAAGCTGGTCCAAAAGGAAAAGAAATAGGAAAAAAAGGCAAACCTAACAAAAACAAAAGCAAAGCAGAACAGCAGCAGGTGAGCCACCTTCAGCAGGCAATCACCACCAGGGACCAGCAAGAGGCTGAACTGAGCCAGCTGAAGCCTTTTATACTGCACCTGGGCAGGGGGGGGGGGCTAAGGGAAGAGTCTTGCTGGACTACCTGGGTTGCATTCACAACCTTCACTGAGGTTCACTACATAATCTTTCACGTTACATGTCCAGCAGAAAGCAGGACACCTTGGCGTCAGTCTGCAAACATTTCTCTATCATCAGAGATTTCCTCCAGTTTTTAATCTTGTTTAGTGCCTTGGAGTGTCTGTTTCTTTGACAATGATTCAGGCTCCTGTTTCTTGTACAAAATAAGTATGATTATCCTTCATTCATCAGATTGCAGTTTCAAACTTCTCACAATACAGATTGTTTAGCAGGAAACAGCAGCCACTCGCTCTTCTACTTCTTCATCTTCCAAACGCTGCAGTTCCGGCGGCCATGTGAAACACGAAAGGCCCTCACTAGTGCCAGGTTTGTCTGTTCTGGGCTGCTGTAGAAAAATGCCGGTGCAACATGGCAACCTCCATGAATGGAGAACCGCTCCCTATGTAGATATAGGCTGTGTCCAAATTCAGGGGCTGCAGCCTTCAGTGGCCTAGCCTTCGCGGTCCACGAGGGCCGGGTCCTTCGGACAGGTCTTTGAAGGCCGCGTCTACCGTTGGTAAATGGGACGGTCTAGCCTTCGGAGTATTTCCTGGTTGCCTCACCAGATGTTCCCGCCCCTTACCCTTACGTCACGATTGTGAATGAAGAGATGCATTAAAGTCTGTTTTGGTTCAAATCTATAAAACGTGTACATTTATTTGTGTGTGTATAAAAATTAACAACAAAATGTGTCAAATCTAAATTGAATCATCAACATTACAAAATAAACATTAACCCATTAGTGAATAACAACTGTAAAAAGTGTGACTGGGCTAAATTAATATTTACAAAATAAATACTAGTAACCTTTACATGAAAAAAAAGACTGTGTGCAGTTTGGTATATTATTATGTTGATTTAATCAAATTTGAATTATTTATCAATTGCATTTTACTCATTTTTGTTTGAATAATATCAGCTGAAAACCACTGAGTAGAATTTAATTATATTTAACAGTAAAGTCAACAAAGTCTAAAAATTGATACATTTTACTCAATGGGGACTCTTAGGTTTTAATCGCCGTATACTTCCGCCCAAGACATTTGCGCCACACTGACGTTGATGTCTGCCACAGCCGTCGTCGACTGCCATTTTCTCAAGGTAAGAGGCTTCAATAACAATACTTTATAGCTATGTTGCCCCAGCAGTTGAACATTGATTTGCGTAACCGCGAGTTACCTAACAAGTTTACTGGCAGTAGTTTACTGGCAAGTTTAATCAATATTGCGATTCAAAGTCAGCCGGAGCTTCCACCCCTCCCCCACCTTACCAAGCTAACAGTGAGCCAGACGGTAAACACACGTTGTTCTGAGAGGTGAGTATATAGTTACACACTTCGTGTTATCGGGTATACTGTACTCGAGTGTCACTTTATACTCGAGTAACCGTCAAAAGCGGTACATTCACCGGCTTTACTACTTTTCCGAGTGGTGGTAACGGCGGTAGCAGCGGTGGCTCCTACACGGTTTTAAACACTTTCTACATCGGTCAACACGGCAAGAAGTTAACCCCTCCATTTATTCTGTGTCGATCGTGTTTTCAAACTGTTGGTTGTGGGTCGTCGTGGTGACAACACATTACATCAAGGCCGTTTGTGAACGCTGGTTAGAGGTCAGTAAATACGAGCATGGTGCTAACTCTGAGCTGCCAGAAGGAGGCTTCCTCACTCGTTACTGTCCGTTTGCTCCTAAACATTCAAGGCCATACTGTACGATACATAACACCTTACATGTTATGTGACAAGCCCCCCACCACCACCACACACACACCATTTTTTTTCTTAATGCATAGCTTTATGCATAGCTTGCTTGATACCATTTCTATTGCTTTCTGCCTGGGGTGAATGTGATTCCAGGGGCGGTTCTAGGGGCGGGGCCACAGGGGCATTGGTCCCACCTGAAATCTTATTGGCCCCCTGAGGTGCCCCTGTCCTGGTCATGACTGTCACTTATCTGAGAGGATGAGATTATGGGTGAATGCAATTACAGGAAAGGATTCAGTTGCTAACTGAAGTAAGGAAAAGAGACAACAACAAATTGATCAAAGAAAAGATGGCCAAAACCTTTGCACACCGAAGAAATGAAATCGTTAACCAATCACCCACCATAGAGGACATAAAAGCCAGATGGCCAGCTCTATTTGAGGCGTCTAATGTGAGTTACAAGTGTATGGTAATCAGAAACATTCCTTTGCAATTGTGAGGGGTCAACTATTTGATTCAAAATATGCCAAGTTACTGTCATCTCATAAATCATGTTTTCAGGTATTTTCAAGATCAAATATGGTTTACTGGTTACATCATTTGTCTTTTAGATCCAGGATGAGTTTCACAGAGTCACAACGGTGCACCTGGAATCAAAGTTCATGTCCAAGCTGGATGAATACTCTCCCAGGCTTCTGAACCTCTTCCACTCAAAGGGCGGGACCATGGGATTGAGGTTGCAGACTATCCTACTGAAGGTATCCTACGTTTGGCCATATTATGTTTTTTATTTATATTTATATTAAATCTGCAGGAGGAAATGTCTATAAAAATGTGTATTAAATAAGTGCATATCATTTTAATTTACAGCAGTTTTTATACACTTTGCCATCGAATTAGACATTGTTTATCACACATTCTCAAAATGTGACCATTCAATTAGCTTGTGCAAAATATTTTAATATTTTAATAATGTGCTCTTTATGTGTTTTACATTACTCTGCTCTTAAGCACCAGCTGCCACTCACCCCTATTTTCTAGCTGCTTAAATGTCAACATTTTGGGAAATAGCCTACTTTGGCAGTCTCTCTATGAGTTAAAATAGAGTTAGAATGATAACGCTTCTCTTCCTCTAATGTAAATTTGAAGGTACAACCAGCAGCATATCTTATCATAAAGCACAGAAACAGGGAAGCAGCTACTTTGTCCAAAAGTGACAAAACTCACCTACCAGCTCACCATAAGTTCAGTGATAAACATAACATTTAAAATGTTTATTTTCTTTTCCAGGACCAGTGACTTTCTGGAGTCATAGCTGGTCCTCTGAAAACCTCAGTTAAGACAGGAAGTGTTTCATAAGACTGGTCTCTCAGACAGCACATAAAGGATCATTGACAGTGGTTTCTTTAAAAAATAACACACGTCTAAGCCTCCTAGCAATAAAAACTGCACCATGACCTTGAGTAATTAATTAATTTATGTTATTTCAGTCTCCAAGCAATCCCACCATCAACATAACCAGAGACATTGTCATCCGGTGTCTGATGTTGTACCTTGGGGAATCTCCCGATCAGCTCTTTAAAGAGTATGATGTAAGTTGAAATGCATATATCTTTCTCTCTACATCTCTATTTGTTTAGGACCTTCTCCTTTAGCTGTACAGTCTAAAATACAAAATGTTCTTGTTATCTTAGGATGCAGATGAAGACAGTGTGGCACAGGACCTTGCTGTACAAGAGATGAAAATCTACAGCATCCAGACTAATCTGTCAGAGGGTACAGAGGACATCGGAATCGTGATAGACGGAACAAAGGTCCTGACCGCTCTGGGTAACTTTCCGAGGGCTTGTGCCATGCTCATTGGTTTGACGTATGCAGTGAATCTTGCCTATCCCAAGGAGCTCAGGTACACTTTTGAAGCCTTTCAGAAACTCTTCCTCGAACTGGATTGTTCAAAGCTTTCCCCAAAAGTGAACAGCCTCAAGAGCAAGCTACTGGCTTAAGAAAGGGACCCTAAATACACTGGAGTGCTCAGTAATTCTGTGCTGTAGTTAAGTGTTCAAGTCTTGTTCATAAAAAATATGTTATCCATACTCATTTGAAGGGTGTGATGTTATACTTTGGACTTGCAACTGGCACAAGTAACTGTTTTTGTTGCTTGGTATTCCAGAAGTCACGAGCAAATGATAATGCTTCATTATAACCAGGACAGTGAGAGTTGTGTTTTGAAAACACAGAGCTTCCTGATGGACTATGAACACATGGCCACCAGTTTAGGACATATGGATGATTTCATGATTCTTCTGGTTGTTCTTGCAACCACCTCACAGCTCCATTATGAAGATGGACAATATTCTGCTGGGTCTTTACCTCTGTTTTGTGCCACTGTTAGTTGTGAGCTCAAGCTGTACTGATCTGACACTGAGGAAAGCTACCTGTGCATTTGGCCTGCCTCAAATAGCAAGTGCCTTTGTTTTTCTCCAGAAATATTTTATCACTCTGCTTGCAGGCTTCAAAGCTCCTGCCATTCTGGAAAGAAAATTTTGAAATATACATCTGTTTTATCTGATGTAGTTGTTGATGTTGTCACACGGTGTACTTCAAGGCTGAGTTTCAGTGCTGCAGTTAATTACTCTTCAGGTGTGTTCAGAAAAAAATTTCATACTCATTTGAGGGATTTGCTGCTGTGATTCTGCTGTGTACACGAGGGATACATATGTTGCATGTTTTGATAGATGAATTTGCACAAATTAATGATTTCAGTGCCACTTTAGTTAGTGAGGAACCAAACCAAATGAAGTACCTGACATTTATCCCAGACTTAAGTCAGTCAGCACAGGGATGTTTTGATTTCTTTTAACTCTTTAAAACGCATTGGCTTTAACAATTTCAAAGTCAAATCAAAATCAAAATCAAAATTTTAAAGGTTTTTTTTGCAGTCTGAAAACACTGCCATAATGTAAACACCAAACCTTGAATTACACCTAAAAGTCTTCTGTCCCTCAGAGGAATTTGTAGATCTCTCTCATCTTTCCTTGTGAACGTGACATCACTTCATAATGAGCCTTGATCAAAATACATAATAAGCAGATTGCCAGCATACATATCCCTATTGTACACATTGTTTATGTCTGATTTCTTATAGCCTCCCTCTCTATTTCTTTGTATTTTGGCATTTTACACAAGAAAAAATCTTTTTGAAAATGTATTTGTAAACAAAGTTGCACAAATAAATGTTTACCTGCTGTTCTCCTATATGGTAATTTGTTAACTGACCTTCAGTAAATTCTTGCAACATGAAGGCATGATATTAATGAGATTCAACATAAAAAAATTATGGCAACAAAGTGACAATCAATAACATTAAATAGATTTTAAGTCATGTGGTACCAATTCTAAGTTGATTTAAACAATTTATTTATGAAAAGATAAATAACAATTGCAGTTTAAATGTGTTGAATTAAGTAACATTGTTCCAAGTTATGAGTTGATGTAACTTATTTTATTTGTTGAATCCAAATCATTCTTATTCTGATATTTAGAAAGATAGCATCAATTTCACCCATAAAATTAGTAAATATAAATCAGTATCATCCAGATAATTAGTAAATGTAAATAAATTCCACCTAATTAATTAGTAAATCTAAATCACTTTTTTGCAGATATTTAGTATATCTAAATCACTTTTTTGCAGATATTTAGTATATCTAAATTACTTTTTTCAGATACCTAGTAAATATGAATCAGTTTTACCTGTAAAATTGATCTGGATTTACTCAACATTTGCCATATTATTAGTAAATCCAAAATATTTCGACCAATGATTTCATTATTTTGTATTTAATAGTTTTGTTTAAATTTACTTAATCAAATCAATAGTTTTTAATCAAAGTTGAAGTTCTTAAAATCTATTCAATTATATTAAGTGTCACTTTGTTGCCATAATTTTTTTAAGTAGATAATGGTCAAACTTTTCTGAGTGTATATTTACCATAGCATCACCAGCGTCACATATTTTAACTGAAAGTTGAAATTTGGAGGTTTTGAAGTTTAACATATCTGGCGTTGGATGTTCAAATGAATAAAAACCGAGTATAAACCCATTACTTAAATTTAAATGTCATGTCTGCGCCACTTGATGTCGCCATTTTCTCTTGCTTCCTCCTCTGTTTCGGGACTGAGCAGCGGTGCACAAAGGATCTTGGGATATGGCAGGCCGCGAAGGATAGTTGCGGTGCGTCCTCCGAAAAGAGGGAAGGCTAGGCTGCATTTGTGGGCTGCGTTTGAAGGAGCCTCTGAATTTGGACAGCCTTCGCGCAGTGTTGTGACGTAATTGGCCTTCAAATGCGCACTTCGTGGGCTGCAGCCCCTGAATTTGGACACAGCCATAAACTGCTCATTGTAAGGTAATGAAAACACAACGACTCTTATTTTAACATACTTATCAATATTATATTATATTCCTAAGTCTGTTCTGCTAGATGGCACTACATATTACACACTGTACCTTTAAAGGAAAAATGATGATTTGCAGTGACCCCACCTTCTGAGGGGACGAGTAGAGGCTAAACCATGTCAGCAAAATGCCCCCCACAGAAAAACAGAGCCACCGTCTGTTATGTTTCTCCACTCATTTATTCAGGTTTGACCTTAAATTATCATTTCTGCGTATTAAATGATGCAACCACTGAAGCTCCACCATTGCTAACCCCCTCTACTACTGTGATCGCAGCTCCAATCACAACTACTACGACGGCGACTGCCACTACTTCCCACTGCTGCTCATACTTTACAAAAGTAAAGTTGGTTTAGCTCTGGGTTCAGTTTCTCAGACATTCTTCAGCCTGGTTTCCATCCAGGCTTCACTGCTTACAGTATGTGCGGTAATGTGATATTTCTCATTAACCAGGCAAAATAAGTCAAACAGACAGCACTGAAACACAATGTAGGCTCTGTGTGAGTGTGTGTGTGAGTGTGTGTGTTTGTGCTGGATGAGTGGGTGTGTTCCAACAAGACAGGATATTTATTAATTTGGGAATAATTGATTATCGGCTTGTAACTTTTATTACTTGGTTTAAGGAGGTGTGTGTGTGTGTGTGTGTGTGTGTGTGTGTGTGTGTGTGTGTGCCACAAAGCTGTGCAAAGTAAAAAAGTTCCTTTATTTATTGATTTTACCTATGAAACCCCTGATGATTGTAGCACATAAGATTTCTTCTATTTGCTTTCATGCTTCAGTGACCTATGACCTCCTGTGATTGTTTTCTTGGAATATTGGTGATTGATCCATTTCTCATGTTGACCTCAGTGGCAGTCTCTGTGGGTGAGTGAGAAATTATGAGAATGTAAAGTGTGAAATTTCCATCACGAGGCCCTGCGGTGTCTTAAGGAAAAGAAAACACAGCAATGCAATAAAGAATGTGAGAAAGAAACACTTCAGCACTCAGTCGGACACCCCTAAAGCATGAAAAAACAGTGCTTGGAGTTTAAAAATACCTTTTACGCTTCATTGAGAGGATGGATGCTGTTTTCAAATGACCTCACCTTTGGCTAGTTTCCCATCAAAACTAGCCACTGCCACACATACCCTGTTCATACCTGATGATACAAGGAAGCTTCAATCAAAGTGCCTCACAACACACTTTCTTTTATACACATAAATGCATCTTCACTGGGCAGATCACAAATTCTGGTTGGAATGCGTCTTGGTTTTCCCAGACGACACACAAATCAGTGTCAGCATAGCTCCAGTCCAGTCCAGATGGTGATGGTAATGCACCTCAAGTTGTTTGGTGACTGCCCAAAACACCCGGAAAATAAAATGTACATTTTAACAGTTCAATTACAACAATTAGCACTCAGTGATGACAGCCTGTTACCAATAAACAAACACAATCACATTTTTGGACTACGAGCAAGACAGAAGTTTGTGTTCATGAGCACACATTTAACGGTCAAACAGATCAGGGATCTCACAGATTGGTGTGCCAGCTGTATAATTGTCTTTATGTTGTGAAATATAACTTATATCTGTGAATTTCAGTTGCATTGCAGCTGCCTCTATCACAAGCATAAATAAGTGAATATAATTTACATCCTCAGACTACTAACTAATGGAATTGGGAGGACTAAAGATTGTGTCTTGTGGGAATACCATTACACCTTTTAAATCTGGCTTGGATACATTTCAAACCTCCTTCTGATCTGGTTTGAGAAATCAAATTTCAATCAGTTTTGAATGTTTTTTGGATAGGTGGGGTGGCATTTGCTGATACCGCCAAAAATATATTTTTTTCACAGCAAATGTTAGCTATAAATCCCTTCCAGGGAGGAGTGACCGAAAGTGGATGCTGTTATCCTCATGTTCGATTGAATAATAAACCCTCTTTGCCAGGCTCAACCCCACCCCACACTGCATACATTTCAAATTTGGATGAAATCTTTGTACTTTGTACTATGCAGAACGATGAATGAATGGGTGTGGGGCAATTTGTTGACTCTGACACTGGTGCAACCCCTTTGCCCACATTAGGATTGGTGGACAATCCAAGAACTGATGTAGAGTGTGGCGTGTCATAAACTTAAAATGTTGCTTCAGATGGAATTGAGTGACATCACACACACACGCACGCACGCACGCACACACACACAAACACACACACACACACACACACACCACATAGTCATTCTGATAATGTTTTGTTGTATGTACACTGGAAAACGACAACTATAACTGAAACTGTCAGCTTGCAGCCTAGCATGACTTGAGTTCTCAGTGTGTTTGTTGATGTACAATTGTCTCACAGACCTTATTATTATTGTTCCAAAGCCACAGTGTGATTGACATCTGTCAGTTTTACACCTTATTTTATTTCCTGTATATAATTAAAACACTGATGACATGACTAACAACGTGTGCATTAATGACATGACTGGTTAGCACATTCATTACACTCTCAGACTTGAAGCACAGAGTGTCTATCTGATGCACTTTATTTTCTCACTTTTCTTTTTCATTTGTTGTCTTTGTCAATGTTTAGTTGATGGAAATGTATGTAATTTGACTTTTAGCTCTTGGTGCACCAGACACGTTTGCATGCAGTTTACTTGCTGGTAGGATGGAAGCAGCTGCTGATTTTCAACATGTTTGTTGGACCAGGACACTTAGTCGCCCCCTCGTCGCCCCCTGCTTAACCCCTGCTCTCCAGACAGACCTAGTACTCCAAATTACATTTACTCCACAGCAGCAACTCAATTTATCCCGGCATTTGGACAGTGTGTAGCTGTTTGTTGATGGAAATGTGTAGGTTTGTGTTACAGTAGGTTTGTATGTTACTGTATCTGCTCATATCTCTGTGTTTGTGTGTGTTTGAACATCTTTATAAATCTGTGTGAGAGAAACAGAGCAAGAAAGAACAAATGTGTATGTGTGTGTGTGTGTGAGAGAGAGAGAGAGAGAGAGAGAGAGAGAGCAAGAGCAGGGGAAGAGTTAGGGAGGCAGGCAGCACGGCGCCACCACTACAAGATCCCCGTGATCAGTGAGGCCCCGCTGCATGTGTTCCTGCTCTAACTTAATAAGGACAGCCCATTGGGAGGTGTGTGTGTGTGTGTGTGTGTGTGTGTGTATGCAGTGTCTGCTCCAAAACAAGTCAAGTGGAGAACACAAATGGTTATTCAATAGATAAATACTCCAACATGTCAAATAAAATGTAACATTGTTAGAAAATTATTGCAAGTTTAATTCTTCACTTATATAAAAAGCTTGTAATCCTTTAAAATTATCATCATTAATAAATGTGAAATTTATAGTTAGGCAGAGTCAAACATCAGTTAATAGTTAATTCACTGTTTACAAATAATAAACTGCTTTATAAAGCATTTATTAAACAATTGTAAAGGTTTATAAACATCAGTTGGCATCCAGATAATGTTTATAGATGAACTACACAGTATTTATTAACCATTTACATCAGTTGTAACTTTACAGTAAACAATTGCTTAATAAATGGTAAAAACATTTCATCGTTAACAGTCATAACGGTTAGCTAAAGTTTAATTAACTATACATTTAACATTTATTACTTAAAATTTTAGCAAGAAGCTCATCATTTAACAAGCTAGTACTCAAGGTCCTCTCTGCTCACTTTACAGAGGCCAAAATCAATCAAACATAAAAGCAGGAGTATGGAAATGTTTAAAAGCAAAAGTAATTTTAAAAAATGAATAAAGTCACTTCTGGAAATCTCTGACTAGCTTAACCTATATACAACCATTTGTGTTCATACAGACTGACACAAATTGTGTTAACAACTAATAACAACCACATACATGTATACATTAAAAAAATTACCACTATTTTATTATGTAATCTTGAATTGACATTTTATTAGTTTTGAGAGCTAGAACATATTCCATCTTTTACTGCCAGTTGTGGTTGTTACCGTCTGGTCAAATATCATTTACCTTCTGGTTATACGACAGTGACGGCTTTAATCAACCAAAGGCATTTTTTCCCCTGACCTGTGACGACTGTAATACTAATTCCATATAATGCTGGTGATAATGGAAGCGAAGCAGTTTTATTCATTGTAAGTCACTTTAATCAAAAGCAGATCACATGGACTGTAATAATTTTTTACTATTTGTTTGAGTTTGATTTTTGTCTTAAGTAAACAATGGAACACCAAAGTATGGTTTAAACTTCCAACTACCATGTCATTTGCATGTGACTTCATTATTTTAAGGGTTAACTGTTAAAAGTAAATACTTCTGACATACATTTTTTAATATCATCAGTAATTTGACAAAACAAAAAAAGTAAGTCCTGCTGCAAGTTTCTGCTGCATCTCGTGGTCCTCATTCTACTACAGTTATACTACTCTGGGAAATACCTGGTATGAACCGTCAGTCACATTTTCTAAACTACAGTATTTTTTTCTAAAATCTAGAATGAACTTTCATTCTCATGTAATTAAGTGGCACAATTCAAAATGAATTTCTAATTAAAAAATTATTGTGTCAATAAACAGTTAGTTTACTGTTATTACTTTCTACATAATAATAATACTAATTACCTAAGTGAAAAAATATATCATATATTTATGCCATAATATAGGAACTTCTTAATTTGTTAAATGATTAAATGGCAAATCACCATCTGTTTTCTGTAGTTAATTAACTGTTTACTATTTGTATACTATTAAATCAGAATTGTTTTTTTAAGTCCATATTTATTAAAGCACTGTTAATTAAATTCCAACTCCATAATTAACTGCCTGTATCACTATATGTCTTTTACAACTGATGTATATATTGACTCTATAGATTTATAATGATGTTACTATCATTTCACAAGTCATTTATTTTTTCTATGTGTTATTAGGAATTGTAATTCACTTTACATGAGTCAAAAATTAACCTAAAATTTTGATGTCATTCATTTTCAGGTTTAGCAGGTTGGCTTCAGTGGGGATCAAACGTGTGGTGTTTCAGAGTCAGGACAGCTTTATAACCACAACAGCAGTGTTGTTACTTAATCATTGTGTGTGTGTGTGTGTGTGTGTGTGTGTGTGTGTGTGTGTGCGTGTGCGTGTGTGTGTTGAGACATATGATGCACACTCACTATTCAAATATCCACTCGCTTGTTCTTACACCATCATGCGCATTCACACACACACACACACACACAATGAAAGAGAGAGAGTTACTGATGTTGGATTGACATGTGCGACTGAAAAACCTGACAAGCTCAATAACAAAAGAATCCCCCCCCCCAAACCTCCCTCTGTCTCTTTGTGCCTCCGAGGTCGAACAAACTCCACCCACCCTCTTGCTCGATCAGACCTCTTCACTGCCATTGGTTAATCGGCCCCTTTTCTGCAACTTTATTGGTTAGCTGCATCTCTCTCTCACTCTTTCTCTTCGCCTCTCTCTCTCTCTCTCTCTCTCTGTCCACCCCTTTCTCTCTTGCTCTCTCTCTATGTTTCTGTCCAATCATTGTCTTGGCTATCAATCAGCTCTGACAGAATGTGGGGCCCACATGAAAGGACGAGAGAGAGAAGGGAGAGCATCAACAGCTGTTAACCTCTCTCTCTCTCTCTCTCTCTCTCTCTCTCTCCCTCTCTCTCTCTCTCTTTGTGTTTTGTTTTTTTTTCTCTTCAGAGAGAAGCTGGAGTGATGACGGGGTGGGCATTAATCAAACTAACCCCCTGGAACGGCCTCACCCCCCGACACACACACACACACACACACACACACACACACATACACATGCATAGTCACATGCACATTGGAGTTCAGTACGCTACTACATATAAAGGTGACCACAAGCACAAGAACACACACATACACACAGAAACTATTTGTGTGTAAATACACACATAACAGACAGTGGGTTTGCCTGCAGATGCTCTCTCTCTCTCTCTCTCGCTCTGAGCTCAGCTGGTGGTCGAGGCGTATTCAATTCCCTGTAGAGAGGAGGGCAGCTGGCAGAGCTCTGTTAGTGTGATGTGTGTGTGTGTTTCTGTGTGCGTGTGTGTGTGTCAGGGGACATGGACCCATTGGGGTCTGGTCTGGCTAGGTACCACCTGACACACACACATACACAGATAGATAAATGTGACACTAAAATGACGCGTGGAGCCGTGAAAGTGATGCACTGTGGGGGCCATGTTTCCCCGCTGTGCACAGCATTGTGCGATGGGGGGGAACAAAAACAAGAAGGGCAAAAAAAGAGACAGAGAAAGAGGAAGACAGAGAAAGAAACTGGAGAGAAGTGAAATGAAACAACCTGAATTGACACAGTGAAGGATATTATAACAACCAGAGTGAGTTTTTCCTCACTCGAATCGAGGGTCGAAGGACAGAGGGTGTCGTCTCTGTACAGATTGTAAAGCCCTCTGAGGCAAACTGTGATTTGTGAATTTGGGCTATACAAATAAAATTTGATTTGATTTGATTTGATATAAATTAGTCTTCTTCTCACTGTCACAGGTAAGGTGGCATTACACCATCTGGCAGCCGTTTTGGAGACCTTCTGCCTCTGAGTAACAATGGCTGCAAGTAGTTGATTGTTGGCCTCAAATGCAACTCATTACTGTGTTTTCATGCAAATTTCCGTGTGTAGTATGTTTCATCGTGTTCAAACTAATGAGGACATTGTTATGCTATGTTGCTAATCAACTGACAATAAAAATGGACTCTGTAAAGATGTGTTCAGACTAAATACCAAGAAATGTTTGACCACTGGAACATTAAAAGCCAATGTACCAAGTATGCAGGCAGACTGTGTGTGTGTTTGTGTGTGTGTTGACATCGAATACTCTGACTCTTCCGTTTCCTCTTGTTTTGTCATTTTTAAAGTACAAAGCCTCCTCAACTGCTCACAGACTCATCGGAGCCACCCCGATAATATCAAACATGTTAATTTAGAATCAGGATGATAACATCAGTACTTACTCCGAGCTGGTCCACAACGACCAATGACAGAGGCATCCCGGAGCAGCTGATGGTGCTGCCAAGTAACATTGTAGCCCTTAAGGCTAAGGTTAGCAAGCATACTACTGTTGGCAGAAATTTAGTATCTCACCTCCAGTTCTTGCTGAAGAATAGAAATACTGTTTTGAAGGCGTCTCCCCACTCATCCAGACTCATTTAACCTTCTGCTTTTGTTTTTTTTCTCGCCGCAGGAAGTGGTTGCACCATGCTAATCTCCATTTTGTTTACCTCTGTTTCTCTCTCACATGATCTCATGGGGAGCCCAGCTTCAGTCTGCACAACCATGATGCCAGAGTGCTGAAGCCACAGCCCCGCTGCTGCAGAGTTGTGTTCACTGTTCATTCAAATGTATTAATATTGAACAAGTCGCATGTTCAAATTGAACCAAATTGGACACTGCACTTGGTTTGTTCCTCAGCAACAAACCTGCCACGTGAGAAGAAGATCGGATGAACGGTTCTCGAGATATGCAAACAACATACAGACAGAGAGAGATTCCTTGCTCTATAGTTAGATGGAATCTTGGATGACACTAAGTGAATAAATGAAATATACTTCAAAGACAATTTTTTTATGACATTGTGTAGTGGGTGACAACGTGTTGACAGACAAATGTCAGTGTTCTGGCACAAGAGTTGATCCTGAGATATGTACAGTGATAGTGATAGTATTTTGTTGTACTAGTGCATTTTGGATGTTAGAACTGTGTGAAGCTGAAAAGAGAACTCAGTATAGAGACATGTGATTAAAAATACTGTAATATCATCAGTCCCAATTTCATGACAGCCACAGTCTGCTGGTGGTCACTGCAGAAAAACTAAACAGGAAAAGAACACAAACACACAGGAACCTTATCAGTTTGCAGGATGTGAGGAGATAATTATTGCCAACTTGGTGGTCACACACACACACACACACACACACACACAAACACACACACACACACACACACATGCACACGCACACACACACGCACACACACAAACACAAACACACACACATAAACACAAAGTCAGTCTGTCAAATACACACCCACGCCACCCCATCATTGTCAGCGTTACATGAAGCTAATCCATTAACATGTCACTATCAGGGCTGATAAGTCTGTGTGTGTGTGTGTGTGTGTGTGTGTGTCTGTGTGTCTGTGTGTGTGTGTGTGTGTGTGTGTGTGTGTGTGATAAGCAGATTCAGAGGACATATTGATTCTTTACCACCGCACAACTGCCCTAGCATCCATTTGAGCCTTGTGTTCATCTGTGTGTTCCTCAAAAGGAGAAATCGATCTATTTTGTATAGGAGCATGAAACAAATGTGTCTCTGCTTAAAACCTGCACATTAATAACCGCAAAAAACACAGCTGACATCCAACTCGCTCATATGTTCTGCACCTATGTTCTTGAGAGGAAATAACTCTCCATTAGTAGTCTATATTTGTCATTCAAAAAGGGAGTAATATTCAGGACTGAGGATTTACAAACCATTGTGATGATACAACACGTTCTCACTCCCAACATCAATACAGCAGCTTAGTTAGTGGATTTAAGCTTCAAATTATGATGCTGTAACTACCCCTCTTGGGTCAGTTTTACACGTGAAGGGCTCATCAAGTTAGCAATAGATTGGTGTAGTGATGACATACAGTGCCTATAAAAAGTATTCTGTGTGGATGGGTCTCAATCAGTCCTGCACATCTGGACACTGCAATTTTACTCCATTCTTCTTAGCAGAACTGCTCATGCTCTGTCAGGTTGCACGGTGATCGTGTGTTTGTGGTGTTGTGCAGTGTTATGTGTCTACCAGATATAGCATTTAGTCTGATGGCCAAAAAGCTCCATTTTGGTCTCATCAGACCAAAAGACCAAAGAATCATCACTTCTAATCAGGAATATTTGTAAGAAAAGTTGCAAATGGCAGAGGTGAAAAATAAGGAGAAACCACATTTAATGAGTCATGGATAATCATGGATTTTACAGCAACAGGCTCATGGGAGTTTCTTGTTTTTTTCCCTTTTCTCTTTTCTTGCATTGATTCACTCAGCTGAACAGCCAATGAGAGTGATTTCTTTCAATGATGGGCTCCACCAATGTTTCTACATGCTCAATCGTCTCAAACGCTGCTGACAAGGGTCAACTTTTTTACAGTCTGTCTCCTTTGCATGTTTGTTGCTGAGAGTTGATTGTTGTTCTTCACTGCACAGAGATCACCTGACCATCAAACATTATGGGTGGTACTTTTACATCTCACTGGTAGTTCTGTAAATGTTTATGTCTCTTTACGTGCCACCCCTTCCTGGTTCTGTTTTGCCATGGAGGCTATCACTGCTTATGATCATTTTTGTTGATGAACTGGCATTTTTCTGCATGAAAATGAAACATAGCAGAAGTTCAATCAGGAAGACTGACTATCTTAATGTGCATTCTTTATTTAGAATCTCTCTACCTCTCTTTTCCTGTTTCCAACTCAATCCGTCGACTGTGGTATAACTCTGTCAGTTAAACTTCAGATTTTGCCACAATATCCATGAGCCAATCACCTTGTTGGTGTGGAAGTTTTAAAGCTGTTCCTCTATCTGCTGCTGTCATTTGTCATTTCAGTCAGACTAATGCGACCCAGTCACCTCCAGTCCTCATAGCATTCAGCACCCAGGGGTCCTTGCCCTGAGCTCATCACAAGTCCTGCTCCACATCACATCCACCTAGTCCTAGACCTTCAGCATTGCTTCGCCACCACCAGTGTCTAGGGCTAATTCCATACAACCCATGGCATCACTAAGATGACTCCTCATATCAGTGGATGATTAAGTTGTTGTAAGCTTATCCTTTGTTTTTGTAGTCTTTTCTCAATACCTCATCTTCCTTCAAAATTAAAGCTTTGTTGCTCAGTACTGTAGGTCCTACTGTAGTCATTATTATGAGGATAGAGTACCGGTTAGTAAAACGTAAGTGAAAAGGCCACAGATTGTTAAATTCTTCCTCCCTAACTTCACATCTTGTCCCTTGTACCTACATAGACACTGTACATACATTTCTGGTTCACTGTGTCTTTGGAAGGAGTATGCTGTATGTTGTGGACCATGATCTAAGTTTCACTAAAACTAAAGTTCTCCCAATGTTTGAGATTAAGTCCACATGTGCAACCCTGAACAATTGTCAGGCTCTGCCTTGCAACAGAGTCAACAACTGACAGTTCATATGACCAGGCAGAGTTGAAACAGACAATAAAGTATGGTATGGTCGACAAACAGTATTTTGACGTTATGTTTAACAATAAGATTAGCTTCCTATCCAACCATGTCATTGTCCCTAAATCAATATCAAGATTTTCATGAACAAATAGTTCATGTGTAATGTGGCTGCAGCCTGAAGTAATGACTTGAACAGCAAATGGGATGTGAGATGATCGCTTGTGATACAAAGTATCAATGTAAACTGCTTCTTGCAGCTTATTTGTCCGGCACTATCCTGTGGTGTTCAGAGGATGATGCACTGAAGAACTACAACTAGTCACATAAATAAGACATTCAGACTTTTTTTCCATTTAATTTATTTCCAACATCAAGGCGTGTGCAGCTAGCTGATGACAAAGCCACTCTTTTTAGTAAAAGGCTATAGCGCATCAATTTTGACCGTTTGTAGCACTCCCCTCAATAGACCTCTTACTAAGGGCAGGCTTCTGGGGTCATCTATTGTATTTTTAACCCTAATTTTAAGTAATTTTTCACAAGTAATTTGGATTTCGCTTTTTAATGCACACTCAACTGATACACCTAGATGAATTCACCTTTTAACCATAGGACTTTGAATAAAATGTTTTTTACCTAAGTGTCCGTCCCCTAAAACCTGAAATATAGTGACTTGGAATGGTTTTGTATTGCTTTAACACTTTACAGATACCCTAAACAACAATATTTCAACGATAACTCATCTATAGGCAGTTACTATGCTCACTTTTAACTCTGGCAAAGGAAATATCACAAGACTCTTTGTTAGAAAAATAACAGAATCAATTATTTACTTATCAGAATTACCAAAAATACCTTTTCAGTTAAATAGAACACTTTTAAGTTCCCCAAAAATATATAGAATACTCCTTTAAGTTTCAATAAAACTACTCTTAAAGTTTGAAATACTCCTTCAAGTTGCTCAAATTACATTCAAACCCCTTTAGTTACTTTCAGTAATACTCTCAAACACAACTCAGTGGGCCCACACTCACACACACATACACACAGCCGGCATAACAAAATAACCCCATTGCAGGCCTGATATGGTGACTTTTGAGTGCGAGGAAATCCACCTTTATTCCCAATGATCCAGGAACAGTAAAGGAAAAGTGTTACCTCCAATCCAAAGAACGACCCTTTACCCGGTCCGAGCCTGGAAGGCGACACTGCAGGTAGACTGGAGACAGACAGGTAAACAGGCGATGGAGCCTCCCTCACAGCCCGGGACGATGTCCAACGACGATGAGTCACACACACTGGCAGCGGCCGAGCCGAATCCTCATGCTCCCACAGTGAGACCACAAAGCACAGCCGATATCAGAAGCTGGTTTAGCTCCTCACGGCTAAGTCCGTTCGCTTTGATAGCGAATGCTAACAACACACTCCGAGTTAGCTCAAGCTGTACACCAAACAGCAGTAGCTCCAATGTCTGGGTTCCGAGTGTCGAGCAGACAGTCGCTTGGACACAGAAAACTACACACTTAACTATTATCTCGGTAGAACTTCACACTCGCGGCCATGCGTCTCTGTTGTGCGGGTTGTCTCTCTCAAGTTTTTTCCCAAAAACACACCTCTCACACTCGCTCACTTCCGGTCTACACCTGTCAATCACACCTTAACCAATAAATGACCAGGATCACACTTCTTCTCAATCAGTACTTCCTCTCTCCCCATGAGCTCCTTCAAAATAAAATAAAATATTCAACCATGTACATTTGTGTTGCTTTAATCTTATTTCTTACACCTTACTCTTTTGTCACACTATTTTAACCTTCATGAAATATTCCTTTTACATTTTTAATACACTTTTAATAACAGTTTCAACCAAATATGCACTTTTTTAAACCATAAATTATTCATTATTTATTTTATGAGTAAGGATTTTTAAAAGGGTTACACGTTGAACAGACAGTTTCACTGGAGCTACTTAGTTATAGGTGTCCATACATCAGGAATTATTTGACACCTTTCAGCCAATCAAAATCAAGTATACACCCAGACCATGGTATAATAATCAATTAATTCTTCCTAATTTTATTTTTGCCTTTTAAATTTTAACAGGATAGTTTTGGGGCAGCCACACAGACTCCTCTGGCCTTGTGTTGCGTACTGCAGGAGAGCTTGTTAACTACCTATCAAATCTGTAGTCAGTTCTCCTCACCCACACAAACACTGCTAGACATAAACATACACTCTGACAGGATATGGTCTTAAACACACACAGTCAAAGTGAGGGAGTTCTGTCATTTCTGTTTGTAGACACACCCACATATATAATAGTTAAATGTACACAAACACAGTACAGACAGACAGAAGGCCGCCAGTTTAATTAGCTGTTAATTCCCAGAATGCAGCCCGATTTGGAAGAGTCCTCCTAAGAGAACAGTCTGCGTCTCTGCTCCTCCAGTGGTGTGTTTGCTCTGCTTATGTCTGATTTAATGAGTCTGAGGCTGACAGTGGCATTGTCCCTTTACAGACACTGAACAGATTAAGCCTGACTTTAACTCTAAATTGGTACATATGTTGACCAGTCCCCACCTTAATCGGGCCCCAGCCCTCGGAAGAGTGTCCAGCTGAGGGAGTTCTGCCATGATTTAGAGTTGTTTCATACTTGGGGAGTAACCAACCCCAGGGGGAGAGTCTACACCTTATTTTCCCAACCTCATCAGACTTCACTGATTTCTTTTTGTCATCTAGGATAGTTTTGGATAGAGTGAAGGAGTATTCATTTGGCATATGCTCACTTTCAGACCACTCTCATGTCAGTTTAAGCATCTCCCTCCTTATACTGACCCCTCCTCTAGCTGCTGGAGAATGAATCCCTCTTCATCGAGAAGCCCTACGTTCATTGACTATATTATAGAACAGTGGAATGCTTTTATGGCTGGTAATGGAACGCCAGGTGTCGGCCCATCAATGCTTTGGGAAACGGCTAAAGGTCGTCTTAGGGCGAGTATAATTTCGTACACAACATGTCACAGTCTGTCAAGTTTCTGTGGTGGATTTTTGTGTTTTTGTGTTTTTTTTGCTTTCTGTTGTGCTTGCAGAGATGCACAGAGAGGCTGGACGGGGTTTCCCCTCACTGGATGGACATGCACCTGCAGCATGTTGGCAATCAGCACCTGCTGATAAGCCCTGGTCTTCACGCTACCTGCTGCCAGATGATACTGTCAGTCCGACGTGGTACATGGCTCCAGCTAAATCGCTTTATAGAGCTTCTACTTGTGTTTTTGTGCTTTCTCTCAGAGATTTAATATTTCTTTGTTCTGCCTCCAGTGATCACCTGCATTCCCAGCTACCAGTGGCTCTGCTTCCAGTACCCTGCTCTCCGCACCTCTGCAGCCAACAACCTTGCCCTGCGCTCACCTGAGTCCCCACACGCCACGCAATCCACCAGCACCACCGTGAGCAACCTCTCCTCCTCCTTCCACCTCTCTGACGGAGTCTCCAGCCTGAGTATCTCTCCACCTTCGCCTGCATTTACCTGCATAACTTTTATTGAAGTTGAATAAACCTCCTTGCACTCTACTCCCTGCCTCATTGTCCGCTTTTGGGTCCTACCATACACTACATGTTGTAACACCACAGCTCAAAAAAAGGTTGCTATGAAAGAGCAACTTGAGTGTACAACGGGGAAGCTGGAACTACATCTTAAAAGTACACCTCCTAGAACATTGTCTAAAAATTGGAGGCTGCCTGCTCAGCCTTAAGTCAGCTATTAACTATAAAGGCAGAATCCACCATCTTCTTAGCCAAACATAGACTCTATGAGTCAGGAAATAAACCTGGCTAACTGTTAGCGAGGTTGGCAAGAGGCAGAATCGAGGCAAATATAATACCTTCACTGTTGGATGACAATCAGGTTCAGCACTATAAAACCGAGGACATCAACAGTATTATGAGGCAAACAAGCAATGGCAATCAGCAATGGCAAACAATCATCACCTTTCCCATTATGTAGGGGTACGAGGCAGGGCTGTCCTTTAGCTCCCCTGCTCTTTGCACTAGCGCTTGAGCTGAGACCGTTAGGCATCACCAAGATGTGCATGGAATGAAAGTCGGGGGAGCTGGTCACAAAATCACACTTTATGCGGATGACATCTTGTTGCATTTAACAAAACCTGAAATATCAATAATGGCTACTGTTTCCATTATTTGTGAGTTCAGTTCCTTCTCAGGCTACAAAATTAATTTTGACAAATCAGAAGCTATGCCATTAGGTGATCTTACAGGCCAGCCTCTACCTACCAGCTGCCCTTTTAAAAGGTTTTCCACAGGCTTCACCTACCTTGGGGTAAGAGTTACACCAGAACTGAAGGAACTATGGAAGCTTGTTTTTTTACCAGTAGCAACTAATATAAAAAATGATTTAGTGGTCTATCCCTGGCCCTGTGTTCAGTCCACAGTCAGTAGGAGAAAATACCTGAGCTACAGTTAATCCACCGTTCAGGTCTCCTCACAACCTCAGACCTTGACAGGACCAGATCTTCACTAGCGCTTCCTGCATGCATGAAGACGAACTGTCGATGTCTCACTCGGAGTCAGACTTGGAAGCTGAACTAAACTGAACTGACTGATCTTCTATTTTTGGTTATTTCTTGCTGAATTCCTAAAAGGTGGTTTTATGTTGAACTCTTGACTCTTTGTTTTGGGTGAATATCATTCTGACTTTGCTTTGATTTGTTTGAACTTGCCTGAAAATGACATTTTTTGTTAGTTGATTTTGTTTACTGTGCAAATGCAATGATTTATTCAACTATGTCTGCTTTGTTGTTCTGATTATGTGTTTGCCTCCTGGTGGTTCAGATTTACAAAATGGGTCCAGAACATTGTGGAGCATTGGTTTATGTATCCATGTGGGGGATTGACCTTTAAAGTAAAATCTGAAACGCTAAATTGTCAGAGGACGCTCTGGCTGGCACCCCTAAATCATATATAGGCAATCTGCTATAATATGGCATGGCAAGAGGCCAAAACAGAGAATGAAAATATTGCAGTTGCCCTCTGACATGGGAGGATTGTCCCTTTCAGATATATATTTTTTTTACAACTGGTCATGTCATTCTCACTTCCTATTGGAATGGTTACATGCTCATGTTGAATCAAGGCCCTGTCTAGATTCCTGGTCGTCTCTGCCCTCCTCATTATGGAGCTTGGTCGTGAGTGATGGAAAAAAGTTTCCTTGTGACATCAAGAATAATCCAATTGTATACAGCACAATAAGAGTGTGTCAAGAAATCTGGGTAGAGGAAGTTGTACCTCTCGCTTAACCCCCCTCATAAGGAATCAGGATTTTCCTCCAGGTCTCCTTCCAAATACTTCTGACCTTTGGCACAATAATGGAGTACATTTTATTGGAGACTAGTACTGTGATAGCACACTAATGGCTTTCCAATAGCTACAGTCAGAATTCAGTATCCCCAAAAACACTTGTGTGGTTTTCTCCAGAGCTTTCATTTGGAAGGTATAGGTGTTTGCCTCCTTTAGATCCAGATATATACAGTGATGTTGAGAGGTTCTTGATGGGCTGAAAAGCTTGGTGGTAGCGTTTCAAACAACTTTATTTCCACCTTCTATGCAATATTATACTCTCAGACCATAATTTCTCAAGAACTGGGTGGCATCTTCAGGGTAAGAAATAAGAGAGACCCAGGCCGTTTTATTCTTGGTCTCCCCTAAAAGCAGGTCACTCTGACCCATTTACAGTTTAAACTATGTTACAAATTCTAAAAAAATGGCCAGAAAATGTATTTTGATTAACTGCATTACAGATAAACCTCCTACTGCCACATTGTGGTACAGGGAGATATTTAGGGTCCTCTCTCCCATGAGAGAATCAGTGCCGTTCTGAATGGCATTGAGAGGTTTTTTACTGAAATGTGGTCTCCTCTGCTTGACGACATGCCTGGGGAACTGACTCAGTTGGTGCTGAGGGGCCAATGCTCCTTACAATGGCCACACTCATTCAGAAGTTGTCTCTCTCTCTTTTATCTTGTTGCTTAATTATTGCATGTCTTAACTCAACTTCATGTACCACTATACTGCTGTGAAATGGTAAAGTTGATGTGAACATTATATGCGGCGATACTCATCAATACTGTGCCTCTGTATGTATCCAGTACAATGTAAAGGGAACTTCTGTGTGTAATTTTAGGTTGAGGGACAGCTTTGGTTGACTAGGACACTTCTCTGCTGGGAATCGGATGGATGGCGCTCTTATTTTTTTACTGTTATTTTATTCTTATTTCATTTGTGGATTATAAATATGATGGTGAAATGTGAACCATTTTCTTTTACTAAAAATCAATTAGAATCTGTGATTTAAAAATAATTTCATCAAATTTAATTTCAGTCAAGTTGCACACATTACTCTGAAATGAAAAATACCGCAAGTATTGCGGTAGTTAAACCAATCAGTTGTTAATCAGTTAAACCAATTTAACTCAACTAAGAAATGGTGAGAAAATGCAGGGAAAGTCTAGAACTTTTACTGTTTCCAACATGATAGTGTTTTGTAGAGACAGGTAGACAGGAAGTCATGTGGCCAGTCCACACAGTGGAAAACACAGTCACCTCTGTCTCTGTCCTTTTTTTTACACACATTCACATTCATACCAGAATTAAGACACACACACACACACACACACACACACACACACACACACACACACACACACACACACACTTTTCACATGACTTTTAATAATGGTGTCAACAGAAGCCATGGTGACAGTGATGGATGGGGGTGGGACCTACAGAGGCCAATGGAATGACCTCTCCACCAATGGGAAGCCATCCAAGTGACCTTTGGACCAATCACAGCACTTCCAGGTCAAATGTGACCAGAGGGCGAGCACCAAGACAATCGGTCCATCTGGGAATGAATGGATGGAGAAGAAAATGGAGAGAGAGAGACAGAGAGAGAGACAGACAGACATATAGACAGAGACAGAGAGAGCTCCTCCTCCTTTGCTTTAATTAATAATGTAATCGTAAATAAAAAGCTGTGAAACGTGTGTTCATCCTGATCATTATTTATATATTTGTTTGCAAAACACCAGTAAAGGTAAAATAGTAGCTCATCTGCCTAATCTGTTCCAGCTCCTATTTCTTTTCCCACTGCACTTTTGGACAAACAGATTTTCTAATGCTGTCTTAAGGCTTGTGTTTTCAACCAGTTAGCTGATAACAGTAGCTTCTTGCTTAGAAGAATGAAATTTTATCTGGGCTGATTGAAATGGTCGTAATTTTTCACAATTCAAGTTGAACTCTCCATGCAAATCCATGGGACGGTATTTACATTTAGTGTAATAGAGACTCATGCATTTGACTGGGAAACCGCAGGTTTGAATCATCAGACTGCTTGTAACTGAGTCATGCTAACTGTTAAGGCTTGATGCCCCCGAGCAAGGCACTTCGACTCCAAACTGCTCACCAGTGACGAGTTGTGGATGGCTGCTCAAAACGAACATATCTGTATGTCCGTGTTGTGAGTTTCAGCACACAGCCATGTGTTAAACATTACAACCAATCAGAGGGGGTGATACGCACACACATACAGATTAAGTAGGCAAATCACGGCACGTGAACTGCAGCACAGTCAAAGTGATGGATAGATGCCGGCCGGGACTTCTTTCCTGCTTCCCATTCCACACCAGGCATATGGAAACCACACAAACACACACACACACACACACACACACACACACACACACACACACACACACACACACACACACGCCTGTTTATTTATGGCCAGTGTCAAGTGTCTGAGATTGATTATAAATGAACACTGGCTCATGATTAGCTTGAACATGATGGTTTGTGCGTGTGTGTGTGTGATATATGTCTCTCAAAGAGTTGTAGGTTAATGATTGGCTCTAGCACTATGTTTATGTCGGGAATAACGACTTTCTGTGGTAAATGCGTGTGTGTGTGTGTGTGTGTGTGTGTGTGTGTGTGTGTGTGTGTGTGTGTGTGTGTGTCCGTGCAAGCGAGTGTAATATGACATAAGAAGAGATGCAGACCTCAGCCTTTAACAAGTGGTTGCAATTAGCTGTATTTTGGTCATAAATTTCACAAAACACACAGACACACACATAGAAGTGCACACATGGCAGAAGTCAATCAGCCTGTCTCACACACATATGCAGAGATTTTTCAATTACATCGTCAAGAGCCACCGTCATCGCTATAATCATCATCATCATCATCATCATTTGAACCTGCTCAGGTTACTGTTTGTGTTTCTCTGTAGTTAGTTTATAATATCCGTATGTATCAAAAGAAGTTATTAATTAAAACTCTGTAACTTTGTTAGTCTGATGTAAATAAAATTATTATTGTTCATTGCACATCATCATCATTATCATCATCAAGCTTTCATTTTTTTCAAGATTACATGTTGCATATGTGAATACAGATGGATGAATTGTACAGCTCTGCATAGCAGAATCCACAGTGTGAAGTCAGACATCATAGCATGTAGCTTGGACAGAGGATTAGTGTGTAACTGGATTTTTACCATGCAGAATAACGACAAACAACAAATTAGCAGCTATTGTCATTAAATAAATATTTCAAGATTTGGGGGAAAACACTTTGTTCCTGGGAGTGGGATGAGAAGATTGTAAACAGTCTGTGTGCTAAAGAGCTGTAATATTCTATGTTTTTTGTCTTGTCAACTTGGTCTCTGTATCTTATTTTGTTTCAGTCCTACGTACACCTTGCTGTCGTGAGCTCACTCGAGCAACAAATACACAGTTTGGTATTGGTAGTGATTCTCGACACAACACGACTGCTGCAGCGTACCAATGAGAACATTTACGTGACAACAATAATCCAATAACTGGGAATAATAATGATAATAATCTGATAATGGAAAAAAAACGGATTTATATGATTCAGTCAATTAGTTGGACTTCTTTCCAAGTACATGACGTAAAACTGTAACTGTAATGTCCTCCTTCTGAGTGTTAGGCATATGAGCAAAAAACACATCCGCTCGCGTTTTAACAACATCCAGTTTCTTTTACGTTTTTACACATGCGCAGATGTAAAAGAACGAAAGAAGCCGGATTAACGGTATAAATGCCCTGAATAAAACGGAATACTGGGCAAAAAACTTGGTGTGTTCATCGGATTTCTCATAATCCAATAACTGCTTTTATCCGATAAAGCATATTGCATTATCCTGAATAAACTTAAATAATCTGTTAAATCACATAATGATCGGTTTATTAGTGTGCATGTAAACACTCACTCTTGAGGGTTTTTTTAAGCAAGAAAACTGCTTGGTGTTGTTGAGGAAAATATTGTGGTTCGGGTTAAAATTGCTATGTTATGCTGCATTAAAGTCTTGCGCTTGATTGGTCCAACCACCCATCCCTGACCTCCCCCCTCAGCAGCCTTTTATTGTTTATACTACTTCACCTGAGTTCCTCATACATGAGAGTTACTCAGCCACTAGAGGTTACCACCTAACAAGAAATGTCAATATGGGTCGTAATAAGCTGCTTTCACAGTTGACATGTGTAGTTGTTTTTGAGAGGGACCCAGTGAGTTTGGGGCTGATGGTCACAGACTGGAAGGGGGACAGACTAACAAATTGTTGGTTTGGAAAACTTTTTTGCTGGGATGTGTTTACAGTAAGAAAAGAACATCTGTCTTTTCCTTCAAATACAGATCCTTATGGATCCCACTGCTTTTCTTGCTAAGACCCACCTTTCTGTGCCTGTGATGGCTTACCCTGATAGTCTTACCCTAACCCTAGCCAATCTCACTCAGTGTGCCTAAACCTGATCAACCCAACCAACAAAGGCAACCAATCAGAGGCTAAGTAGGGTAGCTCTTACAGCAAGAGAAGCAGTTGGGTCCATAATGTCCCTTTAAGTACAGAGCTAGAGTCAGGAGTGATTAGCTTAGACATATTGCACTTTAAACCTTATATTACTTGAATCCTGTGTATACTTGAAAGCAATACTGCACTTTATGCACAAGTTGAATCCTGTGTATACAGTACCTGTATATACCTGTGTATACTTGAAAGCAACACTGCACTTTATGCACAAGTTATTCTACTAGATAACATGTATAGTCGCACCCTACACTTCCTCCCATGTATGTTTTCAATGCTATGTCTCTAATGTAATATATGATGTTCTCCTGTCTTGTTATGCCAGTGCTGTTTAATCCCGGGGACTACGAATGGAAATAAGCATCTTTGCTAAATCCGGTGTATTTACGTTGCATTTCATATGTAATGTTCATCAATATGCATTGTCCCGTCTAAATAAATAAATAAATTAGCTTAGCTTAGCATTAAGACAGGTTGTATGTTGTATCTAAATTCTTTCACTTACTTGTCTCCATACGTTTTCCCTCACACTGAAATAAATGTTTTTTCTGTTGCTAATTGTGGTGGCATGTTTTTCTGTGCGAAAACAGTCATTCAAAAGTGTCTGTATGTGGTTCCAGAGCATTTTCTTGATGTATAACAGTTTTGCTCCCGACTATTTTTCACCAAGAAATAATTCCAGCCTGTAACTTTCCCAAAAGCCTTTTTTTATATATATATTTCTGTTATGTGTATGTATAAAACAAATTAGAATATAATACAAAGGAAAGGCTGACTTTTAAATGACAGTTTAACATTTGAGGTTGTAATTGAAGAGGCAGTCAAAATACTGAAATTTGAAAGAAAAAATGAATTGCAGTTAAAGTGCTGAGTGAAATGTGTGGAAGTGTTGTAAAGAATTGAAAAAACTGAATTATCAGTTAACGGGCTGGTGATAAATTGAGCTGGAAGTGTCACTTGAAGTGTAAATTTTGAAAAAATCAGAATCCGTTTAGGCGCATGAACTGACAGACAACAACACTAGTGTCAGCAGTTAAAGTAATGTGTGTCAGAAGGTTTGGAAAAGCTGAATATTTTTTGTTGATGTTCAAGGGTTACGCCCCTGAGAAAAGTCTTCTGTGTCCAAATGTGATTGTTTTAAGGATTTGAAATTTCATTTGACAATAAATAGATGAAAGCAGTTGAAATGTCTGTTGGTGAGAAAGTAGGGTAAGTGTGCACTGTAAGTAGTTGAAGTATAAAATTCAAGTGTCAATTTACATCAGCTTGAAGCAGCTGGAAGTCTTCGTTTTTGTTGCAATGTCCAGTCTGTGCTGCTCAGCAACAACAGTGCATGCACACATGTAGACACACACCGGACTTAACTGCAAGGTGGTGGAGGCAGCTCCCACTCACTCCACCCAGCTGCCATCACATGTCAGTCAAAGTCTGCCATGACCAATCAGAGAGGCCTGTCACTCCCCCTTTGTCCTGGACAGCCTTTGGTCATTTTAGACAGACAGCCATTCACACGACTGTGTGTGTGTGTGTGTGTGTGTGTGTGTGTGTGTGTGTCTGAATGTGTGTGAAAAATGTAAATGTGTGTGAATGCCACTGTGTATGACAATAACTACTGCGTGCTTGTCTGTGTGTGTGTGTGTGTGTGTGTGTGTGTGTGTGTGTGTGTGTGTGTGTGTGTGTGTGTGACAGAGTTTGGTCAACATTTGATCAAAGCTGGCGCCACTGTTGTCTCAACATCTCAACACATAGCAACATCATGGTAACAACATTGCAATGATGAATTTTACCAATTTTCCATAAACCACTCCCCCTCTGTTAACACACACACACACACACACACACACACACACACACACACTGACCAAAGGTTATATACTATGTTGGTTTGGACATTCAGTTTTACTCCTTTACTTGCATTAGTTTCATTTCAGTTTCATGTAAGCTCCCATTACATTGCTCAGCAGAATGAGGAACTTCAAAAATGTAACAGTCTCTCCTGTCACTGCACTGAGAATGATCTTTTTTGTTTAGGCGAAACAAATCAAGTAAAAAATGGTCCAAATAGCAAGGTTGACATCCTCAAACATCATCAGGGTTACTTTAGAAGTCTCTTGCCAACATCTGATAATCTTAAACATCTGATAATTTTTTAATTACTGTAATATATACTGTACAACAAAATAAATCTGAAGAGAGTCACATTTAGGTTTGGCTCATATAGCCTACAATTTCTCTCTAGATAAGTAAACATCGGGCCTTTAAGAGAATATGTAAAAACTGGAATGTAAAGTTGTCAGATAGTACTGACTTCTAAGGTTTGTACCATGTCCACTGTGGCAACAAAATATCCCATATGATGTCATCAAGGTCATGAGTTGCACATCTGGACCTCTACTGCTTTCATTTGTTGACCATATCTTCAAGATTTCAAAATACACTATTCATTTAGTTTACATTTTACAACACAAGATTGTATGATCAAACTCCATTTTAGTTCCCTATGCCATTCACAAAAAACAAAAACTATCCAAACGAATTAATAAATAATCAAGTCATAAAAAAATAAACTCTTCATGGTGACCTGTTAAGGAAGAAATGAGGAAGTCTCACACCTGAGGAAAGAAGATGCTCTGTAGTCCGGTGCTCTGGCAGCAGGGTGAACAGACTGTGGCTGGGCTCGGTGTTGTATTTTAGTATCCTTTTGATAGGTAGCAATGGTGGCACCCATGGTACCTGGTCCAGACTCTTGTGAGTAAAACATTTTATGAAAGTAAGATTCTAAACGACTTGATTACTGAGCCCAGTGCAGTTTGATTACAGAAAGATTATCAGCAAACACAAACAGCAATTTGCTGTTTAGTTGAACAACAAATATCTTTATATTAACATTATATTACTAATGGCTGAAATGTAACATACTTTACTGTGGCCTGTGTCTATTGGACTGTGCTATGCCATGTTGTTTTGTTGTGCGTACTGGACATACAGTCACACAGGCTGTTAAACACACTTCTGTACACTATTATTGAGACACACACTGAAGAGTGACTACTGTCCCTGGATGTAGACTGGCTTTTTGCATCACCTTGTGGTTAAAATTATGAAGTGCATGAATGACATAAAAAAAACAACCCAAAAAACACAGTTACTTCACTTTTCATCAACCACCTAAACAATTAATATTGTAAATCATCAGTAGTAAAAATATTGGAATCTGTATATTGACTACATAGAGTAAATAAATGATGTGACTAGCAATTAAGTGGTGAATGAAAGCTTTTAACTTATTTTAGCTGTACAAATTACACAATGTGGCATTGAATAACTGTTTAAAGTGCCATTTCATTTGCAAGCAAACAAAAATCTTAATTTCAGTTTTTATGATTTTAGTATGAATGAACTATAAACAACAGAGCAAAGAAAGAAATGACCTCAGAATCCATTTCCACACAGAAGTTTTATCAGATCTTAAATTTGGACTCAGGCAATGGGATTCATGACTGTAGTTTTTTGCTTATGTCAACACTAAACACTTATTTTTTAACTTACAGGAAAAATATCAGTTGGAGCTAAAGAGATTCAGTTTTGTAGGACATAAAAAGTCAGAGTTGAGTTCATTTCAGGCCTACTGTGCTTTCAGGCTTTAACACCAACCTCCCCTCCCTCTCCTCTATTTTCACTAACTTGTCTCTATATGTTTACCCTCACACTGAGATAAATGGTTTTTCTGTTGCTAATTGCGGTGGCGTGTTTTTCTGTTGGCTGGTTTTGTGTTTCTCCAATCAGAGCTCTGAGATCCTGTATGGAACCCGTTTGTTTTTTCAAGTACAGGGGTATCATTTATAGTGTGTGTGTGTGTGTGTGTGTGTGTGTGTGTGTGTGTGTGTGTGTGTGTGTGTGTGTGTGTGACCCATTTTTGCTGTCTCGTGGGTCTAAAATGTCCCACCAGAAGCAACACATTCTAAAGAATTATGACTATTTTCTAGACCCTGTACATGAGGTCAGAATTACACTTACATTTAGACTTAAAGGGGCACTATGTGGTTTTAGAAACGAAATTAAAACCGTCAAATTTTAATTAAATTACAATATTAATGAGGTAATAATACAAACTCAGAAATATGTATTTTTTCCATAAGTGAATAAACAAGCTGTTCTGAGAGGAAAATAAGGTCCCAGAACACTGTTTGAAGCTAGAAAGGTGGCAGGGTCCGCCACATATAAACAAGGTAAAACAGTATAAACTGTGTTGTCCTTTAAGGTCAGTTTGTTTATTCATTTTATTCAGTCATGGAAACAAAGAGAGTTTGATTATTTAGTTTGTTTAGGCAGGAAAAAAATAATCAAGATTTTTCTCCTCTGATTACATTTTTTCCCCCAAAAACACATAGTGCACCTTTAAGCTAGATGTAAGGGGTCAAGGTAAAAATAAAGTTTAAGTTTCACAGTGTAGAGTTATGCGCAGTATGGTGATGCACAGTATGGTGCGTAAGCTGTCTGAGGCCAAGGAGTGTCATGTGTATGCACATGGGAAGGTGATTCATCTTGAAGAACACAGATGATCTTCCACCAGATGGTGGCATAAGAGGCCCCTTGGGTCGCTCCAGCTAGGACCAGGTTATATTTATTTAGTTATTACTTATTTCAAAAGGAGGTGTGCAGCCCAGCAGTACAAAGGCCATGTGTTGTGTCTCTCCTTCAACTGCTGAATGAGGATTGATGGGAGTCCGGCGATGAGGCCCAATTTTGGGCCGCTTGGGCCCACCGGCAGGGCTGAATCACTAATATCTACACTGCTCAAAAAAAAATTAGGGCACACTTTAAACACACATAAGATCTTGATGAACTGAAGTTGAATGAAGTTGAAAATCTTTACTGATGGTCATACAGTTTGGCTCCCAGCATATTGTGAATCCTTCAACCCCAAATTTATAACTATTCATAGTCTTTCTGATGCTACTTCAAACAAATTCAAGCCAGCAATTCATTAGCGTAAGGTTTTCAACAAATTAGGAACAATTTCTCATCTTCCATTAACTACTGATGTCACTCAACTTTTACATCCAGCACTGGTGTCTAGGGGTCACTGAAGTTTAAGGTTTTGTTGTATTCTTGGCATCAAATAAGATCCAGAGATTTGCTGAAGTTGCTGTTGTTTAAAGAGGTTGTTTGAGATTCTTTTAGAGAGAAAAATTGGACAACTTTGGAAATGCACTTATTTGCTTTTTTGCTAATCAAGAGTTTCTCGATTAGAAAGCAAATTAGCATTTTCCCCCAAAATGTCGAACTGTTACTTTAAGGAGGTTTTCAGTGGGTACTTCTGGGAGTCTGTAGGGGTTTTCTTGGATTCTATGGGGATCTCTGGGGGTTTCTGAAGGCCATGGCTGTCGGCTGTTGTTTGCAGTGACTCTTCTGCTGTCACTTGACTCCTTATGGTGTTGGAGGCTTGCCGTTTTGAAGGTGCTAATTAATTTTTGCAGCCAGGCCTCCAGCTGGAGCCTGCTATAGGAAAATAACTTAATTACATTTCCACATCAAATGAAAGGTGACGGTTTGCAGGCAGAACGTTTGGCTGTGCAGAGACAAGCCTAATGGAAAGCTAAAATGTCACCTAGACACTGTAATGTTACACTGTTGCTTTAGGAATAAAGCTTATGTCATGCTACAAGACATTACAATATTACAGCAACAGAGACAGAACAGTCACTCACAAGAGTTCATAAAGCATTAAGTCAGCCCTGATCCCAAACTGTTGTCTAATGTTACCTTGACTCATCGGCCATTAACGGCCAGAACATTGAGTCATGCAGAAAGAGGCCAAATGGAAAATTGAAAAGATCATCTAAATAAATCGTGACTGTGGATGGAGTCCTTTAACTATATAACTATAAGCTATAGTTTTATATAATAGCAAGGGAATATTTGAATTATTTTTCACCATTTTTCACCTAAAATCATACAAACAGCAAGCAGCCAGTACTGTAATTCAATCACTTTATTTATGCTCCACCAAAATAATGACTGTCTTTGTTTAAAAGCTGTAGATTGTAGATAGTACACACACACACACACACACACAGACATACACACACCACTATGCCTCTCTCTCTCTCTCTCTCTCTCTCTCTCTCTCTCTCTCTCTGTGTGTGCTGTGTGTCTCTTTATCATTTTCATCCCTCCCACTTTCTCTCTCTCTTTCACATTCTCTATGCCACTCTCTCCTCCATGTTCCTGTTTTTTTTTTCTCTCTCTCTCTCCTCTCATCCAACCCACACTCAGTGACATCACAACTTAATTACCCAATCACCAGTTTGCCAATCTGTTACTGTCAAAGTCCTGGCCAATCTGCCGCTGTATTATAATTCTTCCCAGCCAATGGCAGTGAGTGTGGCTCTGCTTGTGCAGTATATAAACCAGGCAAACAACATAAACCAGGCATTCTAACACACATGGAGACAGAGGGAATATATGCTGCAAACTTTATGCCATGCACAAATAAAGGAAAGTACTGTCTCTATCCTGTTGGAGTGAAACAAACTCAGAGCTCATCAACAGTAAGTGCAAGTACATGTGAAAGAGCAACAAACACGCCTGAGTCCCATCCATGACATTTGATTAACAGGTGGTCTCTGGGACAGGATGGGCAAGAGAAGGGTGAAGTAGAGGCACAAAAAGAGTTAAAGGAAATGTACACTTTTCAAATCACATCCTTTTCTCCGCTGTGGTAATGACTCTTCAAAACACACACACACACACACACACACACACACACACACACACACACACACACACACACATTCACACACACTCGTCAGCACTGGATGCCAAATCAAACAGGGTGAGTCATTTTAAACATGACACGCCAGCTGACCTATGAAAAGCAGAGGTCCCCGTCTGTATACATTCACCTGCTCTGATGGAAACCAGACCAGCTGAGACAGATTATGGTGATTATGATGATGAGCTATTTCTTTCTGTTGAGTCAGCACCAAGGCAAGAGCCAATCATTACACTACAGCCCTCCCACCCCTTCCAATTTTCTTTCTGAGCGTGTATTTTCCATTTTACTGTATTTCTGCAGAACTCTGTCTGTCATCATAGTATTGGTGGTTACAAGATGTGTTCTATAGAACCCGGGTACAACGAGAGGATCCCCAGTGAACACCTTGAGACATTTATATATATGTTTTTAAGTATTCTTGTTTGATTGTTTTAGAAAGCAGACTCTAAAATAGATTTAGTGTTGTTTTTATGCCACCAATCAAGAGAGGAAAGAGTGAGATCAGATCTCTACAAAGTGATCTAAACTGATTTTATATATGAAATACAAAATAAATGTTTGCAAGAGTAATGAGACAAAACTCAACCATAACTGTTGATTAAGTCACATTATCAGTTCAGTGAGGATCACCTGAGTGTAGTTAAAATGTTCCTGATAATTCTAGTGTAACTGTAGTTGAATATGTACTACAAATATGGCTGTATCTGTGGTATAAATACAGCTGTATCTGTGGTAAAACTACAGCTGTATCTGTAGTATAACTACAGCTGTATCTGTGGTATAAATACAGCTGTATCTGTAGTATAAATACAACTGTATATATGAGATACTGTAGTAATGGCTGGGTGCTTCACCAGAGGAAAGGTTATTATCATCATCATTATTGTTAAATAATAAACAAATAAAGTTGACACATCATTGTAATGTGGTACAGCCTGTTGTGACCAGCAGTACAATAATACATATGATGTTGACTGCACTCTTCAAATTACTATTTGCTATGATAGCTTTTCAACACCAGAGGGAGACATGAAAGGCTCCCTCCTCAATTCTGTAAAAATCAAATCTATCTATCTGCAGATACTTTGATGCATTCATTACCTGCATGACTCAGTGTCCTATAGTCAAACAGCTTCATATTAAATCCACTCTTACAGCACAATCATGTACTAACGGTAGATTTGCTCACCGTTAATCAAAAACATTCGCCCAACGTGGGGCTCGAACCCACGACCCTGAGATTAAGAGTCTCATGCTCTACCGACTGAGCTAGCCGGGCGTGCACAGTGCCATCTGGTGGTCAAATGTATCTCTCGGAATGCTTTCGATCTGTACAATATCAAACAAACAATGGCTCACAACTTTGCTTGTTTAAAGAAAATGGTGAAAATAAACGTGTCCAGTAAGAGCCCGAGTCTGTTTCCCTGCAGTCCACACACTCTCCTCAAGCTGTCCTTCTGCTCTCCAATGAGTCCTCCATTTAGATTCTGTCAATTCATATCCATCCATCCAAAAGTGAGTCAAAAATAGTTTGGAAACAGCGCATAGCCAGTGCAGGACGGATTAAACTACAGTGATCAGGCTGACTTTTTAAAACTGAAGCACTGTGTAAAGCTACGTTTCATTGACTGATGGTAGGAAGGCATTCATGTGTTAGTCACTGCTGCACTTTAACTGCAGTGACAAATACAATGCCTTGCATCTCAGATTCAGTTTCTGAAATGCAAGACATACAATTCCTGATAACTTGACAAGCAGCTTTGATACTCCAGGTTATGTAGTGTGTCATTGTGTGGCATGAAAGTACGTCCTCTTTAAACCCTCTTTAAAGTGTAGTAGTAGTTATGCCTCCATTCATGTCGGATAAACCCATTTTTGGCAGGATTTTAAAATGATGGACACTTGCAGTTCTCAAATTGTCTGCATATATACATATTTTTTATGTAGCCTATTATTATTCATAGTTATACCTATATATCTAGGATCTACATTGGTAAAGCTTATAGCCTATGAAGAATTAGTCTATATTTGCACACATAACCACGATTCACTGACTGACTGAATCTGAATCAGTTGTTTCAAAACTTAAAACTTATTATTACAAAACATAAATCTCTCTCCAGTAACTGATTGATTCAATGATTCAATAACCAAGAACCGCTTATATAAGAGACTACATATTTTATAGGAATATTATCCATAAACATGAGCTGCATGATTACTTTCCCATTATTTTCTGCCATGAGAATAATAAACCAACCAAAGATTGTAATGAAACTGGAAACATTCTGCGTAATGTTTTGCCTCTCTTCAAATAACTTGGCTTGTGCTGGGAATCTATTCTGGTTGTTAAATATTGTTTTATGTTTTTGTTTTGTGTTTGTACTAGGCCTACACACCACGAGTAAAGAGTAAATTAAAAAAATCTGAAACTAAATCTGAGATGCAAGGCAATGTCATTGTCATTGCAGCAGTAACTAAAAACATGAATGCCTTCCTACCATCAGTCAATGAAACGTAGCTTTACACAGTGCTTCAGTTTTAGAAAGTCAGCCTGATCACTGTAGTTTAAACCGTCCTGCACTGACTCTGCGCCGTTTCCAGACTATTTTTGACTTACTTTTGGATGGATGGATATGAATTGACAGAATATAAATGGAGGACTCATTGGAGAGCAGAAGGACAGCTTGAGGAGAGTGTGTGGACTGCAGGGAAACAAACTCGGGCTCTTGTAGCCTACTGTCTGAACACGTTTATTTTCACCATTTTCTTTAAAAAAGCAAAGTTGTGAGCCATTGTTTCTTTGCTATATTAAATAAATACCACAGGAAGCATCCTGAGAATTCTATTCGACCACCAGATGGCACTGTGCATGCCCGGCTAGCTCAGTCGGTAGAGCATGAGACTCTTAATCTCAGGGTCGTGGGTTCGAGCCCCACGTTGGGCGAGTGTTTTTGATTAACGGTCAGCAAATCTACTATTAGCACATGATTGGTCCAATCTGAGATTGGAGAGTCCCTCCCGACATTGGATGATGAGACTGGATTTTGGACCGACGTTCCTGAGCCAAGTACCATAGATGAGGTGGACGAATAGGCTGTTTCGCTTCCCTTAATGGCGCTTAACGTGACATATAATGCAGTTGCCTGACAAATATTTATTCAGTGTTGGGCAAGTTATTTAAAGAAAATGCAATATATCAAATATTACTCGTTACCTTAATTTTAAAGTTGTTAATTATGTTACAATATTACTGTCTGCCTAGAGTAATATATTACTTATTACACTACGTTTTAGTTACTTAATAAATGAATGTCCTTGGACACAGGGATGAGCAGGCAGACATAGGTCTGTTGTGTTTCATATGACTAAGCCTACAATTAAAAATATTTATTCCTATCTCATAATACATCAGACTGTGATCCTCTATCTTCTATAATGTAGCCTTTAATGACATGACAAGACAAAAATCTCTTTTTCTGTCTTTATATTTTAGTCCACAGAACAGGGAATGGACATATGTGATTCAAGAATGTAAATAAAAGTGTGCTCGGAGGATCAGGCTTCATCATTAGGCTCATTTCAGTCACACAGAGACTGAACAAAGAACTTATAGGCTCGGCTGTATTAAACACACAGAGCCTATATGAATATGATCATGTTGGTGTGGAGGGGTTCTGAAAAAAAAAACAATAAACTCTTCACTTCGGTCGGTAACGCGGATTGTAACGCGTTACGTGACATAACTGTAGTAAAATATTACTGGAATATTATTAGTAATGCGTTATATTACTCTGTTACAATTTTAACTGTGACTAAATACGCACCTTTTCTTTATGATAATAATTGTTTAGAATGATTTAAAAGTGTTAATAATAAATAAGCTGAAGCCTCTGCTGTTTAAACCATTTATCTCTCATTGATTTCATGCACTTCGGGACGCTTTGTGATCCCTTGTAAGAGCGTGAGGCAGCTGACCAGTCACATTATTCGGAAATAAAACCAGAACGAATCATTGGCTGGGCAGCACAGGCACGTGGGCCATGACGTCGCTTGTTTTCTACCAATAGGATCCCTAACCACACCCACGGCTCCAGGTTTCATTTATAGAGCTCATGAATATTCATTAGGGTCATCGATTTGAATCCTGATTGGATCTTAGACGCACAGAAGGCATGTGAATTCTACTGCTGACATTATGACTCTGTTTAATCAAGTTTGACCAAAAACTAAATCCACAAGAGATCAATGAAAAATTAAACACAAAAATGATGAATAAATTCAGGAATAAGACATTTTGTGTCCAGGACAAATATACAGTTTTATTATCAGCCTCACAAATGGACAGAGAAAATGCCCTATATCAGACAAAATGGCAGTTTGACTTCCAAATGTAAACAAAATAAGTAATTTGTCTTTGGCTTGTTTCATCTATTCAACTAAGAAAATATTTCATTTCTATTAACATATGTAACTCTCAGAAAATAGGCTTTATTCTTTTTAACTCTGGCCACAAAATCATGAGCTGTGTTCCATTTTCTCTAAGGTCCCTCTGATTCTAAAGAGAAAGTTTATGTGCAGATATTCATTTTCCTTCATCAGGGAATTCCATTTTAAGGGTAAATGTGTTTTGCTGACAGTGAAACAGTAACATATTTCCTCTAACACGCAGTGCTCACATTAGTTTAGTGTCACAAAGCTTCAATGCGTTCTCTTACAGGCTCATAAGCTTTACAAAACACATTTATGGCGTTTAAGGAGCACAAAGCAACAAACTTTATCAAACTGAGCTGTTCAGTGCACAATTGATGCCAGAGCCTTGTTAAGTGACATTGTTGAAATCATTTATCTTGAGTGATACTCAGCTTTTGACTGTGAATTTGCAGACATCTGCTGCAGTAGTGTTTCTGTGTGTCTGATCTCATTTTCCAGATCATCCTAAGATTGATATGATCGTTTAGGTAAAATACCGTCCCTACTTACTCACACACATTTAACAGGACACACCATTGAAAAAGATTTTTCTAGCATTATTAGCCTATGTAACATTTTGGGAGAAAAGGTCTTTATGTATAAAACATTATCATTTTAACATTGTTCACACCAACAATTTGCTTAACAGCAAAACAACAAATATATCCTACTCTGCTCTCAGTGAATGAGTGGAAGATCCTGCTCCACCAAAATCAAAGTAACAGATCATTGATTGCTAATCAGGTTTCCAGTATTTTCATTGATCAGTTTAGTACCTTTCCAGTCTCATACAGAAGAGACTGGAGTGTGGCTTTTCCTTTCATTTTCTGGTGTCACTTGGCCTGATCAATAACATCTCTATATCAAGGTGGACTATACTCTCAAAGCAAATAAATTAATTACATGTCAAACACAATGTAACAAAATGCCATCACACATAGAAACAAAATCCTATTCCTTGCTAGTTAATTGCTATATAAAGCAGCCCATTTCCCAACAGGCTTGTGCCGGCCTTCCCTTTAGTGTGTTACTATAAAAAATAGCTTTGGGACTAGAAACAACTCTCTCTTGAGAATTCTACATTTGTCTGGTCCAAGTCATTTCAGTATGGACCATTTGATCTGCTCCTTGGCCGACTGCAGAACCTGGAAAACATAAAGGAAGAGCACAAAAACATATGGAATATGATGCAGCATGATGTAATGAAGTAGAGACAGGAAATCCAGAGTAAGTCAAAACATTAAAAATACATAAACTCAATAAATATGTAAAATAATAAAGTTAAATATAATCTAGAGAAGTATTTCTTGAAGACATTGCATGTGATTGCTGTGCATGTTAATGCTGATTTTCATCACTGACAATGCTGAGTTGTAGATGTAAAGGCAGTGAATGAAACACGTTGTATTATATGTATAAACAGTATACAGCTCAATAAGGTCTATTTTCTGTAATATTAATTTTGACGATACAACTCCATGTTTGGAGTCACTGAAGTCATTTTGTGTTTAAATCCATCAAGAACTTGTACACAGGTGCAGTACCGACTTTCAACCACTAAAGGTCAGACTGAGCACATGAACAGGAAACAGGGACACTTTGTGAAGCTTCATGCCACCACGTTGAAGGAATTTAACAAACCAAGTCACCAGAATAAATGTTGGCAGTGTACGTTTCTGTAGATGCAACTTTAATTTTCTTTAGCTTCAGTTTTATATTTTATGTTGTGACAATGCTGTGCCTATGCTCTGGTAAGGTTTAGGCAAACAAACCACTTGGTTAGGGTTAAGAAAAATAAAAATACCTGGTTTTGTCGCCACAAACACAGCTGTAAAATGTCCCAATCATTTGATACTGGTGACTAGACTGAGCTCAGCAGTGATAAGAATTATTAGATCTATCACTAGTTGTTCCATCATCAGACAAAGAAAATATTTCGCTTTTTTAAAATACCATAAAACACAGGTCTGCATCTGCTGTGAGTAATTACTCTTGAGATACAACATATATTCGGGGGATGGGACTCTCTCTCTCTCTTTCTGTGATC
This sequence comes from Pagrus pagrus, assembly GCF_965226575.1. Classification (NCBI taxonomy): domain Eukaryota; kingdom Metazoa; phylum Chordata; class Actinopteri; order Spariformes; family Sparidae; genus Pagrus; species Pagrus pagrus. The sequence goes on along the minus strand of NC_140197.1, from coordinate 4,753,760 downwards.
ATTACTAAGTTTACACTGTTTGTGTATCCCTCAATCCCTCAACCTCGATCAAGACTCCATGCCAGCACTGAGGCTGTTGTTCCTCATTTTAACAGCAGGGGGCACATGGAGCTCAAGTAATATTTACTGCAGCAGTGGGATCCTGGGGAATGCAGTCATATAGGCCCATACAGAGTTCTACTGATGCTTATATGTGTATGTTTGAATTTAATAAGTATTGTGCAGATCTGTGTAATGTCACACTACTGTAAACTGCACTTTACACTGCAGTATCAGAACTGTTAACTCTGTGAGCCATTTAGTTTGAAGGTAAACTTTTGCTCTTTCTCAAAAGAAAAGACCCAGGGCTTAAACTCTCAGTTTAAGCCCGTACTTAAACTCTCAGTTTAAGTACGAGTGACTAAAGCCTAATTTATACTACTGCGTAGTATAAATTATAAAGTATAGTATACTACTGGCAGTGATCAACACCAGTGGTGTGATGTTACTAAGCAGATTTACTTGTACTTTCTTTGAGTATTTTTGATTTTATCCTACCTTCTACGTCTCCTCCACTACCATGAAGAACAATTATACTTTGCACTCCACTATCTGAGAGCTTTAAAGTAGTTGTATCGATTAAAAGGGGCACTATGTAGTTTTGGAGAAGAAATTCAAACTCAGAATTTTGATATGTACAATATTAATGAGGTATTATTACCTCATTAACGTTATAAATATACAAAATTCAGAAATATAATTTTTTTCCATAAGTAAATAAACAAGCTGTTGTCAGAGGAAAATAAGGTCCCAGAACACTGTTTGAAGCTAGAAAGGTGGCAGGGTCCGCCACATATACACAAGTAAAACAGTATAAACTGAGTTGTCCTTTAAGATCCATCTGTTTATTCAGTCATGAAAACAAAGAGTTTGTTTGGGCATTAATAAATCAGCCAGTGAAGATCTTTCTCTTCTCATCAACATTTCTTCACCAAAAACTACAGAGTGCTCCTTTAACATTTCTCATTCAAAAACAACAATATGATTCACTCATAGCATACAGTATAATGCAGTGTAAAACAAAGTATTAAAAACAAATCCATTTTCTGCAGTATGAGTACTTTTACTACTGAAACTTGAAACAGTTCTGCTCATAATACTTACATACTTCCCATAAACTGACATTCAGGTTTTATTCCAGGATTTACCTTGTACTGTAGTATTTTGCATTATTGCTACTTTTACTTAAGTTAAAAGTTCTGAATATTAACTCCACCTCTGATCAACAAACCTCCACTGTGTCTTAGTCACAGGTGTAATGTTCCTGTTCTGTCCATCTAGTTCTCCCTCTGGCTCCTGACCATAATTTTTCCTTGCTGACAAGGTCTAATAATGTGCCTCAGTCTGTAACTTTCATATTTGCCACTGTGTGAACTCATCCATATTATAAACCCTGTTTGTCTGTAAGGCAGTGCCTCTTTCTAGGATGGGCGACATTCAAGGGTACTTATGTCGCCTGGGAGGATGCACAGCCTTCAAGATTTAAACCAGGTCACAAAGGACTTTTTTTCTCAGTACACAGATTACATTAAAGACTGTGTCCACACACTGGATAACATGAACATTTATTACTCCACATGCAATGTTTTGGGCTCAGGTGCAGACACATACTGTACAAGTCCCTGTTCGGAGGGGACACCTGACAGATCATGTGACTAATGAATAATATGATATTTTGTGTTTTTTATTTACCCGATGATCTTCTTATGGTGTATTTAGGTTGTACAGATACAGCAAATATTTCTAATTCTAAATCCACACCTGACCTTTACGAACGTCAAGAACTTTTGACATACAGTGTATTGTCCAGTATTGACTTAATAATGTCATAGTAGAGTGTAATCCCGGTGTGTGGTGTGCAGTAACACAATGTAATGAGCTTTATAGTGCAGTGTAGGGTTGTTAGAAGTTAGTAGAGACTTACGTTAGTGGTGAGAGCCAGTTTCTCTGTTATGTGCTGTCAGGGTTAAAGCAACAGATAAAGAACAGCTTAGAGCATGAGTACACAAACACACACACACACACACACACACACACACACACACACACACACACCTACAAGCAAGCACAGAGACATGTCCATGCACATGTTCATTCCTGCACACAAGCAGGAAGACATAAGAGCAGCTAAAGACAGAAGAATGCATATTAGGAAACACTCAATAAAGGATATGACTGCTATAAAAAATCTGAAATAATAAACAATAAACACTGTTTTTAGTGATGGAATGCTACTAAAATAGATCTGATCAGCGACACAGTTTTGTATGCTTCCAGTTCTTAGAGAGCTTCAGTGCTTTAGAGGAAGTTAATCCAACTATCCATTTATTTATCCATCAATCCATTCATTCACAGTTGAGCCTATTAGTGCTGTCCAGTGCTTTGGAAATAAAGTCAAGCTGGCTGCTACCTTAGCATGCACGGTGAGCTAAAGCGTTAGAATGCAGGCATGTGAATTTGCAGACAGATGTCAAACTGCTACCAATCATTCTGTCAGAGAAAAATCAGCTTTCTGCCATGAGGTCAGTGTGTTTCTCCGATTAAAGATAACATGCAGGAGCTCAACTCGGTTACACCAGAAGCTAATGGTATCAGAGAGAAGCAGCTGAAAGACTTACATGTTAATAACATGCAGTGCAAGCAGCCAGCATGTCTAAGTATCATGTGTATGTATAATCTGCATAGATATCTGTGAATTTGATTTTCTAATGCAGTGCAACCATTCAGTTTGTTCCATTTCTGTTTTTGTCTTTTAACTTACAGTCCACATTGCAAGCAATACCAAACACATTTCTCTGATCTGATCAGGACACAAGACCTTCTCAGAATTGTGAAGGTCGTGTGGCTGGACACTACATGGGATAGGGACACTTATTTGTTTTCTTGCTGAGAGTTAGATGAGGGGATTGTTACCATTCTCACATTGGTGTACAGTAAAAATGTAGCTGGAGCTAATAGCCATTTAGCTTAGCTCAGCACAAAGACTGGAAACAGGGGGGAACTGTTAGCCTGGCTCTGTCGAAAAGTTTTAGCTCACTAATTTGGACAAAACCCCCCTCTGCTTGTGAAACCACGAGTTGTTGTTTTATCATTGACCGTAAAATATGGATGCCACTTCTGGGTCTGAAAAGTAAAGGCAATGCAGAAGGGCCTTTAACCTGCACTTTTTTTCTAAAAGCCAGTAGGTGGTGACACCACTGGTTTAAAAAATAAGTCTGAATGAGCCTACTTCTCACTTGATTTATTACCTCTGTAACCATGTTGTTATTGAGTTTAAGCTCTCAGCTGCTAGTTACAAGACTTCTTTAGTACAGCATGATGCTCATTTAGAAAATTATTATTGCATTTAGAGTAAAATAGACGATGAAGCACAGTATGCTTTAGGGGGTGGCCACATTGTGAGTAACAAGTCACTTACATGGCAGCCGTCAGTCAAGAAGCGTAGCAATGCTCCAACCACTTGTCCAACTATGATAACGTCAAGCTCAGAAAACCAAGATGGCCCTGGCCGTAATGCCAAACTCAAAGCTTCAAAACAGTAATCCTCTACCTGATGCATGATATCACCGTGGGTTTTCACGTTTTCACATGGGAAAGAGTGAGCTGTTTCACCCAAATGTATCCATTCTTAGTGCTAAGCTAAGCTAACCAAGTGTTGGCTGCAGCTTCATATTCACCACACAGCAGCGGGGTGCTATCTTCTTTTTCAAGAAGATCTGATCTGGTGTTATTAGTCTGGCTAGTTATTGATTAAGGTTGCACATTACAGTGTGTTTACAGGTGTTGGGGTGTGTGTACTACATGTGTGAAAACAGTACTATAAAGCCTGAAGTGGCTCCAGAGGAAGCTGCATGTCAACTGATAAATTGCCTCAAGTGATGTCACTCTGTGGTTAAGTTGCATTGTGGGTAATGTAGGCTCCAGGCTTTGAACAGGAAGTAGAATGTGTGGAATCAAAAGGTGATATCTCTGTTCTGCTGTATCAATTCGATCATTTGTTTTTCTGTCTGTAATGAGTCCAACAGTGTTAGGAGAGTAATGTTAGACCGGTGGACTGCTTTGCAAAACCTGAAGCCTACATTACCCACAATGCAACTTAGCCACTGAGTGACATCACTGGAGGATATTCATTAGATTACATGCAGCTTCATCTACTTTTTTCACACATGCAGTAGTATTCCCCTCAACCTGTAAACAGACTTTGTTTTGGTGGAGTTACCCTTTAAAGAAAGTCTCTCCTTTTCCTCTCGGTCAGTTTTTAACATTGTATGTTATTTTGTTACTTTTTCTTTTAGACTTATGTCTGCTGATGTGCCTGTGTAAGGTGATCACAAACTGCAAATGTCCAACAATGCAACACATTCCCCACTTTTGCCAAGGACAACAAGCTAAAAGACAAAATATTACAGCTGACATTGTTCCTGGGAAACATACGGTGCATTAATCATTGTTTTCTACAATATGTGTGGCCCAATTTGTGTGTGTGCATGCATGTGTACGTGGACTTATTTTTTGAGCACTTTGATGCACATATGTACACCTTCGTCAGTATTGTGTGTATGAGTGTGTTACCTGGGCCACGCTCTGTTCAGATAATGGGTTTTCATCCGCCTGTAAAACAAAAATGTCATCATTCTGTGTACGAGACAAAATGCGTTTCTCATGCAACAAGCTTCATACACACACACACACACACACACATTACAAAAGCAGGACACTGCAAACACCATTAGATCTGTAGGAACTTCATGACATACTGTGGATCAGTGACATTCAAAGCGTGTTGGTTAACAGCTCAGCCAATCACAACCCATATTAGACTTTATAGCCATGCTAGTGGTGGGTTCTAGGGTCACTGGTCTGTCAGTCAGTCCACCACTTTGATCCAAATTGAAACGTCTCAACAGCTATCTGAGGAATTGTCCTGATATTTTGCATTTTGACTTCGGTGATCCTCTGACCTTTCCTCAAGTGACACTAGCAGGTTAAAGCTTTAAAATGTAAAAAGAAAATGTCAGCCTTATTCTCACTCACTCTGTTAGTCTGCATGCTCTCTCACCATGGATTACCTCATCCCTCCTTCATCCCCTCACTGTCCTTACCTCTCTCTCTCATTCATTCATTCTGTCTCTCAACTATCTTTCTCCTCCTCTCTCCCTCACCCTCACCCTCTTGTCTGTCTGTCTGTCTGTCTGGTTGTCTACAGCAGCTGGCTCTTGTCTGTTTGTCCCTCTAGGTTACCAGTGATGTAATCAAACAGGACGAAGCCATAGGCTGGCTCTGACATTAGCTGACACCAATCAGAAGAAGAGAGACAGGAAGAGGGGGAGAAAGAAAGGTAAAGCAGGTAAGACTAGGCAAGAAGCTGATGAGGAAAGCTGTGGGAGGCTACAGTCTGAGTATCAACAGGCCAAACAGCTGATCTGATTTATTTAGAATGTAACATATTTTTAACTTTTGATTTTCCAATGATTCAGATCAATAAATAAATTGATAGGATTGGCATTTGGGAATGATAAACAGTCATTTTACCTTGTAGTTGACCTTCTGTAGCACCTGCTGGGGGTCACTCTCCAGAATCACCCTGGCAACAGGATAAAGCACCCAGTCAGGGCAACAGCACCGGCACCACTGGGAGTATTTATGACATTATTCTCTGACCTATTATAGATTGAACAATTATCTTAAAAATTCAATAACATATTAATCAACATTAAGATTAATGTTAATTTAGCTCATCTGTAAGCTAGTGTGAATCTACAGAACACTGATGCAAGGTTTTTACAATGTGTTTGAACTGCAGTTGATTCTTTGTAGTTCTTTGATCTCAACCTCTAAGTAGCTGCAAACTCTATTTCTCTCTCACCCTCCATCAATGATTTCATCCACAATCAGGAACACTCCTTCCATGTTGTCCAGTAAACACCTACGCTCCACATTTTTTCTGCAGAAAGAACACAACAGTTAGCTCCATCCAGTCCAAAATACTTGTGACCCTCTCGAATACCATATACTGTACACTTTCAACATTTTTGATTATTCTCCCCAAAACACAATTTCCAGCCTGTCCTCAAAAAAAATATATAGGTCGACTGTGAAAGCAGCTTATTACAGTCCATAGTTACGTTGCTTGTTAGGCGCCAACCTCTAGTGGCTGTAGCAATTATTAGGAGGAAGTCAGGTGAAGTAGAGTAAAGAGCGACAGGTCTGTATAGGGAGGAGCGTGGGGTGGATGGTCAGGTGAAATAAGCACAGAACCTTTATCTAGTAGACTGCTGTTAGTGTCTAGTGTCAGACCAAAAGTCAACACAGAGTCATTTAAACTTATTAATGTAGTTACACTATGTCACGTTCAAACTTTAACTTAAACTTGCAATAGACGACTCTTTTGCTTTGACTTTAATCATTCTGAAGTAAATACTGATGTCACAGTGTGATATTTGTCCGTAGAAAAATGACATTATCAGTGTGTAGATTGGTTCCCTATAAACCTCACTCTCACCATGCTAGTCAGTCTGCCACCGGGCTAGTTTTGTCTATTTCCGCTTTAAGTTAGGTACGTAACGTATACACGTTTGTAACTTAAGTTACTAATTTTAACTCAAACCACAATGTTTCCCTCAACATAACCATGTAGTTTTTTCTAAACCTAACCAAACTGTAACCGTAGGATGAATGTCCGTCATCCCTGTCACTGATACGTTGCAGCTGTCACGTTGTTTCGGGAACAGTGACATACGTTGTTCTGGGAGTCACTGGCATTGATTTAGCGGAACATTTGTACATTTTGGGGGACAGTTATTGGCTTTTTGTCCTGAATTAGATGAGAGGAGCCAGGACATGGTTAGCTTAGCATAAAGACTTGAAGCAGAGGGAAAAAGCTAGCCTGGCCAGCCCTACCGAACAGAAAGACATGAGAGTGGTTTAAATCTGTTCTCTCTTATCTCACTCTCAGATAGAAAAGGACGAATTCCTAAAATGTCAAACTGTCCCTTTAATATCACAGTCCATTCACCATGTCCTCCATGGAATAAAAAATCTTTTTTGAGATTCTAATTTAACAGGCCTAATTAGCGGGACACACCTACATGTAATGCCCTTTAATTAATCAAGGTTTAGACCTGCTCAATTTGGAAAGTGTCATGAGATGACTTTAGTTGTAAATTGGCGCTTCACAAATAAAGATTGATTGATACATGGAAATCATTTATTATGAATGTGAATGAGGAGATTATTAAACAGCTTCGACTTCACACTGTAACACTGAAATCTAGACATTTACATACTGCACCGTGCAAACCTAATATCATTCATACTGTATAATGATATAATCTCTTCATGTCTCTGTCGCTCACACTCTGCATTACTACTGCATCGGTTCCCATAGCAACCACATCAGCTGCTGTTTGGCTGTTAATGTTGCAGTCAACAGTGAGGGATCATGGTGTGCGACACACACATACACACAGACTATGCTATGCAAACTAAGCTCGGTACTTTCGAAAATGTTGAATAAACATCTCAAAATGAGGACGAGGTCTCATCGTGTCGTCATTCAGCTGCCTTGTTTGTCAAACATAATTTCTCTAATTATATCATGATTGTGTTCCAGGTAGAACATACACACTGCTGCTGAATTTTGAATCAAATTCAGCACAGAGACTCATTATCTCCCTGAGAGGCTCTGGAGGAAGGATGGTAGTGTGAGTGTGGAGATTAACAATTACCACTGATGGTGCTGAGGCTACGTGCATGAGAATGCTTTAATATCATGATAGCGTGTGCATGGAGAACTTTTCATTGTCACTCCGGCAACATAACTGAAGCTGTCAGACACCAAAGAGCATTTTTCATCTAGAAGCACTCTGGAAAGCAAGATTGGCAACTTCTGTGAACAGGCTGTCCTATTGTTTGTCCTTTGTTGTACTTGTCAGATGCAAAATATCAGGAATGTATCGGCTAAGTAGCTTAATCACTCATAACTTTTGTTAAGACTCGATGAAAGCACGTACCTGAGGATCTGACTGAGGGACTCAAACAGGCAGTTCAGTACTGACATCAGCATCAGCTAGAGAGAAACAGAGACAAGAGAACAATTTTGAGTTAATAGTGCTTGATTTTAAAGGTGTAACAATCAGTTTATTTATGGCCATGTGGGTGCAAAGCTGAAGAGCAACCTAAAAGAAACTTCCTAAACACATCCAGACAGACCAAGCAAAACATCTGCATTTATTAGGAGTCATGTTTGTCTCTCCTTTCAGCTCTACTTTGGCCTCCACCAACTCCTGATGGAAATATCTGTATATGTAATAATAATAATAATAATAATAATAATAATGGTGCCTTTTTAGGTGCTAATTGCTCCAATGTGTTTACCAGCAGAGTTTTTTAGGTGATAACAGCAGCATTTAAAAATTTGGTGATGGTGAAGCTGCTAAGGAGTGTTTTTGCATCAAGTCTAGAGAAGACTGAGCACTTTTCTCTACTTAAAGTCACATTTTCAATCCCCTTAATCTCATGCAGGAAGAACTCAATCTCTTAAGGCTCACACTGGGGAAATCTGGAATAATGACACCTTTAAGATTCTCAGGCAGCCTTTCGAATGCCTTTGGCTGTATAAATGTTACCTGTACAAGCTCCTTTAATTAATCCTTAATTTACCCTTAAAACACACAAAGCCCCTTCATCTAAATCAGGCAGTCTTCCATGGCAAAGAGAGATTCTAAAAGGTGACATCTAAACCACAGAAAAACTGAATTTAAAAAAGAAAGTAATCACCAAATTGAGTTGATTTTAAGGGGTTCATTACTTTGCCCTTAATTTAGACATTCATTTAAAATACTTACGCATTATTTACCAATTTGTAGTGTTATTAAAGGGGAACTACCGTTTTTTACAACCTGGACCTTATTTCTAGCATAAAATATGGTCATTTACTCACCCAGATAACTTTGGTGTCATTTGAAGTCGTTCGGACGAAATTAGATCCAGCGTAGCGCCGGTATATCCATATAATGCGAGTGACGGGGCACTGAAACACAGCCTCTATATAACGTATTATCTGCCACGAAACGAGTTCATTTCACCAATATTTTGTCATGATACACTAGTGCTATTCCCCTCTGAGTCCGGGCTCGTCTGTTATCAACATCCGGGGTCAAACTAGCAGTAGCAGCTACAGGTAAACAAGCCGGCTGTCGCGGATGCGCGCAGCTCAGAGATGACATCTTCCAGGTCAGAGGTAGTAGGTCAACCTACAGACCCTGGATGTTGATAACAGACAAGCCCGGACTCAGAGGGGAATAGCACTAGCGTATCATAACAAAATATTGGTGAAATGAACTAGTTTCGTGGCAGATAATGCTCATAGAGGCTGCGCTTCGGTGCCCGGATCACTCGCATTATATGGACAAGTTATCTGGGTGAGTAAAGCATCGTATTTTATGCTAGAAATAAGGTCCAGGTTGTAAAAAACGGTAGTTATCCTTTAAGGCCGTAACTTAACTATAGGTTACAGGTGAAAATAATGTTATTCCAAGGCGTTCTTATTCTGTATTCAGGTGTTTAATAGGTTCAGGGATAAATAACTTTATAAATTAAAGGTTTTCTGCCTCGATCATGGATGTTCTTTTTAACACCTAAAAACTCCTCAAATATTAAAAAATTAAATCTTAGGTACACCTTAATTTGGACCCTTGTTTTAAAAGGAAAAGTTCACCCAAAAATGATAATCCAGTCATTATCTGATGGAAAGTTGCTTCACAGCAAACCAGCGTTGCAGCATTCTCCTAAACAACTGAAGTAGCTGCAGACTTGTTTTAAAATCTTAAACGATAAAAAACAAACAAAAAGAAAACATTTATCGGCTCCATACAGCTCTCTGCAGTATCATTGTGTCCAGAAGTCAACAGATCCAAAATGGAATTTTGCAGCGTTTAAAAGGGTGTAAATGAGGTTTTTTTAAAATCAATCTGGGATCTTAGAGGTTCTGGAAACATAGCCCCAGCTACTTCAGTACTTTAGGAGAATTAGGGCTGCACAATGTATCGCTCCAACATCGACATTGCAATGTGCACGTGCACAGTAACATCGCAGGGCATGCAATGTTAAGTTAGGCAAATAAACTCAGCTCTCTCACATTTGCGCTGTATTTTCTTTGGCCCAATCAAACTGAATGTTAAGATTACAACAGCTGATAAATGTTAAAAATGTTGCCACTCAGTAGTTTTTCTGCCAGTCAGTGGTTGTTACCGTGTGGATTTCTGCCTACTGCGACATGACATGCCTAGTCTCTATTGAGCTATTCAAGTTATCTGGTGAACGTTTTTCTATCGCAATATAATCGCAGAAAAAACCAAAATATTGCAATATCAGGTTTCTTTTTTAAATACCAGCGATGAATATGCAGCGACGAGAACGCTGCAACGCTACTGGGGGAGGAGAGTATGACAAAACTTTCCTAATTTGGTGAACTTATCCTTTACACTAGTGGATTTTATGCATAACTCATACATTTGGTCAATTTTAAGGTTTTTTTGATCCTTAAAATTGTTTAATCCAACACTGAGAATCATCCCTGAAAACTACAGTGACCTGGTTTAGGAAATTACTGAGCCCTTTGTAAAAATTCTCCAGATGAACATGATGTACGACCTCCCTCCAACGCTTGTGAAAGTGCCTAAAATAATATTAATTTCCTTTTTTTTATTTAAAAAAATATTTAAATTCAGCCAACCTCGTTCTCCTGAGCACTTCCCACCACGTAGAAGAAGAGATCTATACTGCTCTTATAGACAATGGTCATGCCCTCCAGAAAAGCTATCTCATCTGCAGAGAGAAGAAGGGGAGAGGGGTGAGCTGGGGATATATAGCTCTTCAACAACAGAATCCAAAAGTATATTTAACAACAGCAGATTAAAATATGTTTATTCAGGGAGGCCAAGGAAGAAAAGGAAAAAAATATGGAAAAGCAAATGAGCAGAAAAGAGAAAAAGATCTTAAAAAGACAGATAGAGAGAGGGATGAACGAGGAAGGAGAAAGAAAGCTAAGAAAGAGAAGAGTCAACAGAGAAGAACAAGGAGGTGGGTGAAGAGAGGAAAAGCAATATGATAGGAGAGAAGAAAAAGAAAAAAGAAGATGGAAACTTTACAGAGGGATGAAAGAGATGAGGAAAAAGAAAGTGAGCAGAAGTTGTAAAATGAGGATGGAGTGAGGGAAGTAAGAGAGAATCAGAGGGAGTGAGGGGATGCTTTAAGGAAGGGAAGGGCATTACAAAGGGAGGATGACGTGGGAGGGAGGGAGGGAGGGAGGGAGGGAGAGGGGATATAGCATGACATAGGAGAAGAAAGAGAAGAAAGAAGGGGAGAAAAGGAGGAATGAAGGAGGAGTTTTGAACAAAAGGAGGAATACACTGGGTGGGTGGTAACGCTGAACGGGGCAGAGACTCAGGTGTCAGCTGTGTGAAACTTTTACTTGTACTGAACATTACATTCACTCTGCAGGGCCACAAAGTGTTCTTAATGTTCCTCTGAACAGAGACATAAACGTACTGTTGTTTTAAAAGTTAGTTGAGAATCCAAAAGTCACACTAACACAGTGCTGGCATGATTTGGCTCCATCAAAGAAACCAGGCGGATTTAAAAAAACGCCTTAGGCTGCTTTCACATACGAGTAGACAGTGAATGTGTAACAGATGACACTGGAGACGTGTATAAGTGATGGGTACAATACACAGGGAGGGTCACATCCAGCAGACACAAGAACAGAAACAAACACAGAGGAACTCACTGTCTGCTTTGTGTGTCTTGTTGAAGACATTCTTCTCAAAGTTCTTCTGCTCCTTCATGGAGGGGTAGAGCGCAGGGTCATAGTACTGGAACAGACACAGACAGTACATCAGGGCTGCAACTATCCATTACTTTCATTGACAATTATTATTTTCCCTTGATTCTTTGATCAGTTGTTTGGTCTATAAAAAGTCAGAAAATCGCTCAGTGCTTCCCGAAACCCAAGATGACGTACTCAAACGTCTTGTTTTGTCCACAACTCAAAGATATTCAGTCTCCTGTCATAGAGGAGGAAAGAAACCAGGAAATATTCACACTTAAAAGGCTGAATGTGAGAGAATTTTGACTTATTTTCCTTAAAAAGTTACTCAAACCAATTAATTGATAGTTGGTGATTAATTTAAGAGTTAAATAAATTAATAGATCGAATAATTGTTGCATGAATCAGTGAAAGACATTTAGCACAAACCTTGCTTGGTAAATGGTTTCTTTTCCTTTCTGTCTATACTGTTAACATATAAGACCACTATCAGTCTCACAAGCCCTTTTCAGACACAGCAACAGTGCTACATTGAAGGCTCGCCTCTACACCGCCTTAGTTTGTTCACATTGAACCAAGCAGCACCGGCATAAAGCTGCTCCAGTGTGTCATTTCATACAGCATGCTGGTGCTACAGAACCAAAAGAGTTGTGACGGTACACATCATCACCTGTAAATCCAAACATCTATCCACCCACTGTTTATAATCATATGGATGCTGTTATAATGTGTTGTGATTGAGATCCTGACCCATCATGCATGTCTGTTTAAGGGCAGTTGGGGAGTACTGCTGTGTATGTGAATAAAGATTTATAAAGGGAGCTGCGTGGAGTCTGATAAAGAGCTTCAAATATTGTCACTTGAGTCAGCATCATTATGGCTGAAGAACACAAGAATGAAAAAAATCTGTGGGAATGAAGCACGAAAGCAGTAGACTTACCATCTGCTCCAGAGTACATTAGCCACTGGTAGCATAACATGCCTGAATTACCAACCAAACTGTTGCCCACTGAGTTACATTGTGGGTAATGTAGGCGCCAGGTTTTGACAAGGAAGTAGGACCCATGGAATAAAAAATATTATATCTCTGGTTCTGTTGTATCAGTTTTGATCCTTTTTAAAAAAAAAAAAACTGTCCATCATGAGTGTGACAATGTTTTCAAAGTACAATAACGTGTTTTGTATACTTCAGATGGTCTGCAGTATGAGCATTAAGACGTTGGTGATTTGAAGCTAATGGGCTGTATGTAACATCACAGGTATGGTCCTTTGACCTTACCTTGGACAGCAGTCTGTTGCCATCGTTGTCGAGTATGAAAACAGCTTTCACTGTGTAGAGGGAAGGTTCCTGCAACAATAAACAGAAAGACGCTCTTGAATATTTTAGCTTTGCTGAGTCATCTCGAGGGAAACTTCATAATACCACAGCTACAGTCAAAGACACTCATCCCTCATCTGTCCAGTGTGTTGTATCAACCTTTCTTATCCAAATAATGACTGCGTTTCCAACAAAACCCTGCTTTACATTCTCTCTGGTGCACACTTTCACACACACCCAGTCCAACCACTGTATACATTCGACCCCAGGCTGCATTTACAGTTTGTTTGATCGCTGCAGAGTTTCAATTTGTGTCATCCAGGCTGGTGGAGAACTTTATTTTACAGATGTGAAATGACCAAAAACACTGTTCGTCCTCCTGCACAGACTTCACTTATTCTTCCATCCATCCATTCTTTTGTCCATGCGAAGAGTTTTCAGACACGGGACAAAGTTCTGTTATGCACTGACTAGCATAGATTCACAGTCAGAGTGTATCACAGAACTTAGACCAGGACCTTAGAACATCCAGTGTCCAGTATTGGGAGGAGGAAGGAAGTGTGTTTGGATCAACCATCCATTGTTCCATCCTTAAAACGTAGTGTCTCTGGCAAGATACTGGTCTGATATTGGCTGAACTATCACGTATTGCTGTACTGCGTTTATGTTGGTATGAAAAAACATTTTGATTGAACATTTTATTTATTCATCACGAGAAGCGAACATTTTTATGTCAAAATCACAATATTAAAGTTGGGTATTTACTGATATATTTTATGTCATAGAACAAAATGTTCATGATGTTCATTTGCCTCAAACGTTTGTTAACCACAGACTTTACTTCAGACATCTGTCCAACAACCTGTTCAAAAAACCCATTGACGTGGTGACGAAGGAAGCAGAAGTGTGAAAATGCTAACTGCTAGCTCTCCAGGTTACAGGACTCATTTCTGCACCATTGTATACACGCTGATATGAAAACTTAAGCTTGGGGTAATTTTGAAATGTCATAAAATTGTTCAACTTGTTGTAGTTTTTTTCATAATAATTTTTATTTATATGATGCAACACTGAATGTAAATATAACTTATTAATTTATAACTGTTGGTGAATGAGAAAACTCCACAGAGGTTATAACTGACACATGACGTACCCACAAATTTACATGATCATGCATTTCAATCAAGTCTCATGTCCGATATGTCGACCATATTCCATACATCCTGTTTGACTTTTCACTCTTAATAGTGTGTATAATAGCATGGTTTTTTGTTAGTTGGGCCAGTTGTGCAACAGTTAGTGATATCTAACTTTAGTGACACATAGATCCGCACTTTGTAAACACTCCCTGGATGCTAACAGCTGGTGCAACCGGCTGCTGATCCCTGGCTCTGCCCTGTCTTCAGGGGAGCAGCTCTTTACATAACGTGATTGATGATGATGAACACACCTAGCCACGGAAATGACTTCCTTGAGATCGACAGCTTAATGGCTTTAATATAAATGTAAAACCATATTTTAAACATCAGATAATTGAGAGGGCATTGTCCACTGTTAGAAGGTACGTGTTCTCTACACAGTGAAATGATTATAATAACTGATAATCATTTTGTTAAATATAATGTAGTGCACATGTCCAACAACAGCCTCAGTCTCAATTAAAGTCACTCTGGATCAGCATGAAAGCTAAATGCCTCAAATGAAAAAATGAAAAAATGGCTGTTAGGCTGAAACATAATGATTTTTTCTGGCGTGCTTGTTTAGAAGTAGGTCATGGAGTCAGACAAAACCAGAAGACCAATTTAGAAGTCTGGAGATGGTTTGCTAAAAACACCATCAAAGCCTCTTACAGTCTGAATTACTTCATGATTTTTACCACATTATGGAGACAATACACCAACAGGACATTTAGTTGATGCTGTGAGAGAGAGAGTGACAAACAGAAGCTTGGACCTGTTTCAGTTTTTCTAACAATGACAATTGAAAATATCACATGTTGCAAAAAATAAAAGCCTTTCAGATCAACATTATGAAATCCAAACAAGATTACTAACACTTCTTCTATTTTATCTTCTTTAAAACTAATTCAAGTCTAAATTTGGCACAGGCTTGAATGCAATGAAGAATACAACTAACCATTTTATGATGCAAAACAGGAAGAAGCATCATTCTCGCAGAGGGAATGGGGCACGACAAATGTCTTAAATGAGTTTGAGAATTATACTTTCAAAAGGTAAATATGTAGCTAAATGTAATTTTCTGTTTGTTTTTTAACAAATTGAGCAAACAAAGATACAAACTACTGAACTTTAGAAGTAGTGGTGCTGGTGGATTCTGTTCCCTTTGGAAAGAGCTAGGCTAAATGTTTCCACTCTTTATGCTAAGTGAAGCTGACTAGCTGCTAGCTGTAGTCTTAAATTCACTGGACAGATATGAGAGCGGTATCGGTCTTCTCATCTAACTCTCGGCAAAAAATTCAATAAATGTATTTCCCAAATAGTCAAACTACTGCTTTAATTTCAACAAACACTTCCTTTGCCACTTGATGCTAAATTTCTACAGTTTATTCTAATGTAAAATACAAGGACTAAAGGTGATTCATTATGACTCAACAGTTTTTCTGTGTTTGATTGGTCCTCCTGGATGGATTTTATGAAAAACATGCAAATGAAAACAGTGTTTCGTACCAGATGACATGGAAGACACAGATTGCTGATTTTCCCACCAGCAAATGAACGCAGCATTATTCTTACACCTCAACATGAAAAACAGGAGAATCCTCTCATCTGGGTCAAATCCAAATGTAGTAGGTGGATAAATGTGACGCTCATTACACCGAGCACCACATGTGATGTGAGGTTTAAGATTTAAATAAACATTATTAACATATTTTTATTCTGCTTTTCAATTTTCTTGCTTCTGGATTGTTAGCAGACGACCAGCTGCAGGTTGTGTACGACATCACTTACTTTGTTTTATATTTTTCATTTAATTTCTTTTTTGTTTTGTGATTGATCACATTTTCTTTTCTTTTTTTGTTCGGGGGAAGTGTTTTTTTTCATTGTTTATTACTATGTCACTTTGCTTGTTGTCACTCACAGATGACATATTGATTAAACAGCTGCCTGCAGCTTTAGCCACTGGCCTTTAAGAGTGGACATCTGTTGCTTAATGTCATCTCTGTGAGAGCTGCATATAATGAGATGCTTATGGAAATGTTCTGTCCCCGAGGACAAGCCTTTTTATTTATAATCCACTGATAATGTCATTGATCCGAAGTCTGCAAAAAATAACCCCTTATGATGTCATGAGGATTATCTCGGCTTGAGCTGGAAAATAAAAATTACAAAAGAAATCCTACATAATAAAATTAAATTTTTTTTTTTCACTTCTAGAAACAAATGAAGTCTCTGAGTGTCATTATGGAAAATGTAGTATTCTGTACTTTTTGTGCTATACTCCGGGAGTCTATCTCAGCTTCAAACATACAGATTTTACTTGTAATGGTATATTTCTAAGCAATCAAAAAGCATCATGGATTACTTTCCATTCTGATGTAAATGACACCTGTAGAGAGACACAGAAAGGGTAGAGTGGGAGGGAGAGAGGAAAAAGGCAGCAGGCAGATAGAAGTGAGGAGAGAGCTGAGAGCAGCAAAGCAGAACAAGCAAAGAGAGAATTTGAGACACATACGACTGAATGTGAAAGAGACTGAGAGAGAGCAGTGGTGGAAGAAGGAATCAAATCTTTTACTTTATTAAAATAATGTTTAATGTAATTAAATGTAATGTAATATTTCAATGATGTAAAAATACTCCATGGCATATAAAAGTCCAGTAGTGTTGGTCGAAACAAACACAAAAGTATCAAAGTATCAAAAGTAGTAGCACTTGTTAGTGTGCAGATAACAGGCCTTAATCTATAATCACGTATCATATTTATAAGATAGTCATAAGGTTTGTATGTAAAAAAAATGTTTTGTTAAGTAACAAGTTACGACAGTTTTCAGATGAATGTTGTGGTGGAAAACCTACATATTGCCGCTCAGCCCCGCTTCCAATTTTGCCGAGCGGCCACTCACCATATTGTAAAAAAAAACTTTTTGAGGCGTATGCACCAGGCAGTTATACTCACAGGACTGAATGGACACTATCTTTGGATTCGTTGTCTGAAGTGCTGAGGATAAATTGAGGAGTCTCACAGCCTGAGGAAAGATGCTGCTCTGTAGTCTGGTGGTACGGCACTATCTTTTGTCCAGAGGGGCCGCCAGAATCGACAATAAATTAAAGTTCCTTGTAGTAGCTTTAAAGGTGCAATATGAAAACTTTCGAATGCATAAACAGAATGTGAAAAAATTACAAGCTGTGTATTGTATTGCAGAAATATCCACTGAAATTAGCATGCTAACCAAAGCTCCTGTGCTAGCCGTGTAAATACCAACACTCCTCTGGTTCCCAAGCTCCCAGTCTGCTAGCTAGCTGCACAGCTAACTAACTAGCTAACGGTATCTATAGTTAGCAGCAGTTAGCGATTACTCTGGTGATACGCTGCCCCCTGTTTGTTTTGAGTATGAATTTGACAGGTGGCCAATTCTCACATATTACACCTTTAAAGACAATATCTTAATCAGATTTTTCTTTGTTTATTGTTGTTTGTCTTCTTATAATATCTCTAAGTGAGTTCCTCTAAGTACCATCAAGTCAAACACATGTTCCTTCAAACTGTACAGTACTTGAGTAAAATCACATAGTAATGTTACTTTCCACCATTAATGTTGGGTAGTTTTATTATCTATAACAAAGTGACACATTACAATATTTCCCACTCATAGAAGTACTCAAGTAAAGTACTTTAAGTACAGTGCTTGAGTAAATGTATTTAGTTACTTTCTAGCACTGAGAAAGAGTGAGATAGAAATAATGAGACACTGACAGAGAGAGCTGGAGTTAATGTGAGGAGAGAGAGACAGAGAATAAAGAGTGGGGGAGAGGGAGAGGCTGAATGAACGGTGAGCAAGGCAAGAGAGAGAGAGAGAGAGAGAGAGAGAGAGAGGGATAGAGAGAGTGAAAGAGAGAGAGTGGGAGAGAGAGAGAGAGAGAGAGAGAGAGAGAGAACGGTGGACGTGGCACTACTCTGCTCTACACGTCAACCGATCCGCGCACATATGCTCAACACAAGCAGACATTTAAACACACGGACGTGCTTTGGTCTCAGCACACACACACACACACACACACACACACACACACACACACACACACACACACACACACACACACTTCTTCTCCTGCCGTGTGATATAGACAGGATTGTGTCTGTACAAGTGATCCTGCAGGACCTGAAGCTTTGCCTCACACACTACTGTCCTGTTGCGCTCTGCACCGGACTCACTGTGGATAAGTGGATAACAGCTGTGGCTCAACCGGTCTATTGTAATGGAGTTAACTTAACACCCTGATAAGTTGTCGCTCTGTAACAAGCACACACAGTCGGGACTATTTTTACACGCTTAGAAGGAAAAAACTGTGGCTTTTTAAACGCGCAGTCAGCGTGTGAGACCCTGAGCTCGGATCGGGCCTGCGCGTCCACAATCATGACGGCCACAGTCCGGATCTCACTCACACTCATGAATTAAAGAAGAATTACAGCCCGTTTCACATTTATGAACAATCCGCAGCCAAGCCCCCCTCCTCCCTCCTCCCTGCCCCCTCCACCACCGAAACTGCCATAATGCAACAAATGTCCCGAGCTGATATCAAACACTACATAAACTGTCGCGCACACGGCACCAAACGGACCGTGTCGGTCCACGAGCCGCTGAACGGCGGAGAGGCTTACCAGAGACGTGGAGTCCATCGCTGCCGCCGCCGCCGTGCTCGCTCGGTGTGTTGACGTGGACAGCTCTGAGCTGTCACACCGAGATCACTGCTGCTTTTTTTTTTTTTTTTTTTACGGAGCCGCCCGGGCGCGCTCCCGCTCCGCAGCATTCAAGCGGAGAGCCACAGGAGTCTACAGCAGAGCGCGCTCCCGACACCCCTCCTCCTCTGCTTCTCTGCCCTTTCACAATAAAAGTCTTTGTGCTCCGCCAGAGGCTAGGATTTACAGTTTAGCAAGGTCTTTGTGCTGTATACAGAACAGTCTCACACCGCTAGTCCAAATACTTCTACTTTGCATTTGTCTTCCAATCTAACCCAACTGTTTTTTATTACCAATCATAATATCATGTAGGCTAACTTTTTCACATTAAACTACCAGCTTCAGAGTCATGTTGATGGTACAGTGTGTTGTAACAGGGTGGATGGTGTCTCTGTCTCTTGTTTCTGCTCTATGTAACTTCAGTGAGAGGGTAGGATCACAGTGTTACATACATCATACATGTTTACTTCAGCATACAAGTTTTCAACTCATCACATTGTTCTGATGTCATGAGTTTAGTTTGTAGTTAGCACCTACATTATGTCTGATACCCCTTTTCCACTGGTCAAAAATCCCACTTAAACCCACTAAGATCAGGCTTTTGTGTGCAGTGGGAATGTGTAAACTCTGCATTTGCACCCAGGTCAACTGACTCTGCAGTAGACACAGGTTTTTATCACCTTGGCTGGTTTTGATCTAAACATGAGAACCCAGTGAACACGCTAAATTCCTCATTATCAACATCAGGTGGTGGCGCATAAATAAGGAAGGAATTTGGGATGTGGTCTATTCAAACATCTAGTCTTGTTACTGCACACAGTGTTGGAGGTGGAGCTGGACTTCCCAGCTATGAAATACCTGGACTGCCGACTGAGCCGGCTAATTTCCGGTCTAATACCCAGCTAACCTGAATGGGGATAAAATAATTTAATAGTGTGGCTCCTTTAGACTTTCCAAATGTTATTGGAAGCAATGGCTCAAATTATGACAGTGAAACGAGTCATTCGTAATGTGAAATGTAACGTCAGTGACACACAACGTAACGTTTCAGATAAAAATCACAGAGGGGCTGCCTTACCTGCAGGAAGTGGGAATGGGGTCAATAGGCAATTTTTAGTGGGTGTACCCACGTTTAAAAAACCTGGGTAGACCCGCTAATTTTGGTGGAAAAGCTGCATGATAAACTGTTCCACACCTGGGATTTGTTTTTACCACAGTGGTGAAACTGAAGCTGTGGGGGGTGCAACTTCACACAACATTCCAATGTCTATCTAATGTTGCTTTAACAATTTGATTAGTTTTTAAAGTTGAATCTTTGAAAAATGTCCATGAATTTCAGAACATTTTAGTATTTGGTATATTGTTTTAATGAGAGCATGCACTGAGCTGGCATGGACTCCACAAGTTTGTGCAAAATCAGATGACTCATGTTAAGTATATACAGCCCAAATTGACATAAACCACTGCCTCAGTGGGCTTTAAAATGTGTACAATGAACATCAATGAATGATACTCTTGATTGGAGTGAGTCAAACAAAGAAAAAAATAGCAGCAGGAGGAAAATGGAAGAAATCTCATGAAGAGCCACAGAGGAGGGATCCCTCTCCCAGACAGACACACAGGCAATAGATGTACAGCATCTGTACAGCAATGTGCAGAACAGGTACAATGTATTAGGTGAATTTATTTAGCAACACTGAGTTTTTAAAAGACAAAACTACATGTGAGTCCTTTCTGCTACATTCACAGAAAAAAAATCTATTTTATACCATGGGGTGTTGATGATGAGTTCAGGAGTCTCATAGCCTGGGGACAGAAATGCTCTGTAGTCTGGTGTTATGACAGCAGATACCTCTGTATCTGTTGTCAGATGGCAGCAGGGTGAACAGACTGTGGCTGGGGTGGGTGTTGTCTTTTAGTAACCTTCGGGGCACTGTGCTGCTGGAAAACTGGTTCTTAGCATTCATGTGGAAACCACTTGACACGACCCACACACCAAAACGCCAGTGCAGGTAATTTAAACCTACAGTATCTCAGAGGATGAGGAGCAGTTTCTAAACCACTTCTCAGGAGGGAAACAACGACAAACACTTGAGGTGGACTAAGAAATACCAGAATTTCAGAGTGATGATAAAGTCCTATACTAATGAATCCCAGTGATAGATTAGTGTCAGTAACAGAAGGGTGCATGTAAGGAGACGAACAGGAGACAGAGTGATACCACCGAACTGCACAGAACTGACTCCACCCTGACCGAGGAGAAGCACCACTCCATTCTTCAGAGACATGCTCCACCCTCTGGTTTGATCTTTGTGGAGAAGGATTCACACTGCAGCTGGATAATGAGCCCAAACACCTTAAAGCTTTCACACAACTACTGAAGACCAAAGAAGACCAAGGAGTCCTGACTGTTCTGGACTCTCCTCCACAGTCACCTGACCTCAACCCCATTCAACATGTATGGCAGTACTTGAAGACTGAGAAAGCCAAGCAGGTTTTACACTAACTTGTGGAGTCCATGCAGCTCGAGTGCACACTGTCATTTAAGCAAAAGGGTGTCAAAGCATACATAGCTACATAGATATTCTGACATTCATAGACTTTTTTCAAAGATTCAAGTTTTCGCTCAAGCGGTCCAACTGATTCTATTACTTGTAAAGAAAAAAATTGTTTTGCAATCGGAAAAAAGAAAAGAAAAATAGGAATATCTTGACTGGTGGTCTCAGACTCCCACTGTGAAACCAAACCTGATATGTCTCATTATTATTACCTTTAAAAACACATCAGTGTCCTGCACTAGTGCACTGAGCAAAATCTTCACATCAAGACTTGTTGCTACAGACGTGGCCGCTTCAAAACGCCTTGGAAAAGCTTGTTGGGCTAAAGAGCATGATGCACCCTTGGAGCGGGACTGCATGTTCAACCAGGTGACCCAGTGTAACAACTAGAAAAAGCATTGCAACTCAATGCCTTGCACTGAAAAATTTTGAACATTTTAACTTCTAAAAAACGCAGAAAAAATGCAAAGCTCGGTGCAAGAGAGGAGTGCACGCCGGGTGCACAGTGTAATAAGCTTCTTATGGGCACAGTAGTTTACTTTTGACTCAATCCCACATACACCTGCCGTAAATTCTTACTTTCACATATTAATCCACCACTGAAATACTTTGAGTAATGTTTGCTAAAAACTACAGTGACCACCTGTTTAATCCCGGAGTGATTTTTGCAAAATAAAATGTATATCTGTGAGGCGTTTTCAAAGACTCATGCCACAGACAGGTTAGGGCAGTCAGGGGTATTGAGAGACGAAGAAACAATTGTTAGGGTTGGTCTTGTCCTGGAATTTGTTGAAACTAAGAAGAATATAGAATAACAGAACATAACAATAACATCAGCCACGTCCTTTCAATAAAATATAAGGCTGGTAGCATGCAAATACTCTCTGGTGTACTGGGGGGCACCTCTACCATGGGTTCAGGTTTTGTTCAGGTTTACGACAGTGCTTGTACTGCGATTAAGAAAGTTCAAGGTCACAGCAGAGTGGCATTTGAGCAGACCAGAGGGGATTTTTGGCCAAACAGAGAGCGACCTTTTATGACGTGGGCAAAAGGCTCATTTGAGGATACTTTGCTGTGATATTAGACATGCAGTCCTGCTTAAAGGGATGTTTCTGCAATTCATTGCTCTCCCATAAAGTTGGGGGACTTGCATGATGTGTTAAAAAAGAATGATCAGCATTAGGATGTCCCAACGTTGACATCACTCTCACACCTCTAGTTTGGTTCGTTTGGTTGTGACCAAGGATAAAAAAGATACAGATACATTGTTTTCTTGTTGTTTGGCCTGGTTCATGACACTGACACTGACATTTAACAATCAAACTAAGAGGAGTAAACATGAGGTTATACAGACTAACATGTAACTCATCGACTGGACAGCTTTCACACCAGCCTCAATGAGACTTTCATACAAACTTTCTATTGGAATATTTGAAGTCTCAAACTGAATCCGAGATAACCTGATGACAGATAACCCCGGTGTACCAGCAACTACAGGCATGTGTCGTGTGTGCAGCGAATTGACATGGTTGTTTAACATTGTATTGAGCTGTACTCCTGAACTCCTATGATTAACTCGTGATCATGAGTAAACAATGGGCTCAAGGCTGTAGGTTGTACATTTTAGAAATACTGAGGTTCTAAATTTAAGTCCACCATCCCCCAGAAAAATGTAACTAAAAACCATTTGTTAAGTCCCAATCCTTTTATTATTTGTATTGTTTCAAAGCATTTTCTTCATCATTAAACTGTCCAGTTTTATTTCTCATTCTAATTTACATTTTATTTCTCGACGTGTCTCCTGCAAAACATAAAGGTATTATCCAAACATTAACTATGTGTAAGCTGAGAAAAACTATTTTAGCATTGTGACTGCATCTGCAGATAGGCCAGTCAGACATATGAGAATTTTCTCACATGTAAACACAGATCAACCTTTATTTACTGAGCTAAAACTATAGTCAAACTGTGTCTGCAAGAAATACTGGAGTCAGCCTGTAATACCCATCAATGTAGAAAACAAATACAGAGAACGTGACCTCAGTGTTCTGACTGGCAGCTCCAGCCATGAGTGGGCTGTAGAGAAAATACTGCAAAGACCAGTCTGTCCTTTATAATAACACTCAAAATGAAATAACATTGGAAAACATAAGACTGGACTGTATGATGTTCCCTTCTGCTGTCTCATTGTCAGGACAAGAACATCTAACTGACCTCAGATGAATGAAAGCCACCAAATTACACTAATGAGTAATATCAACAATTAATGCTTCAGACACTTCAGTAATGTTCCTCCACCTAAAGCGCGTTCTCGATGCACGGGCACGCGCCTCGACACAAGTTGAACGAGCGACGGACACACCTCCCCGATGCCTCCTCCCCCTTTAATCCCGCGTTGCATGCTGGGAAGTCCAGTTTATTATCGTTTAGGAAAGATGGCAGACGTGCAGCCGCCACCCCTCCGGAGCCTGGATGATTTTCTCCTGAGCTCGGCCCGCTTCGCCGTGCCCGACGTGCGCGACCTGGACCGCTGGAACAACCGCATCATCAACAACCTGCTGTACTACCAGAGCAATTACTTCCTGTCCGCACTGGGCCTCCTGCTCATGGTGGGGTAAGTTTCATTATTCTGACGTGGCCCCCCTCAATCCTCCCTCCCATAGCGAACATACTGGGATGTGGAGTAAACACTGAACTTCTCTTTGGCTTCAGCACTTCATCACAGTGTCTTTGCAGCAGACAGAGATAGTCTCCATCATGACACAGCCTGGTGGCCACACACACACACACACACACACACACACACACACACACACACACACACACGCAGTAACAGATGAGAACACACTAGTTTGAATGAACTGATGAAGGTGACGTCTCCACACCTCTCTGTCTGTCCCTCTTCTGCTTTCTCTCTGATAAGGACAAACTGCTGCTCTTCATCGTCTGCCACCATGACAGGAGGCTGTCAGTTATAGGGAGTGACCACAAATCAGTTCTGTTACATCGTATACCTCAGATTAGAGGATGTGACATAATAGATCTGAGGTCACTTCAAAATGTAATGTTTGCAATTCTACCTCTACAAACAGACCGGAAACCAGAACACCAACTCTATCTTTATCCAACTACTTTCCACAAAAATGTATTTTTCAAAATGTGTTATTTCTTTACACACACACACACACACACACACACACACACAGATGCATTAAGGGCATATCGGCAGGGCTCAGACACCTCTCCAGCCACCAGTCTACACTCTGTACAGACTGGTCCCAGCAGGTCTTGAACCGGCAACCCTCCGGTCCCTGTGCAGCTTCTGCCGTCCCTAAACAACATTCAGAGTAATTCACAGAGCCACCTGCAGGTCCAGTGTGAAGGATTTAGGAGGATCTATTGGCAGAAATTGAATATCATTTTCATAATGATGTGTTTATTTTTCCATAATCACCTGAAACTAAGAATCATTGCGTTTTCGTTACCTTAGGATGAGCCTTTTATATCTACAGAGGGAGCAGGTCCTCTTCCACAGTCCACCATGTTGCACTGCCATGTTTCTACAGTAGCCCAGAACAGACAAACCTTAGGGAAGGGTCAGGCGAGGGGTTTTCAGTTGGTTACAATCTGCATCCTCAGCACTAGATGGCACTAAATTCTACACACTGGACCGGGAAGGTTGCTCCACACAGTGAACTTAACAGTAAAAGGTTTTTCACCAAGCGTGAAGAAAATGACATCCTTATTCAGTTTGGTGGCAGAAGCCATAGTCAGCCTTTGTTGCAGTTTCACAGGAATCAAGCAACCTCACTTTAGGATAAAGTGATAAAGTATACTGGCTTTATACTGTATTTTTGTCTTGCCAACAAATCCCATGAAAAGACCAGAGCAGTGTCCAAAATCATGTCCTGCTTCCTAAACGCCTCACAAATGTACAGTTTCATTTTTAAAGGCCACTGTTCAGCGTGGTTGCTATGGTTCTAGTGTGGGGAGCTCTGTATGTGAACGTATGTGTGAGTGAATGTAGCTGCTCAAACTTCAACGACACTTTTCCCCTCAAACTAAGGTGTGCTATGGAAATGTAAATTCACACATAATGCAATTATTTATACTCTTACTCAGTAAAATCGACCGGAGAAACTTTATGTTTGAACTTCATGAGAACAACTGATAATATGTAGCGTGAAGTTTGAGCTTGCAGATTAACCCATCATTGAAGTGTCTACAGCTGTGTTTTTTGTATTCCCAACACTTCCTGTGTGTCGCTAAATATCTGTTTTCTCTCAGGTACTTTCAGCCCTTCCAGTTGTTTGTCGGGGCAGTGGTGGTCACCTTGTTGTTCGTGGGCTTTGTCTGGGCTGCGGAGAATCAAGCTCCCATTCGCCGTTTCCGCAGAAACCACCCAGCAATCGCCTTGTTTGCCATTCTTTTGGCCAGTTACCTCTTCATATCAGTGCTGGGAGGCGTGGCTGTGTTCCTGTTCGGGATAGCCTTCCCTATACTGAGTGAGACAAGAAAACACACACACACACACACACACACACACACACACACACACACACACACACACAGAAGCAATTTTATTTTTGTACGCAGAATTTAATGTTGTGAATCCTAGACGGAATTTAACATGCTGCAAGCTGCTTTTGCATTCTGTGCCAAAATAAGGCACAAGTTTTTGTGTATACTTGAAATGCAGTGATAGCCAGAGTTTGGCATCTGTTCAGCTAGGTCTACAGATATGTATTTGCATGCACAACATTTGCAATAATGGCAAATTAAAACCGGAGCGGTCAAATTACAGGGAGCGTCTTACTAAAATATGATGACATACGCTGCTCAAAGAAATTAAGGGAACACTTCATCGTCACAGTGTAACACCAAGTCAGTTAAACTTCAGCGATATCGGTCTGTCCATTTAGGAAGAACAAGTGACTTGTGACTCAATTTCACCTGCTTTGGTATAAATGAAAGTGACAACAGGTGCAATGGAGAGGCAAAAGCAAGACAACCCCAGAAAAGGGAATGGTTTTGCATGTGGTGGCGACAGACAATTGCTCTCTCCGTATCCTTCCTGACTGATTCTTCTCTAGTTTTGCCCTCTGCTAGTGTCCTTGTCACTACTGGTAGCATGAGGCAGTACCTGCAGCCCAATCGGGTTGCACAGGTCATCTAGCTCCTCCAGGATGGCACATCCATACATCCTTGATGGTGCAGTGGGCCCTGGGGTCCTCCTGGTGCAGGATGATGGCTGGCCTCGTTTGGCCAGAGTGTGTAGGCAGTTCCTGGAGGGCATTACATGGAATAGTATATGGAATTGCATTTCTATAGCGCTTTTCCAGTCTACTGACAACTCTTAGTGCTTTACAACACTTCACACAACAAATTCATACACTGATGGCAGAGGCTGCTCTTCCCAATTTGGGGTTCAGTATTTTGCTCAAAGATACTTCGACATGCAGCCAGGGGAGTTGGGGATTCGCACCAACAACCTTCTGATTACTGGACTTAACCCTGTTGAGCTACAGCCACCCCATTGATGACTGTCACTCTCGTTCCCCTGACCTAAATCCAATTGAGCACCTATGGGAGGTCATGTATCTGTGCGTCCGACGCCACCAGGTACAGCCACAGACTGTCCAGGAGCTCACTGATGCCCTGATTCAGGTCTGGGAGGAGATCCCCCAGGGCACCATCTGCCAACTCATCAGAAGCATGCCCCGGGGTTGTCGGGAATGCATACAGGCACGGGAGGGCCATACACACTACTGAGTCACATTATGAGTTGCTCTGATAAAATTCAAGCAAGTCAGATAAGCCTGTGACTTAAATTGTTTTACTTTGATTTTCGGTGTGATTTTGAATCCAGTGGGTTGATGATTTTGGTTTTCATTGACCGTTGTTACGTCATTTGGTTTTCAACAGATTATACAATATACATCAGTGAAGATTTTCAATTGAATAATTCATTCATCAAGATCTGATGTGTGATTAAAGTGTTTCCTTAATATTTTTGAGCAGTGTATATTAAATAAAGGCCTCTCTCTAACGTAAACCTTTTTAAGATTGCTTCTCTGCAGTTGTGATGTATCACAGCCTGGACAGTATTTATGGATTTGCGGTAATTTGAGACAGAATGTCTGTTTAGTAAACCTGAATGAACCTTTAGGACTCAACTAGCCAGCGTTTTATTCCTTCTTCCCTGTGTGTCTGTCACTCCTTCACAGTGGTTCTGGTCCATGCCTCGGTGAGGCTGCGCAGCCTGAAGAACAAGCTAGAGAACAAACTGGAGAGCATTGGTCTGAAGAGGACACCCATGGGACTGCTCTTAGAGGCTCTGGGACAGGAACAGGAGGCTGGATCCTAGAAAGAAAGAGGAGGACGAGGTGTGCAGGGTGGGTGAAGGTTTGGGTACCATCTGATGAAATTGCAATGAGAAATGAATGTAAGGTGGGTGTGAAGATTGGTGAAGGAGAGAAGAAACATAGGAGAAGCAGATAATTACTGCAGGGCAAGAGGAAGGGCAAGAGGAAGGACAAAAAGAAATCTGAAGAACAAAGAGTCTGGAACAAAACAGGGGGGTTAGTTTGTTGTAAAAAGAGCTAATTGGAAGTCTACAGTGAAGGTAGGGTCTCATTCTGTTGTCCAATAGAAAAAGGACAGATGACATTTTTAGGGATTCATTATAATCAACAAAGGATCAAAGCATCCCTGGTCTGTTTTGCCAAACTTTGCACTTTAAGCACATTGTTTTTTTCCTTGATTTTGACATGATACAATTCTGTCTTTGCACTACATTCTGTACGTATGCAGTGTCATAGCTATATGGGTCTGTGTATGTACA
Source organism: Pagrus pagrus (assembly GCF_965226575.1). NCBI lineage: Eukaryota > Metazoa > Chordata > Actinopteri > Spariformes > Sparidae > Pagrus > Pagrus pagrus. The sequence continues at coordinate 4,725,258 of NC_140197.1, read as the reverse complement.
CACTGACTGTTTAGGTTTTGGTGTGCTCTGCCTACGTCCCTTATCTTAACATTGATCTGTGCTGCATTTTAACGTCTACAGAGCTACGTCAATAACGTCACAAGTATGAAATTAAAAGTCATAACATTCAAAAACAGAGGTAACTGTATGTGAAAAGGTTTAATATTTTGAGAATAAAGTTGTAATTTTACAAGAAAAAGTGACATGTGCTGTGCTGCAGCTGATCCTTCAAAACTGTCCAGGTATGGACTCGCACTTCCTGTAACTGGTTTATTCCAGTATCCTTTCCATCAGCACTTTGAGAATGAAGCTGTAATTCAGAGAAGAACCTACAACTCAGGCTCATGTTAAAACTGAGCCTGAAAAAAATGAAAAAATATCTTTATTGTAAAGATATTTACTTTTTGATAAAATTACAACTTTATTACCTTAATTTTACAACTTTGTCTTGTAACTGTGTATTAGAAAAGAGAATATCATTTTTTTCAGAAAAAAACAACAAACAAATGATGTTATGGCTTTTTCCAGTAAAATTACAACTGTGTTTTTTGAAATAATCTCCTTTTCGCAATTAAGATGCTACGCTCAAAACTTTTTCTCACCTCACAGTGGTTCTTATTCTTCATCATCCAGAGCCACGTCATTTATTTATTTCCTGCTAAATGACCCCTTCAGGGTCACAGTCCACAATGGTGGAAGACCAAAGTATTGATGCTGTGCTGTAGAAGTGGTGGTTGAAAAGAAGTAAAATCCTGTTCCATTGACAAGTTCGGATGGATATATTGAGCTGAGCAGATGGTGGTGATAGCACAGGCAGGACCAGAATCATAACACTCCTGTGATGTTCAAGTCGAGTGACCTGCATTAACTGACTTCAGATGAATTCCCTTTATCTTTTAGTGTTTATAATGTTTTGTGTCGTGTTGAAAAGTGACTTAAATGATGTGAAGTTGGAAGGTAAGAGGAGGGTTTATATGAAGTTTAGTACAAATCTGATTAGCGCCTTCAATCTAAGACTATGTGTTGAGCATGTTATAGTTGATGAAGGAACAACAGGAGCAGACATGACATATGAAGGAAACAAATCCTCTGCTTTCAACGAATCATTTTAGTAACCACATTTCTCAGCCTGTATTTATCCAGAATAAAAGGCTTCACTCACAGAGCTGCCCATTACAGTCCTCCACTGCTGGTCAGTGGGAGTTGCCCAGTCTCCCAGTGATGGCAACTGGGAGAAGCCCTACTGGAGCAAATGAATAACTTTGAATTTACCCATAATTCTTTTATAACTTTGTTACCACGAATAACCACGAGCCAATAAAGTTTGTTTGTCTCTGTGCCAACACTTGTGGTGACTGTAGTTTCCAAGTCTCTCCTTGTAATTTGCTCTTTCTAGCCATGCTCGGTTCAGGGACAGCATTGTCGGCCGGACGTTCTATCTCTTTGGTCCAGGCTAAAATACAGTTATTGGATGGACTGAGAGATCTATAGGGGCCCATGGGAACATGTCTATATTGAATGTAGGGATTCCCTGACATGTCCTCTAGCGCCACCATCAGGTCAAAGTTCTCAATCATCCAACAAAATATCTCATTTACTAGAGGGACTGCGACAACTTTTCATTTCCACACAAATCTCTTTCTGTCCAATATTTTAGTTTATTTTGGAGCTCTGGTTTTGTCTTTGTTTTCTACTAAAGCTTCTCTAACTCAGCAATTCATTTTCACTGTACTGCTGTTGGATCAAAGGACAGTTCACCAAAAAATTTAAATTCCCCCCATGCAGATGGAAAGTAAGGTGAAATTTCGTATTCCACAAAACATTTCTGGAGCTTGACAGCAAAACAGCATAACAGCAAGTTAAGTTGTGTCAAGCTGATGACATTTAACCCAGTGGTATATGATTTATGGGAAATGTTATTCTCTAAAGGCCTCTAAAACTGGAATATTAACAAGATTAAAAGATTTTCTTAAATAACTGCCCTTATCTAGACATATTAACTGACTCATATGACATATTTTGAAGGAAGTTTTCTTACTTCTGGGACAGAATCCAGAAGTTCCGGTTTCACTTTGGCTCACTAGGGTTTCCTTCAAAGCTGATGACATTTTCATCAAGTGTCAGCTGTTCTTTGTGTTCTTTATGTTTAATGCAAGCAAATGTTGGCCTGCTAACCTGCTAAACCAAGATGATGTACACGCTGAATACGAGTTGCTAAAAATCAGCATGTTAGCATCCTGACATTAGCATTCAGCTTACAGTGTTGGTGCTGGAGAATCCTAGGCCCTGATCACACAGAGACTCGTCACATTGAAAAACGCCCTGTAAAGCTTGTTCTGGGCAAAGCCGCGTGATGTGCCTGTAGAGCGGGGGGGAGTGCAGCTCTGTGCCTTGCATATATATTTCAACTTTTAAAAACCGCTAGAAAAATGCTAATGCACGGTGCAAGAGAGGATCAGACGCCAGGCACGCCATACCACAGGAAAACAATAGCTTCGAGGGCGATGCATCTCTAGCAACATATCTCGGTGTGATCTGCCTATTTGGTGGTTATTATTCACTTAGAGTGTCTGAAAAGCCCACATTTGCCACCTACTAAACCAGTATTGTTAATGGGATTTTAAACCCTCAAATCCGTTCCATAAACCCGAACACATTAAACCATTTTAATGTTCACACAAGACAGGTTGTATTATACAGTCCTCGGTTAATTTCCTGCTTTGTAGACCTGATGTAGGACAGCTGCTCTTTGAAGAATGATAAAAAAAAAACACTCCTGCATTGTTCTTGATGAGGTGAGGACATTTTGAAAACACTACTATGAAGGAAGAGGTTTTATAGCAAATCATTTTGTACAAGAAAATCTGTGTTAAGGTATTTGACAAACTGAAAGCTATTTTATTGTCTACTAGCTGCCTATTGTGGTGACTGCATTGTACTGCTTTGTTGAAACTGTATATAAAGACATGAGGAACCTGTTCTAAACATCTGTAGGTGGTGACCAACATCTACATCCTGTATTTAAGAAACGGTTTCCTTTTGAATGAGCTTAATTTCTTGGATGGTTTCATGTATTCTTCCTGTTTTTTAGACTCAAACATGCCTTTCTGTCTGAAGTGTTTGTTAAAATGCAGATGATGCTTTTGTTTCCATATGTGCATTTCTTTTATTAATCATATTGCTGATTATTGAAGGCTATGTGAGCATCATCTCTTATTGCATATGTGCCATTTTAGTTTCGATATTTGCCTGGTACAGTTGACCCGATGTACTTAAACAGAGCCACGTCACAGTGGCAGGGACCATGGCTGTTATAGGGTTTGATGTGACCATTCTGTTACAGGTCTCGCTGCCAGTGCAGCATGCCGCATGAGTGGTCTGTGTCAGCACTGCGTTGGCGAACACAAGTCAGGAAAAACACTTAAATCTCTCCTTTATAACTCTTGGTATTTACTGAATTATGAAAATGAGTGAATGCTTTTACTGGTGATCTCTCTGTACTGTATGTTGCCTTCCATTCAGCTAAATGTTTGAATTTTGATTCACCACCAACATGTCTTTGATTCTTTCGCCAAAAGCTTTTAATTACATTTATTTAAAACATTTTTTTCCTAAATAAAAATAATGCTATACTTCAGTGTGTATGGACTCCATCCAGATAGGCCTTGCAAGTAGCTAAAGTCAAAATGCAACAACTAGACATTTAGCAGACTCAAAATATGTACTCCAAATCCTCCTTCTTGAAGTCTAACTATATTAAAAGAAAAACAATTTCCAGGAAACCAGCTCATAAAGTTTGCATAATGTTCTGTCACATGCAAATAGCCAGCTAGACAGCTAGTTTACTTCTTTACATTTGCTGTGCATGCTGTGAACAGGGTCCTCAGGAAGCTTGTTCCATGGGTGGGGAGCAGAGACACTAAAAGTTGCTCACCTTGATCCTGGGAACACTGAGAAATCTTTCCCAGATGACCAGCAGGGTCTGGATCATTTGTATTATACGAGTAAATCAAGACCTTTTTGTGCTTTATAGACATGTAATAAGATTTTAAAGTCTGTCCTTTGAGACACAGGAAGCCAGTGCAGTGATTTAAGGACTGGTCTAATAGGACTCTGACAGCACCATTCTGGACGAGCTGCAGCTGTCAAGATTGTTTTGTATTTTTTTAAGACAGAAATCCTTTAATTATTTTTTATGACGATAGTAGGCTGATTTTATAATTGTCGAAATGCGGGTCAGATTCCGTGACCACAGGAAAATTTCTGTCTTGATATGAGGCATACACTGGGACCAGAGCAATTTGTTTAAACTGTAGATTAATTTATAGGCTATTGATTTCAATTTAAACCGCAATAGTGGGCAGCCAGACATTCTGCTCTGTCTTCACTACTGATGTTATATAAGTGGTGGCTGGAGTTCAGATTGAGGTGACACAGGCCACATGATGACACCTGAGCCCATTCCTGTCATTGCTTGCTGGAACACACTGCAGAGTTTACTACCTCAACAGCAGGTGGTGCTCTCTCTCAGGCACAAACATGTCTTAACAGGTAGGCTGTCAGTACTGCATTTGTGTTCTTTCTTCTTTTACAACAGCAAGTCCCAATGGGATCATTAGTTGATTAGAATCTGACTTGACTAAGTCAGAATAAAGGAACATCTATTCAAAATATTGCTACTACTGTAACTACCTACTAAGTCCAAATTAAGAGATACAGTATGTCAAAACTTTGAAATAGTAAGTCTCAACTCACAAAGCCTTAGACTTACCAAGTCGCTTCCTGATTTCTGGTAATGTTGTTCAGCTGAGTCAGACACACTTGTTGAGATACTCTGCTAGGAAGAAAATGTTCATACCTTTTAACATACGTCAGAAGTGGCTGAGATTGATAATCGAATACACAGGAAATAAAAGTATGCAATGTGGATTGTGTGGATCCTAAGTAAGGACTCAAGGTATAGAATGTCTGCAGTCAAGCACTGGAATACTTCAGCCTTGTATTAACTGGGAGAGACTCTTTGTGCACCAGAAGATGATGACAACACATACTTTCTGATTACTGTAGTAATGTGTTTGTAAACCTTCACTCTCAAAAAAATATAAAAAATTAAACTGAAATCCTGTTTTTATTGTAATCACCAAACCTCTATCCTTAATTATTCCCACTGTTGCTTCCATGAGTGATGAAATTGGAAAAGAAATAATAAAGACAACAGAAACATATTTATTTACAAGTGGTTAATTCAAGTCTGTATTACTCAACCAAACCATGATCCTCGGGTACATGGGTTGTGCGAGCTGTGCCTCTGCCAATAAGCTGCACTTGAACACACAGCAAAGTCTACAGCTGATGACCATCTAGCTCGTATGTTCTGCTTCTGTGTGAGAGGTAATAACGCTCCATGCCATCATGTAGTTTGTATTTGTCATTCAAAAAGGAAAACTAATCAGTGTTCTTGACTCTTACTAGCATGGCCGTCTCTTATCTAGAATATGTCTGATAAAGTAAAGTAAAGTAGCACATAGCCCTGAAGAGACAGAGAGGAAAAACAAGGAAACACAGCACTAAATGGGTGAAATCATACTACAGCGCCAGGCTCATGGGGCTTTCCCTTTCTTTTTCCACTTCTCTTCCTGTGATTTGCTTAGCTGAACAGCCAATCAGAGTGATTACTGTCACCAAAAATCGGCCAAAACACTGGCCACTCTATACCACAAGCTAGCTTTAGTACAGGGCCTTGGGTCAGGTATCAAATTACCATTTCTCTCCTTGATTCTGTACAACTTCTGTACAAAGTTATATTTAAAAACAGTGCAGTTTATTTTTTTTTATGGTTAAAAACTATATCAATTGTTCTCACTTCAGCATGCAAGAGCAGAGTGAATTCAGACAGCCTGTTCTCACTCCCAACGTGTCAAACACAGCAGCCTGGTCAGTGGGCCACACTTCTAAGTTTGACGCTGTAGTTTCCCTCCAGCGTCGCTTCTAGAAGAGTGAGCAGAGCATCACAGGTTGGAGCTGAAGGTCACAGTAGCTTACAGAAGAGTGTAAGTAACATTTTTTCAAACCCGTCTGGGATCTCAGGGCTTGGATGATGTTGGACAAGCTGTATAGAGTCATTTTTTTTTGGGGGGGGTTGTTTTTTACGTTCCCAGCTGCTTCAGTTGTGTAGGAGAATGATGCAACGCTGTGAAGCTCCAGAAATGTTTTGTGGACTACGAAACTTCACCTGACTTTCCCTCAGCATGGGGGAGATAATGACTGGATTTTACTTTTTGGGTGAACTGTTCCTTTAAGTCGTATTTTGAACGCATGGATTTTACTTGTAATGGAGTATCTGTGGTACTGGTACTTTATGTCAGCAACACTTCCACCACGTCAAACATCATGTTGTAGTTCAATAAAGGAGTCACTCACGCGCGCGCGCGCGCGCACACACACACACACACACACACACACACACACACACACACACACACATATCGAGTGGGTGTTCCCAGGGAGGAGTTTTCATACGTCATCACGTGGTGTCTCTTTATAAAGGTCCCACCCTCAAACAGCGCTGTCAGAATAGAAAGTAAAGCCGGGACAGAGTGTGACAGTGAGACAGAGACTGAGACACTGTGAGACAGAGACGGAGACACTGTGACACACTGCTGAGCTGTCTGGTACAATCTGGTAAGACACGCTTCTCTCATATTACATTATTCTTAAAAACAACCGTCAAATCAGAAGTGATCTCATTGAATCACTCTGACGTTCCTGTTATGTTCCTGTAATGTTCCTGTTATGTTCCTGTAATGTTCCTATTATGTTGCTATAATGTTGTTCTCCCGCGAGTTGTCAGTGACTGTCAGCGGAAGTGTGTGTTGGAAGGATTTTCAGAACGTGGCGTGATACTGTCGGTCCTGACAGTGTGATCCGTGAGCTCAGTGTCAGAGTGATGAAAACATTGTGCAACCTGTTGCTCCGGCTGATCTCCAGATAGACGATCACATGCAGAGAGAGAAACAACAGGAGACAGGCAGTAACGACAGAGCGTCAGTCAGACCAGACACTTACATTAGTATTTACATTAGGAAATCTAACGGAAGTGCGAGGCATGGTGGAATGTAACTGATTACATTTCAAATGTAGCCTACTCTACTGTAAAAGTAGCCTACTGCAATCAAACACCCAAATGAGATAGACAGCTTTAGTGACCAGTTACCTTACAAACTAAGACTTTAGATATAAAACATATGATGATCTTATAGATTACACTACTCGCAGTATGTAATATAGTTCACATTTACTTCACCTCCACCAACTACAACAATAAAATGCTTCTTACACATGGATGCATCAGTAATAACACACAGGGGGCATTTTTGTGCATTAGGAGTACTTTTACCTGTGATACTTTAATACTTAAGACACACTGCAACACAGTACATAGACAGCTTAATGTCAAAGCTGCTATTTCTTCACCATCACATGAACATTTTTGTTAATATTTAAACCTTTTAAACTAAAATTATCACACACCGCCCCTCTTGAAGTTGAACAAGCCATTTGGCTAGATTTCTTGTCATAGGTGCTTTGTTGCTAAAGGCATTAGAGCCGGAGCGATATATTGACTTGATATTTCACAGATCACAGATATATTAGCGTCGGTGTGTATGTTGTCCAAAATGTGCTGATTTGAAAATGTATTTATACTCAGCATAACGCAGGGAGAGATATTTCACTTCCCAGTGAAGTTTACAGTTACAGTGCACAGATACTATCGTGGACAACAGAGGTTATTGTAAAAGTGTAAATGATCCTGCCTCTGTTACATACATGTCTTTGTCACAAGTGCTTGACAGCCACTTTTTAGGGATAATTGCAAAAAATATATGCTTATGTACATGTACTGTATATAAAACAATATTGGCGATAGATTGATACCATATGTTTTTTACTCCTTAATATCAGTATTGGCATCAGCCCCAAATATCGGTTGGGCTATAAAAGGAATCCTACAGTATAACACTTGTTAATGTTACACCAGACAGTGTTACCATGAGCCAATACTAAGCCTAAAATGTCCTCTAGACCGCACAGTACAAGATTATACTTGACTACATCATGTATTCAATGATACACTGAACTATAGAAATCTAAGTATACTGTGTTATATATAGCCCTGGGTCTTGAGGTGGTGCTGAAAAGTTTTAGTCAGCTGTTTCACTGCAGCCTCTGTAAACAGGTTACCATTGCATAAAAGGTAAACCCAGTGTCTTCTAGGAGTCAGGAGACAGGGAGAGGGGTTTTCCAGGCAAACTCTGGCAGTTACATCATGTGGTGGCAGTGAGGCAGTGCGTGGCAGGCAGGTGGTTACCAAACCCTTTCTAGAAGTAGGTCGAAGTTTCTGGGAGTGGTAATTCAGGCAGGCTCTGCCCTGCCTGTGTGTCTGTGTTCCTTATCGCCTCATACAAACTGTCAAACCTCTCAACTGCTGCCTCTCAGCAGGTCAGGCCGCACTGACAATGGAAGATTAGTGTTGATAATTGTAGTGTCGTTATTGTTATCAATAGTGTAGTGCTGTCAAAAGTAAAGTATTGTGCTGTAGAAGTGGGGGGGACCGGGGCCAAGTGTAACAAAGGGCAATTTAAAAATAACCCTTTCATGTTGTTTTTGGTGTTTTGACTACCATTCATTTGATATATGTGTCAATACTTAAAGGAGCAATATGTAAGAATTAGAGTTTGAAACATTAAAAAATTAAATAAATTCATCAACAAAATGTGAAGCAATATCAGTTTTGACATCATGGCAAAAACATCCAAGTATTGTGTTGCAGAGATGTCCACTGACTTTAGCATTCGTCCCCAGCCACTTTGTACGTCAAGAAGTGACAGCTCAATAGAGTGGCGAAGTCCCGCCCTTCCGTTTCCGGTACATGGGACCTCAGACGCAAATTATTATGAATGAGATTCAATGGAGAGATAAAAAATATTTTCTGGTCCCGTTTGAATTGTGCCGTGAATTTCACATATGTTGTTTGTGGTTTTTAAAGATAATTTTCAATGCAAAGATGACTACAATTTAGCGCGAAGAAGTTTGATAATGTTAGGTTTTGTGTGAGGCCGTTTTGTGAACTACAGCTCTTTGCTGCTCTCGACCTGAATGATATACGTCACCACCCGCACCTGGAACTCTGGAGCTGTGTCCAGAGTTCCAGGTGCAGGTGGTGACAGGCGATCTCTCTGCTCCACTTCACCGCCCAGCGATTCCTAGTCTTTGTATCAGACAGGAAACGAAAGAAGGAACAGCCGTTCCTGCTCGAATGGGAACATTCAGGGACAAAACAGACCGGCATCTTGGATCAGATCTGATGAGAAGCGGAGGGAAAGGGTGATGACGTGATGTCACATACGCGACATGTAGTCTTTCTCATTGTTTTTTCTCTACAGCCTTTAACTGAACAATTGCACAATAAACTGTTAAACTCTTGACATGAACAAATCTCATTTAAACCCACAAACAACATTTGTGTAATCCAAGGCATATAACGACTGGGACCAGAAAATAATTACTTTCTGTCCCAATCCCATGTATATTTTATGATCCCAAAGCTCCCATGGTGGTCCACCGGAAGGGGCGGGACTTCGCCACTCTATAGTGAACAACACTGACACTCGCCCTGTGCCCACAGTCAGCTGCACAGCTAGCGAGCTAACTAGCCAAAGGCAGCTACAGTTAGCAGCAGTTAGTGGTTACTCTGGTGATAATGCTGCCTACTTGTTTGGAGCATGAATTCAACCTTTAAAAGATACATATTTTTATATTTGCATAATTGTGCCTATATGATTAATTATATAGTTTTAATAAAACTAAAGTGAAACAAATTGTGTTTTATTTCTTAATTTTAATAGAGAAATTTAATGGATTAATTGAGCAAACAGTTGTCAGATTGTAATGAAAATAATAGCCCTATACTTAAATCACAAATTTTATTTTCCAATAAGGAAATATAATATTTGGCATGTGTAGTCAGTCTTCTGCTCTGAAGTAACCTGTTCTCTTAATTCACAGGAAGAAACGTCTGTGAAGTTTCCACAATCAGCCCAGAAGAAAGAAGACTAACAGAGCAACTGGGCACAGTGCCTTGTCTTGATCTTCTAGGGACTTTTCACTTTTCCCAAGGACACTTCAACAGAAGAGACACTCATTGGGGTAGTGACTGAGCTGAGCCTGGACCCTTTGCACGTCGTCTGACGTATCAAAGACCATGCTGTACCTAAAGAAATACTTCACAGAGGGCCTTATCCAGATGGCCATCCTGCTCAGCCTGTGTGGAGTGAGGGTTGATGTGGGACTGGAACCCTACCTGCCTCCCTCCTGGCATGACATGATCCTGGGTCCCACCTCGGCACTGACCCAGACGCAGTTCCACAACCTCCGCAACCGCCTGGAGGACGGTCATGACGTGCATCCCAAGAACGTGGACCTGGATGGGTTCTTCACCACACGGAGGCTGCTGGGCTGGGTCCACTCTCTGGACAGACTACAGGTAGGAAATCATGTCCATCTCCATCTCCATATCCCATATCTGTCTATATGGTCAGAGGGAATGGAGTTATAATTTATTAAGATTAGACACTACTTTTCTTGGGGCCTCCACTTATTAATCTATTACTGGATGTTCTTTAAGAACTCTAAAACTTTTGCTTAAAGTTGTTATAGGTTCCAAATTTCAAATTGTCTTACACCACATCTTTGACTCAAACAAATGTTATAAGCATTTGATAGGAATGCCACTAAGTAGAAACTCCTGAAGATCATGAGGAACAATGTGTTAAATGTTGAAATGTCTCATACTTCTTTCCATAGGTTCCTCATGCAGAGCTGGAGGCATGGCTGGTCCAGCGTGAGCCCGATGCTCTCCCCGTGGGATTTCCAGACCAGACCTCCACATTGGTGAGAGGAACTGATGGGGTAGAGAGAGACCGAATTACCCCGTCTGTGGAATCCAGAGCTGTATTTGGTACCATGCAGGAAGACGAGGAGGAGGAGGACAAAGAGGTACGCATGTTTAATTCGCACTGCAATTAAGAACATGTAGGAGTGTAGTGTTTCAGCTTGTTCTTGAGTAGCATCAGAAGAGGGGACCTTGATGAAGAACCTTCACCTTTTAGCCAAGATTGAAACTATCTGATACTTCCTGCCATATCTCCCGGATGGGAACCTTTCATTTTTATAGTGAAACTTTGGTGTATGTTGCATTTTTTGGGAAACAAAACTGAAGTCCACCTGCCAAGTGTCACACACCAGATCCAGCAGCCAATGGCAGCAATTCCAATATAGTTTTGGCTTCCATGAGAAAAAATATATTCGTATGCGGAAATAGTTGTGTAATTAAATTAGTAGGTCAGAGATCTCTTCAGAGTTCAGGTTCAAGGGTTGATATTGTTATGTTTCGTTCAGATCAGCAATCTCTGTTGACCTTTGTCCATACTATAACCCTGTGAGACCTACAGCAAAAACCCTCATCTATGTACAGTCCTACAGGTGTTGTTTTTGAGTTAATGAAAGTGTTTCTAGCCAGTAGGCCTCAAGGCCTGGGTAGGCTTGAAACAAACTAGTTTGTACTTCATGTTGTCTGACCATGTCTGAAGGCAGAAGTGTTTATAACTGTTATGAATGTTCAGGCTCAAAGGCGGGGCAAAAAGCCTGCCATCATAGAGAACGGTGATGCTTATTGAAATGGGGGGGTAATGGTGCACCTTTTTGGACAATCTATCCTACGGGGCATTTATTGTGCTGCACTCATTTGTACAACTTTCAGTTCAAATCCTAATAATTTCTCACATGTGGACTCCTGGCCAATCACTTTGTAAAGTGGACATGCCTGTCAGGTTATTTATGTTTCTGAAGTTACACATGAGTTAATACACACTCACACACACATGCACACACACACACGCACACACATATTTATATCCGTCCTTGAACCTGAAATTAACTCTGAAAGAATTCCGGACCCTATAACATAACATAACCATTTCTGCATACACATACATTTATTATAAATTATAGAAGTGTTATTTCTCCCTCAACTGATACTGATACTAAAACGTACATTAGTTTCTTCTAGAACAAAATTGTTTGTATCCAGAGCTGAATAGCAGTCTGTAAAATTCAGACCTCCCCAAAACACCACAGCAGTAGCCCTAGAAAGATTTATGAAGGAACAGAAGATTCAACTAGGCTACTTATTTATACATAAATTATATACATTATACATTATTGAAGTGGACAAGAGTGCTGTTTTCTGTTTTCGACTGTCACTAAAACTGAGTGTCATGTGAGATGATGAGTCAGAGTCAGATGAGTCATCAGGAAACACCACCTCACCATGGATGACCTCATAAGGAAAATGAAGCAGTACAATTGGTACAGTTGAAATACAGTAGAAACCACCAGCTGGAGAGAATACGCCTTTTAAATCTACACAAACACAGTAGCCTTGGAGACATAAGTAACCTTTCATCAGTAACCTGATTAATGTTAACAGGAGAGTATGGCATTAAGTATTCCACAGCTGAACAGTAGAGTGGATGTAATATCTAAGCACATTCAAACAGTGAGAACACTTTCTATACCAGCAGACCACGGTGGAGCAGTAATAAAGGGTCAAATGACTCTGTGTAATGTCAAAGTGGCCAATCATTCTGTTGTGAAGTCACAGATAATTATCATCCAGCTCATCACTCTGTGCAGCGTTTTAGCATCTTTCAGCTCCATGTTTTGATTGAACAGCCTGCAGGTTCAGTGTCTCTTAGTGTTGGTCTAAGTCAGAGCTGAGTAGACCGTGCTCCCGTACAACAAGTCGTGAAACCAGTTCTAGCCAGGTTAGACATTGTTAGCGATTGTTAACATACCAGTTGATAACAATGCATCCCACACTAATTTGCACCTACAAACATCAAATTAACCTGTCCACAGATACAGTTGTACAGTACTGTGTGATGATTGATTTAATGAGAAACAAAGAAGAAAAATGCTAATAATCACTATAGAGAGCTGAAGTCCCGCCCCTTCCGGCTTCCCTCATGGGACCTTATTTCGGAAAAACTTTACACTACTACACATATGATGTTTGTTGGCATGGGTAGTTTAAAATTTAGATTGATACAGGGCTATCTAGTTTGATATTACGTTAGGCTTGATTCAATTAAAGGGGACTGCTGGGCCTTGATGGAGGTATGTGCTCTACAGAGTTCACCTCTAGTTTCATATCTGTTTGTCTACAATTTTAAAGAAGGAACATGCTAATTGGTGAGCTTTAAGCCTAGTTTATGCTTCTGCGTCGCGGCGACGGCGGAGCTACGTCGTCGACCCTACGCCGTCATTGAGCATTCGAAGTTCTGCGTCGAGGGAACGCGTTCAATTCACCGCCAAGCCGGGGGGGGGGGATTGGTTTCGGGGGGTTCTTGCTCTCTTGCACTGCAGTTGCGGTCAGAGCGGATATGCTGTGTAGCATTCTGGTCACAGTGTGGGGCTACAAGCTACATGGTACACAACACCAATACTCCTCCTGCCCTGCTGGGATCTCACAAAGCATGGAGTTCACAAGCAATAGGAGACAAGCATGCAAGCAGCAGAAGTAACTGGCGGTGTTGTTATACTGTTGACCGGAAAAGCAACTGCCGGAATGACGGTCTGAGCGGACCAATCCCAGTCCTTGCCGTTCGCGTCTCGACGCGTCGACGTGACGCGTAGTCAGGATTTTTTGGAGGCGCACGTCAGGCTACGGCGCAGGGTCTGCGTAGGGGTCTGCGTCGACGACGTAGCTACGCCGTCGCCGCGACGCAGAAGCATAAATCAAGCTTCAGGCTACGGCGCAGGGTCTGCGTAGGGGTCTGCGTCGACGACGTAGCTACGCCGTCGCCGCGACGCAGAAGCATAAATCAAGCTTCAGAGGGACTTGGAGCTTGTTTCACCCTGTTATTGTTAAGCTTGGCTGTCTCCAGCTTCGAATGCAACACAGACATTAGATGGTATCAGTCAGCTCATCTCACTCTTGTAAAATAAAAGCGAATAAGTGTATTTTCTAAAATATTAAACTATTTATTTAAGTCAGATAGCATAGGTAAGGGACATCCACTGATCATCTGATCTGGGTGGCACCACTCGCTTCATGTTCTTGCCTGCATGAAGCCATTTATTAATGGCAACACCTCAGACATGCCCGGTCAAGCTTTGGCCCATAAGACAGACTGAAACACATACAGTACATGTCTGTGATATCTTTCACTTCAGATACAGACATGTTTAGACTTACAGTCATTTGTAAAGCACATCAATCACAACGGGTGTCTAAAACTAACTTACTTTGGGCCAAGAGGCTTCAAGTTCTCAGAGTGAAGGATAAAATTGGTCTACAGACTGTAGCAGTTTGCCATTGAAGGGTTAGGCAGGAATGATGATTCTCAGAAGATACATGTAAATGTCTCTGTGGAGCTGAAGATACACTGGTGTCAGTTCCATATTTTTGGATCTTTTATCAACAGTGACATCACATGATTAATCAACATTACAAACAACCAAATAATCTATCAATGTAATCAATCACTCTGACTGATCATACAAACTGCAGTGTGACAAAACAAAACTCCCAAAGACTCCAGAACACACATTCAGACAAGACACAGACTGTACAATATATAAATAGCCTGCATATTGGCCTCCATGACCAGTCTGGACATGTGCGCGCACACACACACACACACACACACACACACACACTCTAACCATAACCGAAAGCTAACGTTACCCTAACCTTAAATCAAGTCTTCACCTTAAAATGTAATGCTTTACATTGTGGCGACTTGTGGTCCCCACTATGTGACTGTGTAAACACACTTATGTTCCCACAATGTAAGGAATACATGCACAATCACTCATACAGAGGTGCAGCAGTGTATTAGGGTTTCAGGGTTTCAGACACCACACACATCACTCCATTTCACTTCAGCGTTTGTGGAAATATTATCAAAGAAGTGATCTTATTAACTTAGGGAACATTTAATTTGTATCAGAATAATGATTTTGAAAAACAACTCAGACAAAGTAAAATGAGTAGACAAATGTTTTGAAGGCAGGAAATCTTTATTTATGGAGAGAAGAGTGAGGACAGGAAATGAGAAACTATAACTTAAGAGTTACAGTTAAAGCTCATACCCCTTTTTCGACCGGTAAAAAATCCCACTTCACCCACTAAGATCGCTGGATCGCTGGATGCCTATATACCTGCCTCTCTGCCTGCCTGCCTGCCACACACACACACACACAGAGAGGACATTACAACCTTGATATAGCACATAGAGATCATAATATACACGATGGGCTTCTCACCATCTCTTCGTCAATCTGGACAGTGTTTTTGAATTCTCTTCGTGTATCAAATTGCAGACACACACACACTAACACACAAAACACATTACTAGCTTCCTCCTGGCCTTGTGACCAACTGGCTTGTTTTGAAACCTGATCACTGGCCTGTTGCGTCCTGACACACATTTACGTCCTTCAGTTTTGCAATCCCCCTGTTTACTGCACCAACACGCACACACACACACACGCACACACACACACACACACACACACACACACACACACACACACACACACACACACACACACGCACACACACTGAACCAGAGGCATGCATGTAAACAAATGTACACAAATACATTGAGTGCTTCTTATTCAGCAGTGTTGCGGGAAAGATCCTACTTGTGCCAAATGACACCAGATTAAAGGACATACCGTGAAAGTGGAAATGTACAGTGTGTAATGAACATGTTGATTTATTATGTAAATTATGTCTGGTAATATGTTCATGAAATTATCCCAGACAGACTGATTCCTCACTATCAGCTCCATAGCAGACATCACTTCACACCAGATAGCGGTTGGAAAAGTTCGGTCCAGAGGGTTAAAACCATTTAATGATCAATACACGCTGTTCAGACCAGGTGTTACCATCAGACTTGATTGACCCGATCACAAGTGGACAGCTTCACACCTGGCATTAACATACACCTTGAGGGACCAGTTGTGATCAGATTTCACTTCCCCGCTCATTATGCAAATAAACACATTGCCTAAATCACAGGACAAACAAACTGCATTTTTAAAATTTGACACATTTACCGCCAATAAAATGGTGTTTTCTTTCAGTTTACTTTGGCTCATATACTGGCCATGCAATAGTAGTAGCTATGGTGTGAAAGTTGAAAAACACATCTCTGGATGGATCATCTTTTCATATTTTTAAAAATGTGCAATAGAAAATGTGTATTTGATCTCTGCTTCTATCATCACTCCCTGCTGACCTGTGCTTGGATTTACAAAACAATAAAAACAACAGCAGTATTATTACTGGCAACGTGTATAAATCCATAATGTAGAGGTTATCACATCTGCCTCACATACAGAACATTCAAAACGTAGTGCAACCAATACCTTCAACCTGCTGTCTGCAGAGCCCAACTCAGGGTAATCCTTTGATGATGTATGTTGGGTAACATTATGCTATGTGAAACCACTGTAGGCTTTTTATAACATGTTGAATACCCTGCCCAAGAGTTTAATGAAGTGAAACCTACACATTAGTTCATGTGGTCAACTCAAGTCTCTCACTACAGTCACAGGGCATTAACATCCAACACACCCTTTAAATCATGGTGTTGCAGGTGGGCAGCTCTGTCTTTTGCTGCATGCCTGCTGCCACACCTCTCATCCAAAGGCTGGGGTGTTGGTTGCTGTTGTTTATATGGCATTGCAAAAGCCCCACATCCAACCCATCATCCACCTGTAGTTCCTGGAACTATTTAGTTGAAAAGGTGTATCAGCTGGCATTGACAAAGACTGCCTCATGAACATGCACGAGCATGTTGGGTGGTGTCTGAGGACTTCATGAGCGATCATCAATCCTGAGCCCTCAGTTGAGTGTTGCAGATAATGCTAAAATGTTGCAATGATTTTTTTTTATGATGGTGATTAAAAACCTGGGAACTCGTTTGCAATGATGTACTGTAGCGAGGCTTGTGTGCACAGGCTTGACCCATCTATGTTCAAAGCCACATGCGTGTTCTTGCTGGCCAGCTGTTGAGGGTCTCTGGGTTTGTCTGTAAGCCCCCAGCCAGGTCAGGAGAAGGTTACAGTTATTCTGAGCCTGACTGTCTGTCTCTGGGTAAAACATGAGCCTTTATGTTCTATACATACAGGCTGGTAGTATAGAGGACAGCACAACAGCATTTTACCCTGCCGTTGGTTAGCATGGTGACACGCTACTTTTATACTATTTGTTGCTTTCAATCGTGTAGTAAAATGGTGTGTCTGGGCCTTTGTTTCTATTAATAGTATAATACAAATACATGTCCAAAAAATACATTTAACATATCCATATGAAAAGCCGCATTTTCTCATCTCTGTAAAGATCAGGGGGTTTATAGAAAAATGCCACCCACTAAAATGTGATCACAGACGCTGAGTCGACCAAGCGTAACCAGTGCTAATCAGTGTCAAAGCCTGATGGGAGCTGTGGCTGCTTTATACAAACAAATAATTGTTCTTTATATTATCGTATATTATGCCTGAATGATTACTACTAGCAATCATCAGTACTCGTTAAACACATTTTTTATTTTCTTTGCTTTATTGAAAGAAGCACCATTAATAACAATAGGAGAGGTTTCCTGGAGTCGTGGTTATTACATCTGCTTTACATGCAAAAGGTTCTGGGTTTAAAATCCAGTGGAGTCAGTATTGAATATCTGCTGGGTTCAGAGTAATGTACTAATTTAACAATATGGAACATTTGCATATTGGCTTCCTTGATGAGAACTAGATGAGAAAATTGATAGCACTCTCAAGTCGTGTAAGTTACTGTTAATAAGATGTGAGTTTTGTTTTGATTTTAAATGAATGCGTATTTAAAATATCATGAAGCTGAACAGAATGAATGATAAGCCACTGTAAAAGTACTTTGGAGAGTTTTCAGAGGCCCTGTGGCGTAATGGCTTCACTGACAGACTTTAATTTTGTCTTTGCAACCAGGAAGAAATGTATCATGTACTTCATCCCAATGATGCTCTGGATGAGAGAAGGGAAGAAGAGGAGGAGGAGGAGGAGGAGGAGGAGGAGGAAGATCTGGCCCAGATGTGCAGGCATTACAGCAGAGCAGAAGGAGGAGGAGGACCAGGAGTTACCTATGGTTGTGCTACCAACAGAGAGCTAACCCAGAATGAAGAAGACCAGGTAAGACATAGTAAGAATAATACAACATTATAAAGGGACTACAACTTACATTTCATGGTGCAACCCTGTGTTGTAGAACAATAAATTAACCCCAGACCTGGACTAAGATTTATCATCATTTCACTGTGATGATAATAATAAATGTTTTCTCCTTTAAGGAAAACAAAGTTCTAGGAGGGTTTGAGTCACTTTAACAACATGAGTGATGTTGGTTTGTTGGGTGAACGCTGTCTGGTTCAGGTTACTTTATTTGTACCTGTAGGTAGATTTAGTTTGTAGTAGAAGACAAGGCATCCATCTCAACACACGTTTCACAACAACATTGAGAAGAGACAAACTAATAAAACATGATAAAGTGCTCACGGCTCTACTATCAGGACATAAGAGAGAATAAATATTTCAAAAAAACACTAAAAAGAATAGGCACGAGAATAGATAAGGTAAAATGGGGCAGTGGTGGCCTAAAGGTTACAGAAGCGAGCCGGCAGGATAAAAGTGAAAGGGGAAAGTGAAAGGTGGCGCTTGCTCCACCCTCATCACCACCACTGAGGTGCACTTAACCACTTAAGTGGAGCTGCTCAGTGGCCAACAGTTCAGACTGTGGTTGTACTGGTCAGCTTCTAGCTGTGAATGTGATCAGGGCCTTCCTGAAAAAGAGAGCGTTATGAATAAATAAATGTTAAAAAAAGAAAACAATTCAATATCTAACTGAACTCAGTGGAGTGCATACATCATTATTCTTTTTTTTTAAATTATTTGCTGAGAAATTAACCAAAATGTTGAAAAACGTCCTGTCATGCAATGTTCAAGAAAGTAAGAAAAAATGTATTCACCAAAAGTTTATTCTACTCTGGGCTGAGACCCATCCTCCATCATCTTTCATCTTGGTTTCATCTTCATTGTATTTGTGAAAATGTTGCTACAGCTAATTCATCTATTCATCTGAGTGACAGCTGCTTGAACAAAGCTATTTTTATACCGCTTTGTTCAGCACCTTGGGACTATAAACCTCCGCCTGGAGGGACAAAGCTGAAATTCATTGCTCTGGTTCAAATATTACAAAAATACTGGATGCTTGCCTTTTAATTTGATGCACTTTGTAATGGGTATGACCAGTGTGGATATACAGTAGCCTTGTAGTAGTTTGGTGAACTTTAAATCAACAAAATTCCACAAAATTCCTCTTTGCCATTTTGGAAAATGTACATGTGTGTGTGGTAGATATAAAGATGGAGCTAGCTGCCTGTTAGCTTAGCATACAGACTGAAAACAGAGCTGGCCTTATTTAACGGTAAAAAAAATCACAACTTCTGAAGCTCACAAATTAACGCATTTGCTTAATCTTTACAAAAATTAAGCAAGAAAGGACGGTTTGCCGTTTATTTTAGGGATTATGCACATGATTTCTTGGCAGGGGCCAGTTGCCAACCAACCAGCTGATAGTCCAGGAAGGTACTGGAATAGTTCAGCAATTCCCAAAATGCTTAACTGTTGGAAGGATTGACACATTTTTATCAGTACAAGTTTCACAGTAGGTCTGTGCTTGAATGGACCAGGTTGACTGAAGTCTCATCTGCCCTCATCTAACAGCCATCACAGCCTCATCCTGGCTACATCTCACCTCTCCCTCAATCTCTCTCCAAGAACTCTTCATCTTTTGGAATGTCAACACGGTTAATCATATAAACCGAGATAAGCACACGCTTTTAGGGAGTTATCCATTGAGGCATTGGTGGTGTTGCACACACGTGACAGAGAAGCTGTGTGAAGAATTAAAAAGGAGAGACTGACAGAGATCTTGAAACTGTACCTACTGTCACGTCTCCGCTCACCTGGCTATGTGGCATTCATTTTGGTGTCAGTGTTGGATTGTGTTTTGTAAAGTTACAACAGTTGGAACACAGTCCTGACCAATTCCGACATTGGAAAGGGGATTTCAGACACTCTCTGATTTGACAAGAACTTTGCTTTAGAAGTCTCTGAGACAGAATGTGGGACCTCTATGAGTATAACAGAATTTTCACCAGTTTTTTGTATGAAAAAGTTTGCTCATGGTTCAGTTCAGCCATATTTAAGTCTAGATTGTGGAATTGATGATGGGACTCCCGCTGAAAATAGCAACAGGAAGATGTGAGTGAACATAGTCTCTATATCTGGATTCATCCAAGCAGTAAATAGTGACTGATTGCAGCTTTAGCCCAAATTCCTCAGTACTGTTATCAGCCTTATAAATCCTCTATCAGCAGAACTTGCCTGACATATAAACCGAGTGTTAGCTGAGGTGATCAGAGCGTCTGTCATGCTTGCAATCAGATCTCCACGCTTCATCTTCAAATGCTGGACAGCTGCCAACTCAGCAGAAAAGAAAAGCATGAGTGACACACATTAGCAGCTGCACCTCAGGTGCCTGTTACACCAAGGGTACACGTACAGTAACATGCACAGATATGTGTGTGTGTCTGTATGTGTGTATGACCAATGAAGGATAAAATAAAGCTGAAAGTGTGGACAGTCAGACTTCATAGTCGCATTTAAAATGGTCCAATATGGGTCACGTATGTTGTGGTGCTGTCCTTTGTATTTATGGCAGATCTTAAGAGAAGCCCAAGGAATTATGCTTCCCAGAATGCACCTTTCCCACAAAGCTCTGCGGATAAGAGGTGAGAAGTGTCTGATTTGTGACAGGATCCAGGGAAGATGGAAACACTAGACAGACATTTCTTTGAAGACAGAGCAAGGTTCATTTCTACGAATGAAGACTATGTGTGTATTTGGGAAGTCTCACACGCATGGTGATGATTGATATATATGTATATATATATATATATATATATATTGATATATATATGATATATTAATCATTCGTGCTCTGGCAGATACATTGTGAATACGTCCAAAGTGCTGAAATTAATTTGACATGATATTTGACACTTCTCTCCTTCTGTCTGAACTCTGTCTGAACTCAGTCTGGTCACAGCCATGCATTGCATTTGGCATAAACCAAAGTGTTAGACAAACAAATTTTGACCTTACTATGCTGAAGCAAAAGAGACCACCAAAATTAAAGGTATAGTTGGTAATGTTGGAGAGCTAGCAAGATTTGAAAGTGGCACCTCCTCTAAGCTCCACCCCCTCCTCCCCCTCCCGTCAGTGCTCCGTCCAAAGACACGCCCCCACAAACTTGAACGCGCATCTGAGAGTAGGAGTCAGCAGGGCAGAGAAGAGCCGAGTATTAGCAAAAACAAATAATTACCTGTCCAACAGAAAGACAGCAACCTCCGCATCACTTCTTAGGCCCTTCAGCTCTCTCAGTTGTCTCCACCGTTCAAAAGCTGAACCGAGTTGACTCTGGTTTTCCCTCTGGTTTTATCCAAAGCCTTCTTCGTTGCAGCATTTCTGGCTTTCTTTTCTTAGCCCGTATAGCCGTTACAAGTAACGCTGGAAGTGCTACTTTTGGCTGCATTTTCTCTGCTATTGTTCTCTCCTGCTAACTCGGTATGGAGTTTGCTGAATATTTCCAGCAACAGTGACACGTTATGAGTGCACGCAGGGAGGAGGGAGGGACCGAGGGGGGCGTGGGCAGGACAAGACATGAAGGCATCTGATTGGTTCTTTCCACTCAGACCGAGAGGCAGGGACTGGTCAGAGTTTTTACAGGCCTGCAGCTGCCACAGAGGTCTGATTTTTTTCATTCCTTTTTCTGAACACATTATGTATTGACTACTCTCAGGATGGAAGGACCATTTCACCCAGTATAACAAAAAGTGTTTCTGAACAGGATTACCAACTATAGCTTTAAAGTAAAAATGTCAACCTTTTTGTTGTGCTAAAGGAAAGGCCAGGGAATTACCAAGGTCAGTAGGATTCATCATCTGTTTAATGTAAATGTTTGCCCAAAATATCATGGCAATCCATATGATCGTAATTAAGATATTCGACTCTGGACCAAAGTGATGGATTGACCAACATGACCATCCCCAGAGCTGTACTACCAGCATGGCTAAGGATCCAGACAACCAAACCGACATCACAGAACTAGTGGCAACAAAGCTTGACTGTTGTGTCGTATCATGTCACCTGTGTCTTGACCATGACGCTGCACCTGACTACAGCTGACAAACAGCTAGCTTGTACGTTCTGCACCGGCTTGAAAGGAGATAACTCTCCACACCACCAGGTGGCGGTCATCTGAATTCATTATTCAAAAAGAGAAACCGGAACACTCATGACTGTCAATATTCAAACTGTCATGATGAAGCAGTGTTTTTGGAAACCACTCTTGCTAATAGGGCCACCTCTTATAGAGCATATGTCTGATAAAAAGTTGCAATCATGGACACTACAGTGACAGGCTCAACAGCTTTTCCTTTCTTTTCCTGTTTCTCTTCTTGAGCACTGATTCACTTAGCTGTACAGCCAATCAGATTAATTTATCTCACAGATTATTCTACATGCTCAAACGACTGAAAAGCCGCTGCAAGGGCCGACTAGTGCCAACGGTGTGGAACACACCACAACAGCTAGAGCCTCAGACACTCACTGATGGCCCTGATTTTGACTGATGGCCTGGAGTGACAGGGCCCTCAGAAAAAAAAAACACATGGATATTGCTGGGAAGCTCAACAAGATGTGTTTCACTTGTCTAAACCTCTCTCCCTCTGTCTTCCTCTTTCTCTCTCACTCTATCTGCAGACTCCTTCCTCCTTCCAGGAGTGTCTGAGGCTGTTGGAGGAAAGCTTTCCCTTCACAGAAGGAGAACAGGTACAGCCTCCTCCCCCTGTTTTTTTTGTTTTTTTTTGTATTTTTGTTTTGGTTTTCATTCTCTGTATTTTTTTCCCCTTTATTTACTCACTAATGTCATCGGTTAATCTTCCCTGCATTCGTTCATTTCTTTTACTGTACATGCACGTACATGCTAATGTACTCACATACATACATACACACACACTTGCTCCAGTTATTTTGTACTACTATTAGTACTTGTTTTGTTGTAGTTTTGTTTGTCTGTTCATTTTTAGTTTTGGTAATGTCTGGTCTATGTCATACATTCACACTATAATGTCCCTGTTCTGCGTTAATGCACAAAAAAAATTCTTCATTGCTCTTCAGTCCATTCTGTTGCTGAGCAGAACTCAGCATTCTTCCTGCTTTCTTGTCCCTCAGTTGCATGATGTTGGTGGTAGAGATGGAGTCATAGGGTGTCACTCCCCAGACAGAGAGACCATGCTGCCCCCCATCATCCCCACCGGAAACCCCTCCTTGGACATGGAGCTGCACTGGCAGGACCTGTTGGCTATCATGGAGCCTGAGGTGACTTGGAGGATAGAATTAAAGGAAATCATGAGATGTGTGAGCCAAGACACAATAAATTGAGATAGATTTTCATCCTTCCTCTCCAGAGCACAGATGTCAACATGATGACTTCATTTGACCACACACGGAATTCAAGAGCAACTGGGACCCTTCAGGGTGCCAGGTCTGAAGCCCCACGGCAAAACTGCAACAACCATGACAACGATGCAACAGATGCTCATCCGGAGGCCCTTCTGCTGGAGGCCCCCCTGCATAACGGTAATTAAATTCTGAAGCTGACATTTATTGTAAGAACTGATCAACACTTAAAGAACCTGAAGGTTGATTGTTTTCCTTGGAGACAGCATCTTGTCCAATTAAAATCTCAACACAAGGCCCAGTCACTTGTTGCTGAGCCTTAAAACCACATTTAGTGGCTTTACTCAGTGGATTGAGTTGCTCAGTTGTTATGGAGAGCAACCGCAAGATGCGGTTGAAAGCTTTGTAAAGTTAAATATGACCTTTTAGCGAAAGGGCCACACGTTCCCTTTGATGATTTAATGAAAAATTAGTTGTTGTTCTGATGTAGGAGTTAATCACTTCCCAGACACTCTTTAAAAATAAAAAAAGGGATATAAGACCACAGCAATCTGTGTTTTTCTTTTTCCCTGAATGGTTGTACCAAAGGCGCTGTTGTCCCACAATTCTTAACATTTTGCAAAAATTCTCATTCTTTGTCTCCAGGTTTGTTGGGGGCTTCAAGCCAGTCAGAGCTAGAGCCAGCCCAGTTTACACTCACTCCCAGCGCAGAGTTGGATGACCACCGTTCAGCCTTTGACACAAGGGACACTTTGAAAAACTATAATGTGAATCACTTGCACAGTCCTCCAGATCTGCTTGCAGAAGATCCTTCAGAAGACTTCAGCCTAGGACTTAATGCAGAAGATAATTTGAGTACCTTCAACCTAAATCTGCTAACACAAGATCATGTGGAAACCATGGCAAGCAGTCCGGGTACACAGTACGTTCCCTTTCCTGAAAACCTCCCTAGTTTTGATGTCAACTTTCATTCACGTGACTTGACACCTTCCAGTTTAACCCCACCTCTGGAGGGGAATGGTATGACCCAAGACCATCTGACATCTCCGTCTAGTGTCTTTCTGGTTGACGAGGAGGATGTTGAAGATGAAGATGGTCTCCCGAGCCCACTTAGTGATCTCTTAGAGGATGCTGCCATCTTGGATGAGATCAGATTGTTGGACCTGGCTCTAGAGGAAGGATTCAGTCCTGAGATGGCAGCCAGGCTGGAAGAAGAGGGCTACCTTGACCGTGATGTAGCCCAACTGGAAACTGGCAGAGATGATCACCACTCAGGCTCTAGTACAGTGATCATAGAAAATTGGGGTCAAGGTAATTTTGACAAATGTTTCAACTATGTACCTTTCTTATACTAGTTAGTTAGTTTAGTATACTAAAGCAAAATCAAATGCTTGCTATAAAACTGTCAAACAAATCCTGTTTTTTCCTCCTAGATGGCAGGAATGAGGCAGACTCAGACTCTGGTCTCTCTGTGGACTTCAGCTACAGCCCTGCTTCTCCAAGTGCTTCTGAGGCCTCCTCCTATTCCTCTTCCTCCTCCTCTTCATCCTGTTTTTCAGCTGAGGGAAGTCCCTTCTCTGAAGATGAGGACGAAGATGCTGAGTATGGGTTAGTTGATTCAGATATGGAAGTGGAGGTGACCATAAAGCAGGAGCGGCTAGAAGAGGAGGAGATGGGTGCAGTAGGAGGAGGGCACCCTGAAGATGTTAAGAAACCCTTCCTTCCTGACTATAGGGATGACAAGCTGTTTAATGGCTTTCCTTGGCTGGAGCACATTGGCCATGATCACACATACAACCAGCCCTTGTCATCCCCCTCCTCTCAATTCCTGGGCAAGATGCCCACAAAACAAACCAAATCCTCCCCACGACATGACAATGTAAAGCCTTACCACCGCTCCTCGTCCAGACACTCCCTCTCCGAGACCAAAATGCAGAACCGTGATGAACGGCATGCACGAGCCTTGAAAGTCCCGTTCTCCAATGAGCTGATTGTTAATCTGCCAGTGGAAGAGTTTAATGACCTGCTGGCCAACTGCCAACTCAGTGAGGATCAGCTTACCCTTGTTAGAGACATACGGCGCCGTGGTAAAAACAAGATAGCTGCCCAGAACTGCAGGAAGAGGAAAATGGACGTGCTGGTGAGTCTGAGTGACGATGTGTCAGGTTTGAGGCGCTACCGTTCACGGTTGCTCCGAGAGAAACAGGAAGCCCTGAGGAAGCTGCAGGAAATGAAGAGCCAAATGGGCATGTTGTACCAAGAAGTCTTTTCCAGGCTGAGGGACGAGGAGGGAAGGCCACTAGATGCGATGGAATACCTTCTTGATTTTGAGCCCAATGGAAGTGTCACGGTGGCTTCACGCCAACAGGGTCCACTGACAAAAACCAACAAGAAACAGAGGGACAAGAAGAAGTGAGGAGGTGGACAAACCATTAGAAAAGAGAAGAGTGAGATCCTTAACAGGCGTGTGATCAAAACCACCCAAAAAACGGAAAACACTAATGTGCTGGTGGGTGAAGGAGCACAGGAATTCTTTGTCTGGTGTTAATGGAAGGTGCTAAAATGTACCACTAATTCCTCACCCATACCCTGAGGAGAGTGGAGTACCAAGATGATGACAAACATTTTCTACACTGGAAAAGGATTTGATTCCTACCTCTTGTTACACTCAAACAACTCTGAGGTAAACTGAGGCTACTATAGTGGAATTAAAACAACAGAAGATAGATGACCTCGGAAATGCTGGTTCAATGTCTATGCACAGTCCTGTTTTCTCTCACGTCAGCTCCATCATATTGAGACTTGAACATATTGAGATAAACAAGCAAACAGACTGTTAGTTGGCTGGATCCTGGCAATCAGCTATTATAGCTAAATAGTCAAAGACATTACAATGACTCTGAGACGAACAAAGGGTTGCTGGTACTCAGAAAGGGAAGTTGGGTTTTTGCCTCTTTGACCTGATAGAGGTGCAGCATCTCAAATACACTTCAGCAGGCTAAAGACTTGGGGTCATGGGCATCAGGCTATGTTCAGCTCCCAGATGATGCAGCAACCAGAGAGCACCCCGCTGCCAAACTGAATCATGTTATGCACCAAAATGCCAAGATATTAGGTATCATCTTCTGCAGAACCCTTTGAAATTCTAACTAGAGAGGGAATTTATGATCTTGGTGTCTTTGCTGAACTGAACTAAAACAGACTTCGAGTCTGGCAGGTTTTCCTGGAAATTTAACTTTAGGAGTGCTACTGCTACCACTTCACTGACATAGAAGGTATGACTGACAATTCACTAAAAGCTAAACGTTTTTTTGTCTATATAAGCTATTAAAGAATAAGGCAACTGAAAGATAAAATAATACCAGGCTTATGCTTCAAGGTGGATATACGGTGTTTGAAAACAAGGTGGGATGATGTGTCACCAGCATCGGGGCCATCCATGTGATTCCGAGGTGAAAACTGAAAGAGATGGATATAGGAACATGAAGAATGTGGTGGATAGAGTGCATGGAGCTGCAAACAGTCACTCATTGCAGAAAAGTGGTATGGCTGCCATATTACTGACTTCAGAAAATCCTCCTCTCTCCATGTATTAGCCTCAAGTATGGGAGGAATAGAGAGCAGAATGTCCCCATGTTTAGCTTCACTGTCTGCGACACAGTCTGAAGCTGCCTGTATTATTATTTTTTTCTTGTAACTAAAAGCATGATTGCTATTGGCCTTTAACAGATAGGTGTTTGAGTTTTTATGTATTTTTGACACACCTATTTGTCAAACTGGGAATCTTGTTGTCAGTTTCAAACAAGAAGCCCCACACATGACCTCATACCGGGATTGGAACCTGTTATCAATCTTGGCAGATCTTGATTACAACTGTGCTAAGTTGTTAAACTTTTAATGTTTTCAGAACATTAGGTCAAAATGTTTGTCAAATGCACAAAATATATGGATGTATTATGAATTGATACATATTGGCAATTAAAGTTTTGATCGTTCAAGACGGGTAACTCTGATGCCTTAATTTCTCCAAACTCAAGGCTGATTTGTGAATTGCTTTAAGTTAGCATGTCACCATCTGGTGGTTGTGCACATAGTAACCAGAATTTCAGTGGAGTTCTTTCTTACTCAGCTATTACTACAAAGAATTAAACATGACAGCAATTTGACCTCTTCATGCTAAGAATGGCATATTTACAAATTAAATCTATAACATTATAGATTGTATTTGAGGAAGACTTCTTTTCAAAAGTAATTATTTTTGAAAAATTAATATGGCTATTAATAAACAATATGTGTGTTATTTGTAAATGTAGAATTTCTCAGGAATGAGCACGGCCAGAAGAAAATGCTAGCAGGTACTTTTTTCTATATGTGTAGTCTGGTCCCAAACATTTTTTTTTTTGTTGACTCTAATTGTTAGGTTCTTTTTTGACAAGAAACTATGGGATGTTCAGCTTTTCACAGTGTAGCTCATTTTAAAATCAAATTACAAACTATATACAACTACAACAAATACAACTATACAACTATATACAAACGTGTCCCTTTCATATTCCTGTATAGCAAAGCAATGCAGTGGAATGAAATGGTCACCAAAGTCTGTTTTCAAATTTAAAAAGACCAAATTGAAGTTTTCACCAAGTTATAACCTGCATGCCGCTCATTACCACTGATGGAACAAGCTCTTGTTTGTTATTAAGTGTTGTACATTGTGTGAATTCCCAACGTGATTGCTGGTTTTCAAGGACTTGGGACTTTGTCTTCTGTAATAAAACAATCAGAAAATAAAAATGTAAAAAAAAAAAAAGGGGGGGGGGGGGGATTTCTTTGGTGTCTTTAATATCGGACATACCCCTGCTGTTGTTCAGTTGTATTCAGTGTTAGAAAATGTACCCAAAAGTCTTACTTGAGTCAAGTGTTAAAATTATTACTTTAATAAAAGTTGCCTAAACCAATAGTACTTGAGTTCCAGTCTTAAAGTACCTGATATCAAATGTAATTAAGTACAAGTTAAGTACATATTAAGTGGCAATAAATTAAGCACAAGTATAAGGAAATGTACATACATTAAATGTATGTATATACGGTATACTATGGGTTGAGTGATTATCTGATCAGATATTTAGCATTTTTTCTGACTAGTGGAATAATTTTTTTTTCATTCCAATGCTGCTAAAATGATACAGCATGTAATCTGTAAATATAGTTACATTCAATCACTGTTTGAATTCAGTACTAACAGTCCTTTACAGTCAAAATAAAGACATAAGCTCGATCCCAGTTGTTGTGGCCATGTTTTAATGATCAGCTACAGGTAATCCCTATGATGTAAAATAAATAATTCAATGTGAAGAGACAGAAAATCAAAAATTTCTACAGGGCAACTTCAGGGGAAATAAAGCAAAATCACTGTTTTTGCTGGGAGTATATGGCTCCCCAAAAGGCAGTTCAGCATTAAAGCTAGAGTGAGTACAAAGCAACAACCCCCACAACTCAAAAAATAAAAAAATACATTGTGTTCTAAAAAATTAAAGAAATGTCCTATGGAAATCACACTAGCTAATACTGACACTGACAACAAAAAAGTAGTGGGGCTTAGCAAATGGGAAAAAATCTGCGTTCAATGTGATTTTGATGCCTTTTCATTAACATTTGTGATTACAAAGTTTGATCGGATATGGTTATGAATACACATAGACATTTCTGAATCACAACATCTCTGAAGAAGAAGTTAAAAGGGCTGTAGACAAATAAAAATTGAAAAGAAAAAGTATTACAAATGAAGCTTTAAAATATCCACATCTTTTAGAGGTCCATCATGGTACAAGTTACCCTGTTCCAAAGTCATCGAAAAATGACCCTTCTTCAGCCTTCATAATACAGCTTACAAACTACACAACAGGCTCACAGTAGAACGATAGTATCTTGTTGATGAGCAGAAGGGGTATAGTAATTCAGATATTGTATTGGCCTAATAGCTTGTGATTAGACCCCATTAACTTTTGGTGCCGAGCCAGACAAAAGGGACGGATCCAGGATGTTTTCTCAATTTCTTTAACATTAACAGTCATATTTAGGAGGCTGGTATCGATGAGTGAGTATGATTTGATGCAGATCCCTGGTCTGGTGAGCTTAAATAATGGTTAAACAGTTACAGGTGGTTTCAAATTTAAAGAGGTCATATTATGCTTTTTGTGTTTTTCCTTTATTGTGTGATGAAGCATTGTTGTGCATGTAAAAGGTCTGCAAAGTGAAAAAGCCCAAAGTCCACACCAAAGGGAGTTACTCTCTCCCACAGAAAACACTGCTCCTGCTCTGCCTGGTTTGGAATCGAGCCTTTACTTCTGTAACTTGTCA
This sequence comes from Pagrus pagrus, assembly GCF_965226575.1. Taxonomy (NCBI): domain Eukaryota; kingdom Metazoa; phylum Chordata; class Actinopteri; order Spariformes; family Sparidae; genus Pagrus; species Pagrus pagrus. Next base: position 4,695,210 of record NC_140197.1, on the reverse strand, counting down.
CTATGTAACAGCCGTTATATAAATAAACATATTTATATATATTATAAAACATATATATAAATATATATGTTATAAAATATAGCAGACATACAGTTGCTACTGCTGTAGCAGCGTTATTTTTGATCACACTACCTTGCTCGGCATGACCCGCCCTATTCTGTCTCTGATTGGCTACATCCTGCCCATAAAGTAATGCACATGTGCGACTCTCACCAAAGATTGAACAGAGGCGAGATGTCTCACTCTGTAGCTAAAACTTTCGTTCAAGACAGTGTGAAAAGGGAGGTTGCAGCAATGCACCACAGAGAAAAATGTGTTTTTTGAAAATGCAAGTATGTAAACTTATTATACTAGGACCCCCAAATAAAAGTATGAACCTGGAAATTAGCATATTATGACTCTTTAAAGAGATACAGGGCTATCGATTTTGATTTTGTATTAGGCTTGACCTAATTTAAGGAGACTGTTGGGCCTAGGCAGAGGTATGCACTACTGAGTGCCATTCTAGTTTGTGGTGTTTTAATCAGAGCACAACACAAATGGTGCATTCCAGAAACAAAGGTAGAAGCACACAGAAAATTAGTTTGACTAAGACTTACAACATGTTGAGTTTTTCTCCTGATAAATTCATGATTTATGAGGTTAGAATTGGGTCTCATGTAGACTGTTGGGGGAGCTCTAGGATTAGTCAGCCTCCCTCGCACTAAACATTGCTGCAGGGTGGTTAGGCTTACAGTTGCTCCCATTCTAGCAATTCTGGGTGGCATGGGTTGGGTACCAGGATCAATACAATGAAATGTGAAGTGATTGTATATTATGGTCAACATGGCATAAGGCAGAACAAATAAGGTGATTACGTAGGTCACGTAGGTTGTTCATAGGCTGTAGAGCTTAATTTTTGCGGTGGATTTCTACATTAAATGTCTTGCAATGTAAGCTTTTAATGGTTCAAAAATATTGTCAAAGCCAAAATTTAGAACATATGTGGAACTCAAACAAAATTTACTCAAAATGAGTTACAGATATTAGGGTACAGGCGCATATGTTTTGTCTAACAGTATATTTGTTGCTCATGGAGAGTCATGTGTATTTGAGTTACAAAAACGGTTTTGTTTATTTGTGAAACAGCTTAAGCTCATTTGTGGGGCTATAACTCGAATGAGAGGTCAAATTCACAACTCACAAATAGAGGAAGCTGTTACTGATCAAAAATGTTTGATTGGGGGCTACAAAAGGCACTGGATAATGAGTGAGTGTCCATTGTGGCCATTTGAAATAGTCTTGGTTAACCAACATAAGCTGACTGAGCAAGTGTCTGAGTGTCTTTAGCAGACTGGTCTCTCTACAAATTAAGTACCAGTTCAGTGCTTGGAAGGCCTCATGGTCACAGATGGGTCGGATGACCAGTATCTAAAGACCTACGCCTTATACCACTGGGATGCCACTGCAACACAACACCAGAGACGTGTGAGGGCTGTTCGAGGAACCAATGTGACTGATCAGACCATCCAGAACTGGCTTCACCCACTATGGATTGAAGTCCAGACGACCGCTGTGTGTGCCAGGCACCGTCGAGCACCTCTGCAGTGGGCCAGGCAACATGTTGGCTGGGCGAACTTCATGTTCATGGATGACAAGGCACCCCCACATCGTGCTCTTGTGGTCACCACGTAACTCCAGCAGGTTGGTGTCCCTCACGTCACCCGACCCGTACCCCATAGAGCATCTCTGGGACCAGTTGTAGCGTTGTGTCTATGCCCGTGACCCACCACATTATGTCCAGGAAGTCCGAGTTGCTGTTGTTGCAGAATGAAGCACTGTACCACAAAACTATTTTTGATGTCTAAGTATGAGCCAAAGATGTCAGGCCGCCATCGATGTACGTGGTGGGAATAATTGTTTTTTATTTTGTGCTAATTATCAAGTGTGGGGTGTGTCCAGAGGTGGATACTGGATATGTGATAAAAGTAAAATGAAATGTGTTGCATTACTCACAGAATAAACAATCAATTGAAACACTAAAACATTCCAATATCCATAAGTAATTTTGAGCAGCGTATCTAGGAGCCAAAGATGATTTGTGTCACAGTTGAGAACTGCTGTTATTCCTCTCCATTCAGGTTGGTCAATTAAAAAAATTCAAAACTGGTCATGTGAACTGCATAATGTGAGTGCAGTGAAAGTGAGACCCATTTCAATTTTACTGCACAAATTATGATGATTCAACTGACAGGTGAAGTGAGTAACACTAACAATCCTCTTGTTACAATGCCATGTTCCTCTGGAAAAACTTTGGGTCCTGGCATTCATGTGGACACCACCCATCCAAAGATGTGCTGGTGCCATGAAGGGGTGTACTTGGACTGTGTTTGAGTGCGTGGTCAAGCTGAATCCACAAGGATGCCAGGACTCAAGGTTTCCCAGTAGAACAATGCATTGTAATGAGATGACCAATGTTACTCACATCACCTGTCAGTGGTTTTAATGTTGTGGCTGATCGGTGAATGTCTTGTGTACCATTAAAATAAAGAGACAAAAAGTACAAAAAGTTACGAAAACAAAAACCTTTATTGTCTAAAACAGACAATTAAAAGTAGATCAGCCATGAGAGTAACATTGCAAGAGAAACCAAGAAACATGCAACACAACAACACAAGCTAATCCACTAAATACAGAGAAAAGTTTCAAAGACAAGATAGAAAAGCTAACTAGCAGACCCAAGTGCAGCTAATTCAATCACCTTCTGTCAATGGTGAGGTACAAAAGAAGGCAGTAATAAAGCAGGACATTTAACTCACAATACTGACGTAATATAGTGAAGAAATGAGAATGCCCCGAAGGTCAGAAGTTCTAAAAAGTAAAAAAATACTCAATTAGCTTAATTAGGGGGTTTTATATGCCTCAACAACCTGTGGCTGGTTGTTTCAAAATTGGACTGTGTTTGTACATAGCTTTCTGCTTTGAGTTCGTACATGTCCACTTTATCATGTAACTGAGGGTTAGGTCTCAAAATGACCATTCTGTAGGAAAATGTAAAAAAAAAAAAATTAAAGGCATTACGAGGTGAAGCAGAATGACATGTACACTGGAAATCAATGGAGTTGCAATACAATAAGTATACGTTCAGAATTAATTTTTTTCTTCAAGGTCTCTGGCAACAAAAGGTGAGTTAACAGTTAGAGAAAGAGGGATCAGAACTAGCTCACCTGGGTCTGTTAACAGAGGAAGCTACTACGCTAGCTTTAATACAGTGTACATAGAAATAAACACAGCCGGGCTACATTCAACACATTTGCATTAGGCAGGAGAGAGAACAGAGAAAGACCTTTTTTATGAGGCAACATGTTAACCATGCTGAATTAAAAAGTTCTAACCTGTTTTATTTATGAATATCTAAACACAGGATGGTCTGTAGGCAAGTGGAACCAGGAAATACTCCAAACGTGCATCATGTCTTGAGTGTCACCCGGCCAGTGCAAGCTAAAATGATACAATCTATAAAACACACATGTGGCTGAGTGTGTGTGTGTGTGTGTGTGTGTGTGTGTGAAGTTACAAAACCAGGGAGTGGAAATGATGATTTTAAACATACTTTCCATCAGGAGTAAAATCCAGTTGGGTTCATTTATGGAGCATGTACCTACTGAGTGACGGAGCCAGTCTCATCAGGAAACCTCCACCTACCAGCCACAGTGGCACTTTAACCATCAGCCAAAACAGCTTGTTGGCTGGTTTCCTGCCAACATGGCTGGCAGAGTAGATCAATGTACAAACTACAGCCAGCAATTGACTGACAGATGCCTACTCAGTTCCCACACTGAAATTCTCTTGTCCAACATCTTTTTGTTAACTTTTGGTTCAAGCTGGGGCACGTTTACACCGAGGGCAACAAGTGAGCAGGGGTGCCATTATCTCAACATAAAGCCAACATGTTTGATGATCATCCATCAGAAAGGCTTGTTGCAGCAGCTCAAAAAGTATGAGCATGCTTGTCTACCTACCCTTGCAATTTGACGTCATGAACATTAAGTTATTAAACAAGATATTAACTCCAGCGTGCATCAGATTTCCAGAAGCATAAAAAAATAAACTTTAGCTTGACAGTGGTGCTGTAGTAAGTCAACATCAGAGAAAATAAACTGCCAAGAAAGGCCACCTGCAGACTGTCGGCCTAGCACAGTGTTCAGTCTAGTTGTATAATGTGTTTCTGTCTGAATGATTATCAGCTGGTTCCTGACACTTTGTTCGTCTAGTCTCAGGCGTCTCAGCCTCCTCAGGCAAGTTCTTGGACTGCCACTCGTAACACTGATTCTGACCCAGTAAAACGCTTACTGCTATATGACAATCGTGACTCTTTACCTGAAGTAATCCCGTGTGCCCATCACTCCAGCAGTGTGGAAACTTACAGCCTGCTTTTATGCTGAGTTTTGCTGCTGTTTGTACACTCTACCAGCCATTTTGGCAGGTAACCAGCCAGCCTGAGTTTCTATAAGAGTAAGCACCGTTGTCTGTTTAGCTGACTTCCTGTCCGTTTTGCAGTGAGCTATCCCCTCCCTCCTCTCTATGTCACCAAATGAATGAGCAGCGGCAATCTCCCGACGGCAGCACACAGGAGGATCCTGCTCTCTGCCCGTTCACAAGCAGAAAAGACCACCTCTTTCTGGAGTTCTCTGTCCTGATTGGATAAAGTGGGCAGGGATACCAGAAAATGTCTTTACACTTTTACTACATGAGCAGAGGGAGGGGAGACATGGGTTACTGACCACACTCGATAACAATGATTACTGTTGTAATATAGAGCTATTTAACGCTTATTTTAAGAAGGATATATCACTTACAGCAGCTTTAACAAAATTGCTAAGCTGTCATGATAAGTTTGGGAAACAAAACAGCCACAACTGCCAGTGAACTAATTTAAGTCTGTACACTTACATATGGGTCACTTGTCGTGCTGGCAGGCTATTATTTGGCGTCATACTAAACAAATATTGTGTCCTAGTGAAAATGGTTGGTGAATTTACGGTACTCAATCGTAACTGTGTTCAAGTAAATACTGAAACTAAATCAAGCATATTAGTAATGTAATGTCCTAATATATACCTTAATATGTAGAACACATATGATTGAGTCACATGAAATACAACAGATGATAAGTTTTACATTCACAGAAAAGCTACCGGTTTGCCTCTGAACCTTCACCAAATAAGTACAAAAACCTTAACTTACAGTTTTAACAAATACAGACTTGATCATTAAAAACCAGACAGAAAGCAAAATACAAGCTTTGGGCAGGAACACCCATGGCTGGAATGGCTAAAAACTGTCAGCTTTTTAATAAAACCTGTCTTAGCAGACAACTGCAGGACATTTGAGCTCTGGCTGGTTGGCTGCCACAGTGGCTGGTAGGACACACAAGGCCAGCGCCAACGGCTGCTGGTCATTTCATTTAGACTGTAACCCCTTTTTGTCAATCTGTCCATGTCAGAGTGAAATGTACAGTCATCATTTGGCATTTGATAGTTTCAATTAAGGAACAGCTTTTCTTCAACTATTATAAGAACTCCGGTGGCACGAAGAGAACAGATACTGAAAAGAGACACTCCTCCATAATACCTCACCTCATTCCATTTCAAAAGAAGTTCCCTCCAATGTATCCTGACAAAGCAGGAAGGGAAGTTTGTGCTCTCTGACCAACCACAATTCCCTGGCTACTTTCACCGTCTTATGAGCCGTAACATTCTTAAAACAGGACCTCTGACTGGGGGGCCAGTGATTGGGAGCAGAGACAAACTTACCAGCGAAAGCCAAACATTCAGCTCACTTCTCACATGAAGGTGAAAGTTTAAGAGGTAGCTTGACATAAGAGAGACTATGTGTCAACATACCTCTTTAAGAAAAATTTACATTGTCAGTAGAGACACAGGTGGGAGCATCTTTTGAGGAAACGACGCCGTCTCCTTTCAGGGCAGGAAAACATACTTCTTTCCTGTCAGCTACATTGGCAGTTCAATCCCAACGATTTTCTTCATTTTCTCTGCCAAAGTAGCTGCTAGAATCAATTACATGGACAACAGTTCACCAGCATGTAGTTGATTTCCCACCCTGCACTTCGATACTTCCTTTATTTCCTTTTTGCACCTTTGCCTCATCCTCCGCTCATCTAGTCTTTTTTCTCCTCCTCTTTCTTCTCCTCCTCCTCTGTGGGGTAAGAGTGCCAGGTGAGGCGCTCCTCGTAGAAAGAGATGACCACCTGGGGACATTTGACATTGGCCTCCTTGGCTGGGACGAGGTCTGCCTCGTCTGAGTTTTTCCTGTTAATTTTGATTTAAGAGAAAGAAGTATAAAGGGAGGAGGGGAGAAGCAATGTTGCGGAGAGACAGATGACAGAAAGAGCAGAGTAAGGGGGGAAAGGATAAGCAAAAAAAAAAAATCATAAATAAAGTCAACAGATGGGGGAAACAAGCCACACAGAAGAGGGAGGAAGAACACAAGAGAGAGAACCATGTTACTCCAACAATAATCAGCTAAACGTTTTAGCCAAGCCATTAACAAGCACCACCACCCAAAGTTGTTCTCTAGGAAAAGCGGTTCCCAACTGGTGGCTTAATTCTGAGCAGGTCCTCAGCATGTGGTTCAATTTCAGAAACGGCAGCGATGCTACTACAAACCCTATCTTTCTACTTGGAGTTTGCCTTTCATAAAGATCACTAAAGATTAGGGTTGTCAAAAGTATCGAAATTCAAAAAAGTATCGATACTAAAATGTTGTATCCGGATACGATACTCATTTTCAAAAGTATCGATACCACACACCCCCCCCCCCCCGACGCAGAGCCGCCGACGCTGCGTCCTTCTCCCTCTCTGCCTTCACACACACAGCAGCGGCACCCTCCCCCTCACCGTGACGTGCACAATAACAACAGAGCATGGCCAGTGCTGCTGCAGGAGGGCCAAATCAACCAGTTTTGGTTGAAAATGAAAGAGGTAAAAGTGTTTGGAGGTATTTTGCCTTCGAGTCTAACGAACACGGAAAGCCGCAGGACGTGGATAAGCCTGTGTGCAAACACTGCTACAAGGCGGTGGCGACCAAGTCAAGTAATACTTCTAACTTCGCGAAACATCTTAAGGACCGACACCCTGCCCTTTACAGTGAATTTCGACAAGTTAGTGTCTTTCGTTTCAAACTTATTACCGATGTTATCGTGGCCGGTGGCCCGCATTAATGTTGTCCGTGTTATTATTAGCCATTAGCCGCAGCTAGCGATCAAAGGCTGACGTCACGTTAATGATTATAAACAACGTAAAAAATAAAAAATGAATCGGGCATGCCCATATTACGTTAATAGACACAGTGTCAGTATACTAAGTTTACATAGATGTTGGTGACTGAAAAGTGTCATTTTCTCTTTTAAAGTCCCAGAATGAAGCAGAGAAAAGTCGACCTGCAACCAAACAGCAACACACACAGTCGACTCTACCATCTGTTTGACCAACAACGGAAATATAATGCCAAGTCCCCAGAATATTTAACGTGTGGTTCTGTTAATTGTTACATGTTGTAACAGAGGTTATTTTCGCATTTTTCTCGTTAATAAAAGTATTTCTTTTACATTTTGGGGTCTTTTTTTTATCCTTGTGGTATCGAAAATGGTATCGAGTATCGAATATTTTCCTGAGTATCGGTATCGAGTTGAAAATTTTAGTATCGTGACAACCCTACTAAAGATGATGACATAATTTTAATTTGACCTTGCTGAGAGAGAATTACTGCGCTCCACCTGTTTATAATTTTTTATAACATTATAAACTGACAATGAAGACCAACCACTTCATGAGGAACATCAGCTCTCCACTGGAGTCCGTTGCTCCAATAATCCTCTCCGGCTGCAGACCTCTGCCAAAACCTCTGGCCTTCTCGCCCTACAGACAGGACATGTAAGGACAAGAGAACACATGACCAAAGAAGAAAGATTAAACAGTCAGGACATAATGCTGCAAAGGACTCTAAGCACCTGTGTGTGGATGTTGAATATGATCTATGAAAAGATTGTTACATGTTTTGTGCTCTGGCTGACAGCTAGGTTTTAGTGTGGAGCAACCCCCCTCCTTTGCTCACCTCCTCCTTCTTCCTCTTGCTCCCTCGTTCCTCAGAGTCTCCCGTGGCCTCACTGGTGACTTTCCTTTTGCCTTCCTTCTTTTTCTCCTCCTTCTCTTTGTGTTTTTGCATGTACTCCGCAATGAGGTCTGGGCAATCCAGGTTCTCTTCCGGCTCCCATGTGTTATCCTCACTGGAAAGGCGGGTGCAGAGAGCACACATGAATGGAAGATGTTTTTTAAAATTACATTTTGTTAAGATTATCTGCAGGACTGCAACTCAGAACAAAAATCTTGATTTTCAACTTTGAATTATCAACTTTCTATTTTTAGGTCTGATTCAATGCTCACACATTATTGCTATCTGCAAGTTCTAACTTTACTAAAAAAAAAAGTGTGAAGACAGACTTACTCTGAGAACCCCTTCCATTTCAGCAGAAACTCCACTTTTCCCTTCACCACTCGGCGGTCCAAAACCTTCTCCACCACATACTCCTCCTCCTCTTCCTCCTCCTCTGCTGCTGCTGCTGCTGCTGCTGCTGGTGGTGGTGGAGGTGGTGGTGCTACTGCTGCATCTGGTTCTGGTGCTGGTGCTGGTGCAGGTCCCGCAGGCTGCTCCTCCTCCTCAGCCTTCTTGCTCTTCTTCGCTGCTACGGTCGCCAGCTTGACGTCTCCTGAGGGCACCTCTAGTGATCCCAAGAGGAAACACATGGAGAGAAAAACGAAAAGGTTAGAATAACTGTAAGTGAATTATAGTTTACTATGGAAAATACTGAAATGCTCTGTTTGAAGGGAGACTGGTGAGGTGATCAATACTGTGGACATTAAAACTGAAATGACAATGATGCCATCGTCCATCATCAATGGCTGACAGTCATTTGCCGTTATTCCACTACATCTGCTGGCCTGGCTCTACTTACTTTGGCAGCCCGGCGCGGCTGGGGTTTTACTTTTCCATCACAACTGGGCTACCTGCTTGAAGGTGTGTCTTAAACCAATGGTGCGCCCAATCCCTGCAGTTTTATCGAAGAATCACCGCTAACAATGTGGCTCTGCTAATTAAGCTAAAAACACCTTTCATTTACAATAACTTCTTCACAATAAAAAACGCCTACCGTTTAGTTATTTCAAAGCTCCTATTATGAAGCAGCATTACAGGAAACATTGCGTTTTCACCAGCAGTAACTAAACTGCAGCTTGGCCCTGCTTCGGGCCAGGTCCATCGCCGGCGCAGCTCAACTCGTTGCAGTAGAACTGGTAATAGAAAAACAAATCAGCGTGGCTCAGTTTGACTCGGCAAGGCCTAAAGTGCTAGTGGAAAAAGGCAATTGAGTACTGAGCCCTGACCATTTTAATATTGTGATTTAACCCCCCCCCCCCCCAACCTGGGAGCACAAAAAGTAGTGTGTCCCATCAGAGTTGCTATAAAACACAGTTGTCGTTTGTGAAATGTGGGAGAGAAAATGTATTAATTAAATGAAGTTTGTTGCTGCTCAGTGCATTAACATGACGTCTCCGTGTCCCATTTATCATTTTCTTATTAAAATCAGCCCAGTTAGGTGAATCGTAGATGCTTGGTTCAATTTGTGGCAGCAGTGTTTCTTTTTTGTTGGCCGCTGTTAGTGTGCTTGTTTCAATTTTTCCGTTGTTCTTCACAGTTTTCTGAGTTTAGCGTCCCTAAGTAGGTAGCTGGATAACTTTGTTTCAAGCTTTGGAACAATTTTTTATTCTCATTCTCAGGTCGTCGTCAAATAACAACTCTATTTAAATCTCCGGCTATATGCCTGGTAATTTATAATTCCCTCAATGAGAACAATTTTAAATTGTCTTAAAAAGGTGGTCTAAATGAATGGGTTATAAGCTCAACAAACAAATAATATTTGACCTGAATGTCTCAAGTTTGTCCTGGATATTGATGGCTTATCAGGATACGCTGAAACACAAAACTCCCCTGTCTTCAAAACCATGCATGTCCTTCGATTTTTGATCCAAGAAAACTTAATACACCTCTTTGACTTACAGAACCCCCGTCAAACCCAGTTTAAAAGCCACGGGGAAGCCATGTCAGACCCAGCAAAGAGGAATAAAAGCTGAAACCTGAGAATGCAGGGAAAGGAAGGAGGAGGGGGTCACCAGATAAAGAGCTGCACTGTTCAAAGGACTGGCTCTAATAAACACTGTGAGAGCCTTTAACTCTTACAGCTGGAGTGTGTCTGTTGAGTGGTTATACTCCAGCAGCCATTTTGGCAGATAAGCCAACTATAAAGCTAAAAACACAATGTCTTGTCCAGGCTACCCTTTGTCCCACTAGCCTCTGTTACTGAATAACTTACATCATCATTATTTGGTTTCATCCATATCTGTAAAGCTCAACAATACTCCTATTCACTTTTCAACATTCTATTCTATTCTAAGAACTTCTGCTGCCCCAAATACTAAATAAACCAAAAAATGTGGATTAATCCACTACTGAAAACAATCCCCAATACATGCACTATTTCCTCCTGTTTGAGTAATGTTTTAAAAAATAAGCAGTTAGGATGGCACTCATAATTTTGAAACAAGAGGATGATTATCTGCGTCTCTCAGTCAATTTGATATTATCTGACATTTTCCGCAATTTGTCATTCATGGTCATGTTATTTATGAGATAGTGTCTTAATTTTTATCTCAAAGTGCACCAGATGGGTGCATTTAACTTTAAAACGTGCAAAGCTTTCTTCAGGGGAGCATGCCCCTGGACCTTAGAGGGTCTATAGTCTCAAGAAATCCTGTGGGAAACACTGCACATTGACTTATTACAAGAAAAGTCCAGTGTTCATCTCTTTTTGGCTAACTTACATCAACATGCATACTCTTAACCAATGAAACCCCCAAAAGGTTTAGTACCGAGAAGGAAAAACGCCCTCCTCCATGCCTGACGAGTAACAGTGGCCGTGATTTGTAGTCTGCAACCACAGAGAAACACAATGCAGCCGCCACAACTTTATACTCATGTTGACAAATTAATTCTAGATTCTAGATTTAAAGGGTTTTTGTGTCTATACCAGAAGAGTAGGCGCTGTTCTGTGCAGTTTGATGAGAAGCGTCAGATGCACACCGTTTCATCATCATGCATGCACACGCTGTATCCTCACGCGCTGCACTGAACAGTCAACGAATGCCAAAATAAGTTGGGACAATTCCCTTTAACTTGATTTGGCCACAAAATATTGCAATTCACTAAAACCCGAGCAAGTACATGAGCCAGACAGCCGCCCCCTTCAACTAGAGGGCAACATGGCTGGCGTGTTTTCCCTCAACGGCTAACGTTAGCTTCATGAGCCTTACCTTTACAGAGAATACTTCGGTGCGCTTTTAAGGGCTCACGACAGGCCCGAGGGAAAACACTGTTGTCACCGGCTGTTGTAGACGAGTTACAGGCCGCAGACGCGCCAGTGGCGACACACAGGTAACCCGGGTTGACTCGACTTTAACTCAATGTGCTCTGCTGCTGAATAACACAATAGCCTCAGCGTCGCTAACAACCACTATCGATCCCGTTCTGCCCGCCAACAGCACCACCGGACGTGACGTCAGTGGATAGCCACTGCATTCTGGGAGGTGAAGTTTTCGCCGTCAGAAGAGCAACCGCTATAGAGTGTATATAATTTTGATTTACGGTAGAGTAACTGCTGAATAAATGACAGCTGAATCAGCTTTAGTGTAACATCATACAAAACGGAACCTGTTAAAATAGCAACAGTTTAAGACTGTAAACGTGTTCAGTTCAGTTATCTGCCACCTTTGGCCCAACTACAACTGCTGGTGTTATAACTATTACATCTTGTAAAATTAAAAATGGAAATATTTTTCCATCTATGAATACACTTACTTTGGTCAAATTAACTGGAACAAATGGTCAACAACTGTAGTCCACCAAATAGCTAAACTTACTTGTCAGAAAAAGAAAATGTAGGCCTTTTAAAAATTAACCAACAGCGATTTGGACAATTATTTAAATTCAGTTTTAGGTGTTCGAGAAGATTTTAAGCTAAAAAACCAGACGGTCGCTTGTCATTTTGGTAAGAAGTGCGTTTGAGATCAGAGCTGTCACACAGCTGAAAACACTGCCTTCTATTGGTCAACATGTCAAGAACACAGACCATGTTTAGGCCAGATATCATGGGCGGCTAACAAGGTCAGTTGTCCACCCTCTGGACTTGTAGCCTGCACCCCCTTGGACTTCAGTCGTACATACTGTGAGGCTTGTAAAGACTACAATAATAAATTGCCTAAAAAAAATAATAAATAAATAAAAAAATCACATCTACAGATGCAATGATTTATCAGCTGAATATCAGCATCGGCCGATATTTGCCTTATTGACTGGCACTGGCCTTTCAACTCGTGAGATTTAATTCACCGATGGTTGTGGCTGATGTAATCTGCTGTGTCATCAATTTTGTGCTGGGTACACGCACTGTCCAACCCTAGCTCCCTGTGGACCACAGCCATGAATTTTTACTTGACTCTGGCAATGTGCCGTGCACACGTGGTTTGTTTTTAAACTAAAGTGAAGGCTGTGTGGGAGACTGTGTGAAGAAAGATCAGTGATGAAGTTTGCAAGATATTCCAGTGACATTTGCTGATGTGATCTCCTCGGCGAGAGCGTGGAGACATCTAAATGCAACATTATGGATTTTTTTCCCCCTTAAATTAAAAAATTCAAAATCATGTTGATGGTACAGTGTCTTTTAATAGGGTGGATGGTGTCTGTCACTTGTTTCTGCACTATGTAACTTCAGTGTGAGGGTAGGACCACAGCGCTACATACATGTTTACTTCAATATACAAGTTTTCAAAACATTACATTGTTATGACGTAATGATTTGTGTTTAGTCAGCACCTACACCAGCGTTGAAAAATATATTAATACTGAATATTTGACACCGTTTCAATACTCATTTTCCACAGTATTGATACTGTCTATGGTCAAAAGTAAATTGCCTTAAATGCTGGTGTGCTTAACACACAGTACACAAGCCTTGTTATATTAAATCAAAACTAATTTTGCATTCAGTGTTGTGTAAATTTTTCCCCGTGGTATTGAATATCCATCTATTTTTCAAGGTATTGTATCCAAGTCAGAAATTCCAGTATTGTGACAACACTTACCTACATTACATGTGACAAAATTGTTACAGATCTGGGACTTGTATTTATTACAGTGGTGTTGAATGAAGAAGAATTTCTAAGATAAGACTTTATTGATCCCTCACCAGGGAAATTCACGTTATAGCAGCTTACAGATTGAGTGAAAGATAAGAAAATTGAGACAAGATAAAAGCAAAGCAAAGAAAGAATACACAATAGAATAATAGAAATATGAAAAACAATACTAATGTAAATAAAAACAAAAATTACGGCTGGTGCAACGCGTTGATGTATTCGATTACATAAATAAGTCGATTTTACTTAATGTGCGTCAACGCGGAGGATGTAGATTCAGAGCATGGACACCAACGAAGAGCAAGCAGAAGCGGAAAAAAAACCTCATCAATCATCTTAAGTGTGGGAGTATTTTAAGCAGAGACTGTACAACATGATGCTCTGCAAGCTCTGCAAATTAGAAATGGCTTATTACAGCAGTACTAACGCCATGCTCGAGCACATGAAGCGGAAGCATCCCTGGGCGTTTTCTCAAGACGGCAGCAGGAGCAAGACGGCACTATTAGGTGTGGGAGTCACTCCATGGTCCATGTGTGACATGTTGGGAATCCCCGCTGATCAGTTTGCCGAAAGACAAAGCTGCTATGTTTAGGCATGCTGGACCTACTAGTGATTGTTTATCCTCATCGACCGATTAAAAATAACAGTTAACAACCAGGATGAGGAAGATGATTACTGTGGGTTTTAAACAAGTGGGCAAGACCAAACCAAAGTGAAAGTGGCTCAACTCGGTGCAGTAAAACTGTTAATGGAAAAGCAAATCAGCACTCCTCAGTTTGACTAGACAAAAGTGCTAGTGGAAAAACAGTAATAGTGAGCGGTTAGATGAAGAGCTGCAGGCGAAAGGCTGCACACAACAAACATCTCCGCTAGGTTACTAAGTATTTTTCCCTTATTAATGTTATCAGGTTCTGTATTGTCAAATGGGAACGTTTGCTTTTTGCTTTGGCAACAAATCCTCTGGCAAAATGTTGTCAGTAAAAGCTTCTTACTCTCATCACGAGACAAATTAAATGTGATTACAGCTACTCTGCTGATGCTGCAAGGAGCAGACACCTTCAGTTTGTGATTGTAGCATCTGTCGTCAACTAACTATTGAAACTATTGTATACCATAAATGCGGACACTATAACACTGGCAATGCCAACTACCGCTGCAAGCAGCCCAGTATGTAAGATTTATTTCAGATCAGTCTTGTGCAACACTTGGTGATGAGGCTAGTAGCGTTTTTTCCATTACATCTGCTGTCCTGGCGCTACTTATTTTGACTGGATGACAGGAATTAGCATTTCCATCAAATCAGGGCTACCTGCTTGAAGGTCAGGGTTTCCCCCAGTGTATTATAAGCCTGGCGGGCCGCCAGGTCTTACTTGCCCCCCCGCCAGGCCAAGCATCGTTTATTTATTTTTTTTAAATCAGTTTTTGCGCTCCATCAACACTTGATTAGGTGTCTTTTTCATCACCTGACAACGTCACAACTTCGTCGCGCATAACGCCACGTCACGGACATCATCACCGCTGCTTCACCAGCTGACCGAGAGGAACGCACCAGGTCGACGTCGACCTCGTAGCTGTTAACGTGAGCCGAGCCGCGGCTCTAGAGGCTCAGCCAGCTGCTGCAGCGGCTAGTAGCTGTTAGCACGTCGTCCCCTGCAGCGTCAGAGCTCCGGACTTCTGTGAGCCGAGCTGCTTTCACCAGATGTGAAAATGACCCAGCGTTTCACTTTTCAGCTCGTACGGTTCACGTTTACACACGTTTGTTTTCTCTGGTCCAAACAGTAGATTACAGAGCATCTTTGGTAGATCCGTGATTGTCATGTTTCCATGACGACTGATCGGAAAAAGACGCCTGGTCATGTTCACGTGACTCCAGATTGTAAAAATCTCTGAGGAAAATATAAAAATCTCTGGAGACACCAAGCAGTTGTTTTTTAGTTTTTAGTGCAGACGGTTGATATTATGCATCTAAATAGTATTTTTATTATTCATTTATTTATTTTTGTGGTTGGTTGAACAGCAATCTGTAAGACCTGGTGTTACATAAATGTCTTATAATAACACGATAATGATAATATTTTCAAATTTACAGTCAACTTTTAACATTGATCTTAAAGCCTTATGGAATCACTCCTTCTAAATTCTACTACTCCATTAATGAATCTGTTACCTATAGGGCCCTGCCATCAGTCAAACATCAGGGTCAGGCCTCTGACACAAAAAAACACGCTTGGGCACCGATGGGCCGCTGGTGGGCCACCCTACCACCGGGCTTAACAAGTTTTCTGGGGGAAACCCTGAAGGTCTTTAACTGATGATGCACTTGTCTTGTGTAGTAGTCAGAGGAATGGCTGTAAACACTTCCTTCCTGCAGCTTTATCGAAAAAAGCTGCTAACAAAGCACCATTAATTCAGTGGCAAACATTTTTCATTTCCTATAAACTCTTCACAATAAAAGTCATTCATTCTTTCATTATTCAGTCAAGCTTATACCAGGGTTTCCCCCAGTGTATTATAAGCCTGGTGGGCCGCCAGGTCTTACTTGCCCCCCCGCCAGGCATCGCTCCATCAACACGTGATCAGGTGTCTTTTTCCATCACCTGACAACGTCACAACTTCGTCGCGCATAACGGGACATGTCACGGACATCATGCTCATCAGACCGCTGCTTCACCAGCTGACCGACCTCGTAGCCGTTAACGTGAGCCGAGCCGCGGCTCTAGAGGCTCAGCCAGCTGCTGCAGCGGCTAGTAGCTGTTAGCTGTTAGCACGTCGTCCCCTGCAGCGTCATTTTTCAGCTCGTATGGTTCACGTTTACAAACGTTTGTTTTCTCTGGTCCAAACAGTAGATTACAGAGTATCTTTGGTAGATCCGTGATTGTCACGTTCCATGACGACTGACCGGAAACAGACGCCTGGTCATGTTCATGTGACTCCAGATTGTAAAAATCTCTGAGGAAAAAAATAAAAGTCTCTGGAGACACCAGGCAGTTGTTTTTTAGTTTTTAGTGCAGACAGTTGATATTATTTATCTAAATTATATTTTTATTATTTATTTATTTTTGTGGTTGGTTGAACAGCATTTCAAGAGTGCAACCTGTAAGACCTGGTGTTACATAAATGTCTTATAATAACACATGATATTGATAATATTTTCAAATTTCCAGTCAACTTTTAACATTGATCTTAAAGCCTTATGGAATCACTCCTTCTAAATTCTACTACTCCATTAATGAATCTGTTACCTATAGGGCCCTGCCATCAGTCAATGGTCAGGGTCAGGCCCCTGACACAAAAAAACATGCTTGGGCACCGGTGGGCCGCTGGTGGGCCACCCTGCCACCGGGCTTAGCAAGTTTTCTGGGGGAAACCCTGTTATACTATGAAGCAGCAAAATCAGTAAATGTTGGGTTTTCACCAGCAGTAACTTAATGCACCACATGAAACAGCTGAAACCGAACATGATGAAAAATTAAAAACAGCAGATATTTGAGAGTACAAACAGGGACACTAGAGATAAATTTAACTTTAAACCACATGTTGCAAGAGTAGTGTGGCTTCTTTAAGAATTAGGCATTAGATTATTCGATTTACTCGAGTAATCGTTTCAGTCCTAGCTGCCAGTATTACCATCGCTGGGTTTAGTTTGGAGGTGCTCTGCCTAAACAGTGTGGCCAAAAATGAACGTTTTTGCCAAATGCTGAGACACTGGAAACTAAAAATACAGAACAGAAAATATTGCACTGAAAAAGCTATTCCAGCTCTTTATGATGAGAGCCACAGAGTCCTACATGACAATTGCTGCCCATTTTATTGATAATGAGTGGGAAATACAGTCCTATGTGCTGCAAACAAGGGCGATGCACAAGACTCATACTGGTGCTAATTAGGGCTGCCACGATTAGTCGACTAGTCACGATTACGTCGACTATTAAAATCGTCGACAACTAATTTAATAGTCGACGCGTCGTTTTTTTTTGTTTTTAAACTTTGTTTTCTCTCTCAAAACTGCTGCGGCACCTTCCACTGCCGCGTCTGCCTTTCTGTCCTTGACACACATGCGCAGTAGTGGTAATCTGGGTCAGCCGTGGTGTCACCTGAAGTTATACCAGACGGGCTCTCTGGTATCATGGCTACCCGGCGGCAACGGAGCTCAAAAGTGTGGGAGCATTTTAAGAAAACGAAAGAGAAAAGTGTGCAATGCATTATCTGCAAGACAGAACTTGCCTTTCACGGCAGCACAAGTGTGATGCACGAGCTCCTGAAAAGGAAGCACGTTGTGGCTGACAACGACGATGAAGAGGGACCGTTGTCTCGTTAAGCTAACTCGCTAGTTAGCTGCTAACATTAGCGTAAACAGAGAGCTAACTTACTACTTACTCATATTGATAGCTGTACACGTTAACATTAACGATGACGATTTGATTCATTAGCCTTAGGAACAAGAGCCTTGTGCAGTTTGGGATTATATAGAGTCAGAGTGTAGTAAAGTTGAATACAGTTAGTTGTGAGCACTGAGCACAAAATGCCCTTTTGTTATATTCAGGGACGCAAACAGCGCGCCGAAAAGCGCAACTCGCTTTTTTCGTGGCCAATTAGGAGACTTGTGTGAATCGTTCAGATCTGAAGACTTTTTGTTTTGGGGGGTGCGTCTCAGCTCGGGTCAGTAAAATTAACAGGCTGACAGTGACAATCACGTGAAACTGAGGCGAACTCATTCATGGTTGCCTCTGATTATACTGATAACAGTCTACCTATTAGTTTCCAATGTAGACGCGCGACATGCGCGCTCACAACCCAAAGCGGCGCGTAGCCGCGTGCATTCGGTGCGACGGCGACGCCGTTTTTTTCCCCCCGTGCATGGGACGTGCACGGTTCCTACGTTGCTGTGTCAGGCAGGTGTTTCCCACGGAGCTCTGCCCCGTTTCAAAGGTGAAGGAAGCCCTAAGTGGAGAGACGTTGCCTCCGCGATGTAGAATGTGTTTTATAGAAGAGAAACACACATTTCAGGACCGCTGACTTGTATCATCAAAACAGACGCATGTAAACACAGAAAGCTGAACATCACTGGACATGTCTGTTGGGATTATACAAATCAACAGTGTAAAGTAGAGCTGTCAAGATGTATGCAGATGTAGTTAATTATTGCATATCCTACTGTACCTATCACTCCTATTGTTTCTGATGTACAGGTGCATGAGAATGTCATGGGAGAGTTTATTAAGGCCTATGTCACTAGTAGTTAGCATATACCTTGAACACTTCAAGCTGAAAGCTAATGATTGTTATATAAGAGCAGCTGCGTGCTGGTGCGATAAACTGTATGTTATACATTCAATTTACGTATGATCCGATTAGTCGACTAATCGAAAAAATAGTCGGTGATTAGTCGACTATCAAAATAATCGTTTGTGGCAGCCCTAGTGCTAATCACCGCTCAGAGAAGCGCACTCAGCTCTGAGTATGCTGATCAGTTCTTGTTCCTGAAGAAGAACATGCACATTTGAGGTTGAATTGAAATGTGCTCAGGTTTACATAACACAAGTTACTTCAAAGCACTGAAATGTTCTCATGGTTATGTAAAGCAAGCTGGTAAACTCTGAAATGTTCCTGGTTTATATAAAATAAGTTGGTAAGCAGTTAAATATGTCCAGATATACACAAAAACAAGTTTGTCATGTTTTAGAAAGTTCAAGCACTAAAATTTGTCAAGGTTTACATAAAGACAAGTTTGTTAAGCTTCTAAGAATTATAAGCATAAAATGTGTACAGGTTTACATACACAAGTTGGTTATGCATGCAAAGCACTAAAACTTCTATTTTTATATGCCTTTTATAAAGAATTGTGGGTTTTTTTTGTTCTATAGTTCTGTAAATTGAATTTAAAGACCTGCTGAAGAACTGTGCTGTTTTCTAACAGTTTGGACTTTTGCCAGTTTATGTATCACATGATGGCACGTGTGGACAAGTTATAGTCAGTGTGTCACACTATGTGAGTACTGTATTCACTTTTTGTTCTGAGTTTCATCTCAGTTTGTGAAGCTGTCGCCAAATTGCAGTGAAAAGAGAACTCCTGCACTTTACCTTTTTACGGGCATTTTGTATTCTTAAGTCAGACAGATATCGTGATGCATCTTTATACGGTTGTCTTGCAATATATGGATTATTGCAGAATCACTGTATTGTCGGGATTGTGGGCCATGTATCACGTATCGTATCATATCTAGGGCTGCACCTAACAATATTTTTTTTCTGATTATTTAACTGATTATTTTTGGGATTAATCAAACTATTATTTTTTTTATTACTCGATCGATATAACAACAAACATCCAAAATAACATTTTAAAACTAGTCCTATTCAATCATCTTGAATCATCAACAAACAAATATGACAAAGTATGCACTGCAGGGCATTATTCCTCAGAAAAAAATAGCCCAGTCTTAACTGATAATCTGTGTAATCCTGATCTATATTACATTTGAGTGGGGACAAAAAGTAAACAGGACTTAATTTTGGAGAAACGCAGCCAGACGTCACGTTGCGATGGCCAATCACTTAAACTGGTGATCAGGAGGGCATATTATTTAACATGAACACATTTGTTTCTCTGTGTAGCATCAAATTTCACTTTGACTTCGGTTCAGTCTTGTCCCCCACTTTAAAACACAGCTGTTATACTGTTATATTTAGTCCATCGATGAGGACAAACAACCACAAGTTGGACCAGCACGCCAGTAGCATAACACCATAGCAGCTTCGTCTTTCGGGAAACTGATCAGTGGGGGTTCCCAACACGTCACACGTTTTGCTGCATATAGATAGATATATAGATCTCTCTATATCTCTATCTAGATATCGATATCTCTAGATATGATATCTATCATATCTAGGGATATCCATCATATCAATCTCTCCATTTATCATATCTACCTCTCTATATATATCTATATAGGGAGAGAGAGCAAATTACCCAGGTATGTGCGCACATAAATGAGGCTACTACTTACTTCTACTACTGAGGTGCTTCACAGGAAAGATACTCATAGCAGGGGACTGTAGATGCCAGTGGGCAGCTGCCACATATGAGAAGCTAACAACCATGTACATGTTCAGTTAAATTTTGCTGTCACGCAGGGGTGTGCCATCAGAAGAGGCAAACTAGGTGCCGCAGAAGCTCGTTCGACATTGGGAACAGCTGAAAAAAGATGTTGGCGCTTGGAAAAAACGCTATGCACACACAGGCCCCTAAGGTACTTTACAGTGCACCACTGCTGCCTCAAACCCCACTATGTGGGACCCCTTCAAGGAGTGATGGGTGGATCAGGAGAGAGCAGGGCTCCTCAGTTTAGCTAATGAACAGTGTCTGTTCATTAGCTATGAACAGGCACTGTTCATTAGCAACTGCAGTGGTCGCAACCCCTTCCCCCATAAACAACCAATGGGCTATTTGCAATGACATCTCAATAGAAAGTCTCCCTAAAGGAGCCCCATTCCATTCCTGTGGAACTTTTTCCCATAACATTCTCAAAGCTTGGGCTAAAAGTCAATGGATGAAATCAACAGGAATTATCCTTTTGGAAGTGAAAAAGGAGAAATAAGAGGATAATGAAAAAGAGAAGCAATACAGTGGTATGTGGAGCAGTAATGACGATTAAGTAATACGGTAAATAACTGAATAATGTTATGCAAGTCGAGCTTGAAATAATAAGGAAAACTTTAATAACTGCAGCTGGCAACTCTGCTATGTGTGACATACAGAATTGTAAGAGTAATACATTAAATATCATACAGTCCACTGTTAAATCAAATCTAAACAGATGACATATTGGACTGAATCCCCCTCTCACTACTCTCCTCTTCTCTCAAGCCCCATTCTCATTGCCTTTTCAAGGCGGGACTCTTGTGTCGATATTCCACCTCACTGGCTGTGTGAAAGTTACATGGAGCGAAACTGTCTCCCCATTCCGCCTCTGATCTGCCAGCGAAGGTAGTGACAGAGCCTCAACAGAGGTGAGACCACGTCTATGTTAAACCCGCATCGCGGGACAGGAGTGTGACGGTCTGATGGCATTCAGTCTGACAAATAAACAGATCCTTGATTTATCAAATAAAAGAGAAATGTCCCACACTTCAAAACACAAAGCAAAGTTTATAAGACCAAACATAGGTAATGGTGCCACGAAACTAGTTCATTTCACCAATATTTTGTTACGATACGCTAGTGCTATTCCCCTCTGAGTCCGGGCTCGTCTGTTATCAACATCCGGGGTCAAATTAGCAGTAGCAGCTACAGGTAAACAAGCCGGCTGTCGCGGATGCGCGCAGCTCAGAGATGACATCTTCCAGGTCAGAGGTAGTAGGTCAACCTACAGGCCCCGGATGTTGATAACAGACGAGCCTGGACTCAGAGGGGAATAGCACTAGCGTATCGTAACAAAATATTGGTGAAATTAACTAGTTTCATGGCAGATAATGCTCATAGAGGCTGCGCTGCGGTGCCCGGATCACTCGCATTATATGGATATACGCGGCGCTCCACTGGATCTAATTTCGTCCGAACGATGCCAAATGACACCAAAGTTATCTGGGTGAGTAAATGATAATATATTTTGCTAGAAATAAGGTCCAGGTTGTAAAAAACGGTAGTTATCCTTTAAGGCTGGGCAAATAACCGAAAATATACCGAAACCATCGGTTGTGGTTATTACTTTCCCCTGCTACCTGTGTCTCTGACAGCAGCAGCTCCACCGCTGAGGAGAGGAACAGGCTGCTAACGTCAGCTACTGCTTGGTCCTTTCGATGGGGCACTAACTAGCTAGCATAGCTGCGGTCGAGTGAGGTAGGGAGCTAATGAAGTGAGGGAGTGTGACAGAAAGCATAGATTTGCCCACACACCTCCACCCAACTCTATAACTCCACATTAGACCTCTCAATCTGAAACAGTGATGTTTAAAACACAGCAGCAATATTATGATCTCTTAAAGGGCGATATGTCACACAGAGAAGCAGGTAGAAACTGGAGGTGACCTGACAGCTACACACGTTATGTTACTGTAAAGGGCAATACAAATATACCAAGTGAAAATAATCTACCAAAGAATTAATGATTATTTGAATTGGAATAATAATTGAATTTAAATGAATTTAAATACAAACTTTTTTCTTTTTCCTGGTCAGAAGGAATTAGCAGTTACCTATAGTAATGATAGTGGTCAAAATTATGTGAAATTGCACAGTTTTTGGTTAAAAAAAAAGCTTTTTTAAGAAATGTAAGGCCGAGGAACGCTAACCCCGCTGCTTCAGCTGCCCACCCCCCTAAGACCTCTAAAAACCCAGGGAAAACCCTGTAATGATGATATTTTCAAATTTCCAGTCAACTTTTAACATTGATCTTAAAGCCTTATGGAATCACTCCTAAGTTCTACTACTCCATTAATGAATCTGTTACCTATAGGACCCTGCCATCAGTCAATGGTCAGGGTCAGGCCCCTGACACAAAAAAAAAAGCTTGGGCACTGGTGGGCCGCTGGTGGGCCACCCTACCACCGGGCTTAACAAGTTTTCTGGGGGAAACCCTGGTGGCAGCATTTGCACTAGCCAAGGTCTGCAAGCAGCATTTGTAAAAATCAATTCGTTATGTCTTAATGAGCACAGGCCTTATAATGTGGGTTGTATACAGTGTGACAACTTCAACATTTTTCGTTGGTGTCATTATTTATAACACCATATAGAGGCAAAGTCACGCCCTTTCCAGTGGACCAACATGGGATCCAATTTCAGTAAAATATGTACGGTAGTGTGCCATGGATTACATATATAATGTTTATCAATTTAAAAGATAATTTTTCAAGTCTAGAAAGTTGCAGGGATTTAACATTTCTTTCAGTCAAGTGTCATTTCATAACACCTTTGAGGTGTTGTGGACCTTCATGGTCAAAGTTGTCGATTTTAAAGGATAACTACCGTTTTTTACAACCTGGACCTTATTTCTAGCAAAATATATGGTCATTTACTCACCCAGATAACTTTGGTGTCATTTTAAGTTGTTCGGACGAAATTAGATCCAGTGTAGCACCGATATATCCATATAATGCGAGTGACGGGGCACCGAAGCGCAGCCTTTATGAGCATTATCTGCCACGAAACTAGTTAATTTCACCAATATTTTGTTATGATACGCTAGCGCTATTCCCCTCTGAGTCCGGGCTCGTCTATTGTCAACATCCGGGGTCTGTAGGTTGACCTACTACCTCTGACCTGGAGGATGTCGTCTCTGAGCTGCGCGCGCACCCACGACAGCCCGGCTTGTTTACCTGTAGCTGCTACTGCTAGTTTGACCCCGGATGTTGATAACGGACGAGCCCGGACTCAGAGGGGAATAGCGCTAGCGTATCATGACAAAATATTAGTGAAATGAACTAGTTTCGTGGCAGATAATGCGTTATATAGAGGCTGTGTGTCGCTGCCCCGTCACTCGCATTATATGGATATATCGGCGCTATGCTGGATCTAATTTCGTCCGAACGACTCCAAATGAATTATCTGGGTGAGTAAATGACCATATATTTTGCTAGAAATAAGGTCCAGGTTGTAAAAAACGGTAGTTATCCTTTAAGGTGTGCTGATTGATCAAAATCAAGTCATGCACTGAATAACATGCAAGAAAATAGTCCATCTTAAAACTGGGGTCGACAATATGAATGGCCCGGTGGCCCGGACGTACTTTTAAAAACCGTCCGGGACACCAGAACGCTCAAAGCACTGGCCCGGTGGGGCCAGCATGGATTAAAGTTCTCCGTCGCTACGACGGATTTCCGTCATTCAAACTTAACAGAGGCGACTTGTGAGATCAATGTAGATTGGAGGAGAACTGTTGGCTGATGTTTATTGACAGATTGTCACACTCTACAGCCAATGGTATCGATAACGTGTGCGCGCCTGACCAATGACAGTGTAGTGACCCACACAGGGCAGGATCTCAACACGGAGCGGCGCTAAAGTTTAGCTGCTTAGCTAGCAAGGACTCGTCGCGCTGCTACGTTATCAGCTGAGTTTAGTCAGCACGTGAGAACTCGTCTGACACGGAGAGTCTCCTGTTGTGTGCTACATGTGTGAAATAACAACTATAGCCTGGACTTTGTCTGCAGTGTATCTGTGTAAACGGCTTCATTCAGCGTCTCTCCCTCCCCTCTGGCACCGTGAGTTACCATGGTTACAGGACCGCCCTGAAACTTTATAATGATGATCAATAAGAAGTTTTTGGTTAGTTTGACTGTACACAATCATGAATGTTGCCTGATTGTAGCTCAATGCTGAAATCTTGTATTATAACATATAGAACAAAGCCTCAGAGCTTCTTTGATCATTAACAGTATGCTAGTGATGACAGAAAGTTATAACTCGCCATCAGACTGACAAGGCTGCAAAAGTTGCTGCTTGTATGATGTATTTTTCTGTTAAACGATAAGAGGCTCACTTTAAACAATATTATTATTAATAATAATTAATAATAATGATAATGATGAGAAGAAGAAGTAGAAAAATAGCGTACTGAAAAGTCCTGTAGATGGTTGATTATTTGAAAGAGTAAAACTTGAGAGAAGCTTGGCAAAAAAAAGGCAGATTGATTTCATAGATTGAAAATTACATTGAAAAGACAAAACACATTTTAAGTGTGAATAGAACAGCTGTTCAGATCATCCTCCTGTAAAACACTGTTGTCAAATATTTAAACTTGATGTCTGCATTAGAGAACATAGTGTGGGGTGAGGCTGTAAATCTTATCTTATTTTTTTAGCATGTGTCAAGTAAAATGTCCTGTAACATGGAGGGGGGCGCAAAAATCAACCAACTGAGGAGGAGATGGAGGAAGAACTGATTGTGCTTGAGTAATGTGGCACTGTTTGCACTTTTGATTTATGTATTTGCACTTTTTGACCTCAGTACTGCAGTATTAAAATAAATGTTATTAAATCAAATTGTTCTTTTTCGTTGTTATGGGGATCGATTCCTGGGCCAGTGGTTACAATGGTGGGGCCAGTGATCTTCAGAAGCCAACCAAATTTCCCTTATTGTCTACCCCTGTTAAAAGTTGTTGACTTGTAAAAAAAAAAAATGTATTTGTCAATATACATCACCAACATGGCCGTCACAGCTGCCAAGAGAAAGTATTTAAAAAGATAAAAATCACAATAAATCTGGCCATATTGACAACTGCAGTAATGCAATTTTTCTGAAATAAGGTCCCATGAGGTCCACCGGAAGAGGTGTGACTTTGCCTCTCAATAGACAGCCAAAGCCACACCCCTTTCGGTTTGTGTTAAAATACATTATTATAAAAAGACTACACAGCCAGCAGTTGCTTTAGTGACGTCGTCTCGTTCAATGCTCACAAAAACCCACAACTTAACATTGCAGAGCTGCTCCTGTATAGTAGCACCTCACATAACTGCAGTTGTCATATGATCAGGCTTATTGTGCTTTTCATCTTTTTTAGTACCTTTTCTGAGCAAAATTAGCGGCCATGTTGGTGTTGGGGACGTGTGTTGAGGGAGATGTAGTTCTCTGAGTAATATAACACAAAAAAAGATGACATTCTACTTTAATTGTGACAAACTGAGACTTCCTTGACTTGAAAATTATCTTTTAAATTGACATACATCAGGGGTGGGAAATTAGCACCCGCCACTGACCAAATGCTGGTAAATTTTAAGACTGTCAGTCTTAAACTAGCAACGACACTTGGGCAGTGCTGTGCGCCGCCTCAGCCGGCAAAATCATGGGCCCAGATGCTGGAGGATCGCTGCAGGTTATATTAATATGTCCCTCTTCAAAGATTAATTATTTCACCCACCCAAGCCCCATCCCCTATTAATCCTAATGATGGTCTGCATGTCCTGTCCAATCAGCGTACTGAGATCCGCGCATCACATTACGCACACAGAGACGCACTGTAGCGCTTCCCCTCCAGTTAAATAGAGATTTTTTTTCATATACAGTAAAATGGAATTGTTGTCATCATTTTTAAAGGCAAAGGCAAACTCCATGTAGAAAGATAGGACTGTCAGTAGCTGCTCTGGGTAGCTTGTATCCATGGTGCCTCCAGCTGATCAATGAGAAGAGGGCAAAATCTGTGTGCAGATTTACAAAACCGTGTGCACATAGCTGGATTTCATCATTTTTTTTCTACCATGTGGCCCTAGGGGCCTTACTAACGTACAAAGTTTTTCTGAAATAAGGTCCCATTGGGACCACTGGAAGGGGCGTGACTTTGGCTCTCTATAGAATTGCCAGTGGTCATGGACAGAATTGGCTACTCATAGACCTGTAACAAGTTACCCAATGTAGAGTCCAGCGGCATCTAGTGTTCCTCTCTTTTGGCTAACTTACATCAACCACAATTCCATGTGTGTAATTGATAGACTAACTCTGACAGTCAACATGACCTCGGTTGTGCTGTTAATCGGTTTTACTGTTTCGTGGCTTGGTAGCAAAAATGAAAAACGCCCTCCTCCATGCCTGACGAGTAACAGTGGCCGTGATTTGTAGTCTGCAACCACAGAGAAACACAATGCAGCCGCCACAACTTTATACTCATGTTGACAAATTAATTCTAGATTCTAGATTTAAAGGGTTTTTGTGTCTATACCAGAAGAGTAGGCGCTGTTCTGTGCAGTTTGATGAGAAGCGTCAGATGCACACCGTTTCATCATCATGCATGCACACGCTGTATACTCACGCGCTGCACTGAACAGTCAACGAATGCCAAAATAAGTTGGGACAATTCCCTTTAACTTGATTTGGCCACAAAATATTGCAATTCACCAAAACCCGAGCAAGTACATGAGCCAGGCAGCCGCCCCCTTCAACCAGAGGGCAACATGGCTGGCGTATTTTCCCTTAACGGCTAACGTTAGCTTCATGAGCCTTACCTTTACAGAGAATACTTCGGTGCGCTTTTAAGGGCTCACGACAGGCCCGAGGGAAAACACTGTTGTCACCGGCTGTTGTAGACGAGTTACAGGCCGCAGACGCGCCAGTGGCGACACACAGGTAACCCGGGTTGACTCGACTTTAACTCAATGTGCTCTGCTGGTAAATAACACAATAGCCACAGCGTCGCTAACAACCACTATCAATCCCGTTCTGCCCGCCAACAGCACCACCGGACGTGACGGTGGATAGCCAAGGCATTCTGGGAGGTGAAGTTTTTTTGCAATTTACTATTCTTCTTCTTCTTCTTCTTCTTCTTCTTCTTCTTCTTCTTCTTTTGATTCGAATGGCGGTTGGCAAACCAGCCTAAGGTGCATTACTGCCACCTACCAGACTGGAGTGTGAAGCAATAGAGGGAAATAAAAGACAACTAAATCCTTTCAATTAGTCCTTTCCTGTTCAGTTTTTATGTTCCCTGTAATTTACATTTTACATTTAGGGCATTTAGCAGACACTTTTGTCCAGAGCAACTTAAAATAAGGAAAATACGTTTTTTATTCCACATCAAAGTTAGGCAAAAATACTTATTCTTGTTCTCTGGTAAGGATTTTGACAAAGGATTAGTCGAAAAATACACAGTAGTACTTATACAAGTAGACTAAAAAGTACTTAGTTCAGCAGTATTTGAATCTTGAACTAGTCATGGAAACAATGTTTTTTTTTTTTAATTTTATCTCACGTCGTCCTTTACTTTGAAATCCGGAAGGATACCTTTGTGATACCTTCTGTTCATTACCGGGAATAATTACTGTAAAAGTATTTATTTTAATGATTGATTTGCCCTCAGTTCTACTTAACAGAATTCTCATGTCTACCATTTGTGATTTAAGTGACTGTTTGGCCAGCATGTCAACAGCCTCATTCCCCTCTACTCTACTGCCCTACTACCAGAAGCAATTATTACATTGTTTTTATTGTTCTCTTCAATCCACTGTAAACTGGACTGGATAATAAACCCAGGAATATTCCTCCTTGCTGGAACACTCTTGGCGCAAAGCCTAAAGATAAATCGTTTCCCTCGGATATGGGAAAACAAGTAACAGGCAGAGCCCAGCGCCCTGAGATTTGTGATGCGACTGGTTGGCCTGCACTATCATCTGAAAGGAGTGCATCCTCAACCCCCTTACCAAGGAGGAAACAGCCGTGGACATCAGCGAAAACAAAAAGTAAGAGCAAGCCTACCCAAATAACAAAAATACATCTGAAGAACAGATTTGCTCCACTCTCACAAGAACTCTCACAAGACCTTGCAAGCTCTCCGTCGCATGACCTGAAAACACCAGGAAAAACCACGAAAAATATGAGACCAAATCTAGAAGTGAAGGGCAACAGAGAGAGCTAATGACTGGGCCTCAAACGCTGATTGTGGGTGATGTTGCTGTGAAGGAAGTAAACAGCTTTTGCAGCAAGAAGAACACCAAAGTACTCTGTTTTACCAACGATATGGTCTCTGACATCTCAGGAAAAATTCTGGACATCGTTGCTGAACATCCGACAGCGAAATCTCTCATCTTACACACAGGGGCCTGTGATGTTGTGAAGCAACAATCTGAGGTATTGAAACAAGACTTTATTGATCTGTTGAGCAAAGTCAGATCTCTCGATACTGTGGTGTTTGTAAGCTGTCCTCTACCGACTGTCCGAAGAGGTGATGAGAGATTCAGCAGGTTGTTGATGTTTAACAGTTGGCTCAAAGCTACATGTGCTGCTCAATCAGTGAACTTTATTGACAATTTTAACATTTTCTGGGAACGCAGACTCCTCTTTAAGGCCGATGGATTTTGCTTCAACAAGTCAGGAGTGAGGTTGTTAACCTCCAACATATTTTACTCTGTGCACCACACATCAGTTCCTCCTGCAGGACAACAGGCGAGACAAACCAAAACAACTGATAAGTCAGCACTCGGGAGGAGAACTACTACTGTCTGAGATAAGCTTCGAACAGAGAAGACAGCTGAGCCAGGAGGAGGAGTCTTCACCGCCGCCATCTTTGCCCCCCAAAGAGGAGTGCCCTCCGTTCTCAACAAGAGGAAACTTCCACTCTCCACCACCCCGAACCCCACCCAACTCTCCGCCATCTCCAGTAACCCTCCCCCTCCTGGATTTCACGGAAGAGATGAAAAAGCTTGTCAGTGCTGGAATCAAACTCAAACCATGTCCAAATCCCATATTCTCTCCCCTAAATCTCTCTCACCGCCCAGCCCCCTTCCCACCGTCACGCTTGAAACAACCATCACCGAAATGTCATCACGCCCCTCCACCTCCTCAGAATCATCATCTGTCTCCACAGTCTGATAGCAGCAGAGCACATCGTGTCCACGTAGACAATACAACTAACTCTAACTGATATGTGCTGGGTCCAGGCTACGAAGTTGATATATATATTGATATTTAATGTCTTCCCCTTGGAGTTCAGGTAGTCTCCTCAATTCCTGTGTTTACAGGTAATAGAACAATGTTGAATTTGCTGACAAACAGGAAGTGCCTAAATAAATCTGCCAATCTATTAAATTTAGCTCCCATTCTTCGTCAGCCACAAGCTGTAACAAAAGATTGCACAGCTGGTTTTGACTCTTTAAATGTCGCTTTATTAAACATCAGGTCTCTGGCAGGAAAATCTTTTTTAATACATGATTTTATCATCAAACACAATCTTAATTTTACGTTTTTAACTGAAACCTGGTTAGACCAAGATAACAGTGCAGCTGTTCACATTGAGTCAAGCCCTCCAAACTTCTCTTTCATAAGTGAGACTAGAAAGTATAAAAAAGGAGGAGGTGTTAGTACTCTGTTTAATGAGCTACTCAAATGCAAGCAAATGTTTTATGGAAATTTTACTTCTTTTGAATATGTGGCTCTTCAGTTAAACTCATCTTCTCAGGCTATATTTCTAAACATCTACAGGCCACCTAAATACTGTACGGATTTTTTTGATGACCTTGTTGAGTTACTGTCTCTTATCTGCACTGACTTTGATTGTGTGTTAATTGTTGGTGACTTTAACATCCATGTCGACAAACCTGAGGACAGATGGACAAAAGAATTGTGTTGTGTCCTTGATAACTTTGGACTCACTCAGCATGTGATGCAGCCCACACACAACAGGGGCCACATCCTAGAATTGGTTATCTCCAAGGATCTGAACATTTCTAAGGTTCTGGTATCTGATGTTGCCCTCTCTGATCATTACAGTGTTTTCTTTGAGAGTGATATATCTGTGTACACAAATGTTCAAACTAAGGTCATCTCAAAGCGTTACATCACTGAAAACACCAGTGACTTATTCATTGAGGCTTTCTCTTCCACACCTCCCCTCTCCAGGTTCTCTGTCAATGACCTTGTAGATCATTTCAGTTCTAAAGTTACAAATGTTATTGATGCCATTGCACCCACTAAAGTGAAGGTGGTCTCTGGTAAGAAAAAATCTCCTTGGAGAAATGCCATGCTGGTCAAAATGGAAAAAAAGTAATGTCGAAAAGTAGAGCGCGAAACAAATTTCCAGGTTCATTTCTACATTTATAAAGAGAGACTTTACATTTTTAATTTACAACTGAAAAAGTCAAGGCAGTCCTTCTTTTCAGACATTATCACCAAAAACAATAATAATGCACATGCCCTGTTTGCTACTGTCGAAAGGCTAACAAACCTCCTATGCCAGTAGCCTCTGAACATCTATCTACCAGGGCCTGTAATGAATTTGCATCCTTCTTCACTGACAAAATTCAGAAAATTAGACAAGCGGTCAGTGCCACCGTACCTGGTACAGGAGCTGTGTTATCCATGTGTCCACCTGAAACCAACTCTAACACCATGACACAATTTGATCCCCTCAATGACAAAAACCTGCAAGAAATAATACAACATTTGAAATCTTCCTCCTGCTGCCTTGATATTTTACCAGCAGGGTTCTTCAAAAAAGTTTCAGACTGCATGACTTCAGATCTGCTACAGATTGTCAACATGTCTCTTCTTTCAGGCGTCTTCCCCCAAGCCATGAAAACTGCAGTTATTAAACCACTCCTGAAGAAGAACAATCTAGACACATCAGTAATGAATAATTATAGGCCCATAGCAAACCTCCCTATTTTAAGTAAAATCATTGAAAAAGCTGTTTTTCAACAGCTGAACAATTACTTTATAGTAAATGGCTGTTTTGATGTCTTCCAATCAGGATTTCGACCACATCACAGCACTGAGACCGCTCTAGTCAAGGTCATCAATGACATTCATTTAAACACAGACAGTGGAAAAATTTCAGTCTTAGTATTACTGGATCTCAGTGCTGCGTTTGACACAGTCGACCACAACATACTACTGGACCGACTGGAAAACTGGGTGGGACTCTCTGGTACAGCACTAAATTGGTTTAAATCCTATCTAAATGATAGAGACTACTTTGTGTCTATAGGTAATTACACGTCTGAATGGATGAAAATGACAAGCGGAGTACCCCAGGGCTCCATTCTGGGGCCTCTACTATTCAACATTTACATGCTTCCTCTAGCTCGGATAATGGAAAACAACAAAATATGTTACCATAGTTATGCAGATGACAGACACATTTACATAACCATATCACCAGAGGACTATAATCCCATACAAACGCTAAATAGATGCATTGAACAAATCAATGATTGGATGTGTCAGAGTGTCATGGCACACATTTTGTGGCCTCTAGAGGTGTCATCCTAGTCTTATTTTGTTGCAATCTGTCGTAAAAGAGACTATATTGTTAAGTGTTTTCCTATTGGTCAGTTAAGGTCATGTGACCATAAGTTACAGGAAGTGCAGTCAGTCTTGCTCCATGCGGTCAGGCAGATAGCTCCTCTCCCCTTTTCTGCTACGTGAGTGCCTTGGAGAGCCTTTGCTTGTAAGTTTTGTTACTTTTTCTGTGTTTTGCTCAACAGAACATATAAATAATTTGCAATTCTTAAGTTTGATTTAAAAACACAATAACTGTGATAATACAATTTGCTAAATGCTAAGAAAAGCTAAACGTAGCTTATTGTTATGGATTGTGCATTGAGACTGTAATCAATGTAAATTCATTCTGGGTTGTATTTTGTGAGTTACTAAAGCACTGTAACTTTATATTCATTTCAGTTTTACAAAAAAGGATGGAAAGAAGAGTAAAAAGGACTCAGTAAAGAAACGTAAACATACTCCTGTGTCCGACTTTCTCTAAATCCTACTGTTAGCTATCTGTCAGTTTGTGCGTATATGATACACGCCTCAGGGACAGAATAGTAAAAAAGCAACCTCACAGCGGGTACTACAGTACAAGGAAAGCAAACTTCACCTTAAGTATTCCTCACTCATCATCACGCTTCATACGCCTAAGATGGCATCAGCAATACATGATGGCAGAGAAAACATCTAAGAGTGAAAATGCAACGGAGCAAAGCCAAGCAGGTGAGATGAGATCCATAGCCTCCTGTTCATCAAACGGATCAAGACGCTCATCAGCTAGCGTAGCCGCTGCTAAGGCCCGCGCTAGGCTTGAGGCTGCTCGAGCTAAGGCCGAATTCCTCAAGAAGGAATCTGAAATTAGGATTGAAAAAGCCCAATTAAAAGTGACAGAAGCTCGTATGGAAGGAACTCTAGCGGCTTTAAAGCATGAAGGTGAGGTAGCTGCAGCTATCGCTGAGACAGAGGTGCTAGAGGCAGCAGCAGAAAGCGAACACGAAGAGAAGAAATCAGAAGTAAGTAAAGTTTCTGAACGCGTTCACAACTACATCCAATCCCAGTCTCAGCAAGGGTCAGCAACTCCTGAAGGCGTTGAGTCATATCACCTACCTCTAGAGCCCATCATCCACAAACTGAAATCTGAAACATCACTGCAGCAACATCGCTTTACAGCTCGAAATGATAGAGCAAATTTTGAAAAACCTGATACTGATGACACAGCATGGCAGCCTCTAAAGTCAACACCAGTGAATCGTCGCATCCCCCCAGCACCACGTTTCTCTTCCTCGCCAGCAAAGACAACACCACAACCACCGCTCAACAACGACAACAACATGGGTGATGTCGCCAGGTACTTGGCACGTCGTGAGCTTATTACCTCTGGACTCACTAAGTTCGATGATCGTCCCGAGAACTATTGGGCGTGGAAGTCATCTTTCATGAATGCCATAGAGGGTCTGCACCTATCAGCTAGTGAGGAGCTAGATCTTCTGTCGAACTGGTTAGGAGAACAGTCTGCACGTCACGTGAGGAGGATTCGAGCCGTGCACATAACTAATCCTACTACAGGCCTGGAAAAGGTTTGGGAACGCCTGGAAGACTGCTACGGCTCCCCTGAGATTGTTGAAAGGTCTCTCTTTGACAGAATTGACAACTTTCCACGGATTAGTAACAGGGATGCTGTAAAACTTCGAGAGCTAGGAGATCTCCTACAGGAGGTGGAGTCTGCTAAAGATGAAGGTTTCTTACCTGGACTGACCTACCTCGACACTGCTCGTGGTGTAGCACCGATTGTAGACAAGTTACCTTACAATCTTCAGGATAAGTGGATGGCTCAAGGCTCCCAATACAAAGCAGAGCATCATGTTGCTTTTCCTCCATTCTCATACTTCTGTGACTTCGTCTGCAGAGAGGCACGGACGCGCAACGATCCAAGCTTTGTCCTTTCATCAGGAAATCAAGGTTCGTCAAAACTGGAGCAACCAGCCAAGAGGCCAGGGAAAAGCTCAATCTACACCCACAAGACAGAGGTCTTGCCAGATAATGTGAGTCAGTTGAGCAGTGCAGGTAAAGGTTTGGATGATGTTGAAAAGAAATGTCCACTTCATAAGAAGCCACATCCTCTCAGGCGCTGTAGGGGGTTCAGGAACAAACCTTTAGAGGAGCGTAAGAATTTCTTAAAGGAAAATGGCATATGCTTCAGATGTTGCGCTACAACCACCCATCTTGCCAGAAACTGTAAGGCAGCCATCAAATGTAAGGAATGTGACAGCGACGCTCATATTGCAGCCCTTCATCCAGGACCACCTGCTGCAACTTCAACCGAGCATGGCGGGGAGGAAGATGCTGAAGCACCTCAGCCAGCTGTCACTTCAAAGTGTACTGAAGTCTGTGGAGGTGGTAGAAGTACAAGGTCGTGCTCAAAGATCTGCCTCGCTAAGGTTTACCTGGAGAGCCGCCCAGAGAAGGCAATCAAGCTCTATGTAATCCTAGATGATCAGAGCAACCGTTCGCTTGCGAGAACTGAATTCTTCAACCTGTTAAATATCAAAGGAGCAAGCTCGGCATACACCCTACGCACCTGTGCAGGTGTGACAGAAACCACAGGGAGAAGAGCCACAGGTTTTATAGTCGAGTCTTTAGACAGAACGACAAAGGTGAAGGAGGGCGATGTGGTTCTTCTCAAGGACTCTCAAGCCAAGCGTAATGAATGGCCCATGGCTTTGGTGACTAAAGCATTTGCTTGCAGTGATGGAAGAGTGAGAAAAGTCGAGCTCAGGGTCGCAAGACAGGGAACAGTCAAGACATTCCTCAGACCTGTTTCGGAAACAGTTCTTCTGATGTCAACCAAGGACTGATATTTTGAAGTTTTTCTTGTGGACATTCCCTTTAATCTTAGTTAGTTACATAGTGGTATCTCATTAATACCAGGCGGGGAGTGTCATGGCACACATTTTGTGGCCTCTAGAGGTGTCATCCTAGTCTTATTTTGTTGCAATCTGTCGTAAAAGAGACTATATTGTTAAGTGTTTTCCTATTGGTCAGTTAAGGTCATGTGACCATAAGTTACAGGAAGTGCAGTCAGTCTTGCTCCATGCGGTCAGGCAGATAGCTCCTCTCCCCTTTTCTGCTACGTGAGTGCCTTGGAGAGCCTTTGCTTGTAAGTTTTGTTACTTTTTCTGTGTTTTGCTCAACAGAACATATAAATAATTTGCAATTCTTAAGTTTGATTTAAAAACACAATAACTGTGATAATATAATTTGCTAAATGCTAAGAAAAGCTAAACGTAGCTTATTGTTATGGATTGTGCATTGAGACTGTAATCAATGTAAATTCATTCTGGGTTGTATTTTGTGAGTTACTAAAGCACTGTAACTTTATATTCATTTCAGTTTTACAAAAAAGGATGGAAAGAAGAGTAAAAAGGACTCAGTAAAGAAACGTAAACATACTCCTGTGTCCGACTTTCTCTAAATCCTACTGTTAGCTATCTGTCAGTTTGTGCGTATATGATACACGCCTCAGGGACAGAATACAGAGTTTTCTTCAGTTAAACAAAGATAAGACTGAAATAATTGTTTTTGGAGCCAAGGAAGAACGACTAACAGTCTCTGCTCAGCTTCAATCTGTAATGTTGAAAACTGCAAACCAAGCCAGAAACCTCCGTGTAATCATGGACTCAGACCTGAATTTCAGCAGCCACATTAAGTCAATTACAAAGTCAGCCTACTATCACCTTAAAAATATATCCAGGATAAAAAGGATTTATGTCTCAGCAGGATTTAGAAAAACTTATCCATGCATTTATCTTCAGCGGACTCGACTACTGTAAGGGTGTCTTTACAGGACTCTCTAAAAAATCCATCAGACAGCTGCAGCTGATTCAGAACGCTGCTGCTCGAGTCCTAACAAGAACCAAAAAAGTAGATCACATCACATCATCAGTTCTCAGATCTTTACACTGGCTCCCTATCAGTCAAAGAATAGATTTCAAAATCCTATTGTTGGTTTATAAAGCACTGACTGGTTTCGGGCCAAAATACATTTCTGATCTGCTGCCACGTTACGAACCATCCAGACCACTGAGGTCGTCAGGTACAGGTCTGCTTTCAGTCCCTAGAGTCAAAACTAAACATGGAGAAGCAGCGTTCAGTGATTATGCGCCACATATCTGGAACAAACTCCCTGAAAACTGCAGGTATGCTCCGACTCTCACCTCTTTTAAATCAAGGCTGAAGACCTTTCTGTTTGCCACTGCCTTTCCCTGAAGCAATTTTAAGGCTTTGAACTGCACTGTAACTTTTATTTTCTCTGTGACTTTTATTTTCTATTCTTGTCTTTTTTTTTTTAATTGAATAGTAATTTTTGCTGGATTTCTATTGATCATTGTGATAGTTGGGCGACTCGGACCAATTCAGGGCAGAGTAATACCGGGTTCTGGGAACGCTGGAGCTAACAGGAAGAAAAGGTGTTTTTTCCTATTAAGCTGTTTTACCGCTGGATTGGGGGCCAACTCATGGCTGAGTGGAACCAAGTGGAGACAAGGGGTCTCTTAAGGTTATCACCACTTTTTTTCAGAATTTGTAGCGTAAACAAACTGAATTCACGGTGACAACTGGGTCTTAAGATTAAATATAACGTGTACTGGGACAAGTGACAAGTAGTACAATGGGCGGTAAATCCAACAAAAACCAGGAAGCTGGCGTAGGAAACCTATTCTATTTTAGCCTACCTTTCCATTTCTTAACTTGTTTTAATGTTTTGTTTTAATGTATTTTAAATGCTTTTACTGTAATCTTTTTTATTTGCCCACTCCTCCACCTTATCAACCTTATAGCCAACATTTTGTTTTGTAAATGCTTTAAATTACACCTCCTTATCCATAAGGCCCTGTCATCCGCAAATAACGATTCCCTATTCCTCTATCAGTCTACTCAAACACATCATTAATGATAATATTAAACAACACTGGACTGCAGACAGTACCCTGTTGGGTTCCATTCTCTACTTGATGAACTTTAGAATACTCTGTCCCAACCCCTACCTCTATTGTCCTCCCAAATAAGAAGTCCAACTCCCAACTTATCTAATTTAATCAACAGACCTTCCTTCCATAACATGTCATATGCTTTTTCAATATCGAAAAATACAGCTACAACTATTTCTTTGTTGACTTGAGCTTTCCTTATGTCTGACTCTAAGCATAAGATGGGGTCAATTGTTTTTCTTCCTTTTCGAAATCCACTCTGAAAAGGAGAGAAAGTTTCGTGTTTTTGAGATTCTTTCAGTTATCATTCGCTCCATAGTTTTTCCTTGTGAGGTAAGTGCTATCGGTCTATAACTTGAAGGATCTGATGGGTCTTTACAGGATTTTAAGATAGGCACAATGATTGATTATTTTCAAGCTGCTGGAGTTTTCGCTGTGTCCCAAATTTTATTGAATAACGCTAATAATACTGTAAGTAGTGCACTGTCTTCCATGTGAGCTAACATACTATAACAAATACCGTCTTTCCCTGGTGATGATTATCATGAATTTAAAATTGTCCTCTTTAATTCTGTCAAACTGAATGGCAGATGCTCTAAGCATCTTGTTGTTTTGGCTTCCCTTACATTCACATCTGGGGTCTCCAAAAGAGTGTTGTTCCTGTAATGTAGTGAGGCACACGACCTGACTGAGTTCCATATGCATGAGTTGTAACCCGGAGGATTATTACCGTTGCACCTGTTGTAGCTATGCGAAGAGAAGTAAAAGTTCCTAGCATTGAGCACCACCAGTGTCTCCTGTAGTTCATTATACCTCAACATATGAACAACAAACACCATAGTTCCTACACAGCCTGGTGTTAGCTGACAGATTTGATGAGCTATGAAACGTCACCAATGTTTCCGCCAGGAATTCTGCCTTTTCTTTACTGCTGATTGCTACTTTCTTATTGCCTGTTAATGCCTGGATGGATATGTTCATTTTGATTCCACTCATCCTTCCGATCAGTCCCCAAATGTCCACCAACTGTGTCTCTCTCTCTATAGTACTGCAATATTGTCTCTAAAAAGTCCGTTTAGCTTTTCTTATCTTTTCCTAACTGCTGTCTGTGATCTCTTCTATTCAGTTAGAGTTTCTAATGAATGGTGCTTTTTTAACTGTCTAAAAGCCCTGTTGTTCCTTCTTTTAATAGCACCCCTTCAATTCCCATCCCACCTTGGTACACTGTTTTTTCTTCTGTATCCTACACCTTTTGGTATTGTTTCTTCAGCTGACTGTATTATGGCTGGAAACAACCCTTTATTGAACTCATCCCCATCTATTATCTCCCTTCTCACCCATTCCCACCTTCTCTTACTTAATTTCTCTGATGCCTGCTATTCCATTTGATACCAGAGTCAAGTCGATTGCACTTTCTGTGTTTTGAGTATTATTATACCTGGTGCCCCTTCCATTATTCACACACACTAGACCCCTATTCTCTATTAGTTCTTCCATAATTAAGCCATTCAAATCTGTTCTATCACACCCCCATAATGTGCTATGCCCATTGGACTCACCCACAACATGTCTAATGTGTCAATGCTCAATCTATTACATATGTAGATTATAATAGTTGATTATTTTTAACTCATCTGTCCCTGTCCAGATTTCGAGAACTATAGACTCATGTTCTTTCCCTAATTTACAAAGCTTAAATCTAATACCATGCCGTACAAACTTTGCTACACCCCCACCTCTAACAGTTTCCCTATCATTCCTTATTGCTGTAGAACCCTGAATCACAAAATCCCACTGTGGTCAAAACCAAGTCTCTTGTATGCATATTATGTTAAGTTTATCTTGTAATTTTGATACATATTTTTGAATTCCTCACTGTTAGTTATGAGGCTCCTTGCGTTCGAATAACTAATCCCTTTAGGAGCCACCACCCCATGATTGTGGCTGTGAGCTGGATGTCCCTCCACTTAACATTTGCTCAACTGCTTCCCACCCCAGGTCTTTGACGCTGATACTTTTCTACAGCTTTAACTATGCTTTTGATTTTCTGAGCTTTCTTGTCTGTTGTCAACTTCAACCATGACCAGTACAAAGTAATTTCTCCTCACGATCAAAGTATCCTGCTTAACCTTGCTGCAGCCCTCACTTTGTTGTTTTCAACACTTTGTTGCCATCTTTATCTTGCTGCACCATCACTCTCTTGGGTGCTTCCTTGGGAAACCTTTATTCACTGCACTTCTGCTGCTCTCTTACTGACCTCACAGTCTTGCATGTTTCTTTCACTATGTACATGTATGTAGCTTTTTTTCCTTTCTGCTGTCATATCAGCAGACCGGACAATTCCAATTGCTTTCCCCTTGGTCCTCATTCATTGGCAGGCACTGCTCATGGAACCATCTTTACTGTATCTGTAAAATCAAATAAGTGTCAATAAGTGTATGTGTATGTGTATGTGTGTGTGTGTATATATATATGTATATATATATATACACATACTCAAACACACACACACACACACTGTTAGAATGCCCGAGCGGCCAAAGGAGGCAATAAGGAGATTTTGCCACAATTGACGATCCAAAGACACTTTTATTTTTCTCAATACTCACAATCACCATTCCAACACCTACACCAACCCCCAATACTTTCAGACTGACTCCTTATATACATTGTTTCCTCTGGTAATTGAGCTGGACTATACCATTCATACAGGTAAAATCAGAAACACACACATATTTAATAACCACACTATTTACACAACCCATTACCAGAAAATATATATCATCTTAATACCTATTAACACACCCCCACATAAACCTCATAAATACCCATATCTATCTTACATTAATTAACTACATATTTACACACCATGAAACTCCCCTCCGCCTATATTCCCACTTGTTTCACTCCCTCCCGGAACTATAAGGTGCGCGTGTTCCTGGGGAACTCTTTTGCCCGCACACCTTGGGAAACCGGAAGATCCGGAGGTAAGTTCATGCCAACTTTCAGTTCTTACATTTGACGTTCCTTCAGTTCGCTTGTCATTAATTTATTGACCAAGGTAAATTGACCTAACTGTCTCCTTCACCGGTGAACACCGGAACGCGTCCGCTCCGTGTCCCTCCCCGTGAAACGATCGTCTCCGTTATTGTGATGTATCCCCCCAATCAAGTCCTTTAATCCATCACCTGGTGCGTCTGAGTTTTATCCCATGCGTTCATGCTTCTGAGTCTTTTACATGACCATCCTCGTACACGTCACTCTGTACGTAGTGACGGCGGCTCGTCGTCACATTTCCTCCCCCCTCTCCCAAGAGTACAGTACTTCAATCCTCATGTACTCTTGAGAGACAGTCTGCCACCAAGTTGGCTTTCCCTGCTCGGTACTGGACCGTGAAGTCGTAGGGTTGCAGGGACAGGTACCATCCTGTGAGGCGTGTGTTGGAGTCCTTCATCCTGTTCAACCACTGCAAAGCACGATGATCCGTCTCCAGGATGAAGTGACGTCCCAGCAGGTAGTACCTCAGCGACTCCACCGCCCACTTCATTGCCAGGCACTCCTTCTCCACTGTGGAGTATCTCGTCTCCCGGTCCAGGAGTTTGCGGCTCAGAAACAGCACCGGACGGCTTTCTTGATCCGTCTCCTGCAGAAGCACTGCTCCAAGGCCGACCCCTGATGCATCCGTCTGTAGCACGAATGGCTGCGCAAAATCTGGATTATGGAGAACCGACTCACTTGTGATTGCTTCCTTCAGATCAGCAAAAGCCCTGTCACATTCCTCATTCCAACTCACTTTGTTTGGGGCTGAGGCCTTGGTGAGGTCAGTGAGGACGGCTGCCCTCTCTGCAAAATGGGGAATGAATCTTCTGTACCATCCCACTAGCCCCACAAAGGCACGCACCTTCTTCTTTGTGGTGGGCACAGGATATGAGTGGATGGCATCCACTTTCCCCACTCGAGGCTTCACTACCCCCTGTCCAACAACATGACCCAGGTACTCCACCTGTCTCTGAGCGAACGTGCACTTTGTGGGATTGATGGTAAGCCCAGCTTTCTTGATCAGGCGGAGGATTTGTCGAAGATGAGCCACATGTTCTTCCCAGGTCTGGCTGAAGATGACGACATCATCCAAGTATGCGGCTGCAAACTGCGGCACCTCTCTCAACACTTGGTCCATGAGTCGTTGGAACGTCGCTGGCGCCCCCTGGAGACCAAACGGCATCACCTTGAACTGAAACATGCCGTACGGTGTTTTGAACGCAGTCAGCTCCTTGGTTTCTGGTGCCAGTGCCAGCTGCCAGTACCCCTTGCTCAGGTCGAGCGTCGTGATGAACTTGGCCTTCCCAACCCTCTCTAGCAACTCATCGATGCGGGGCATTGGGTACGATTCAAACTTTGACACTGCATTGAGGTACCTGAAGTCAATGCAAAACCTCAGTGACCCATCTTTCTTCGGGACCAACACGATTGGACTGCACCACTCACTGGTTGAAGTCTCAATGATCCCCAGCTGCAACATCAGCTCAATCTCTGTCTTGAGTTTTGGGACCAATCGTTCCGGGATCCTGTAGCACTTCCGGCGGGGAGCGGCATCCTCTTTCAGGTGGACCTTGTGCTGGACCAGAGTTGTGAAGCCCGGTTTTTCCTGGAAAAGTTCTGGATCCAACAATGCTCTCATCTCCCTCTGCTGGACAGGCTGAAGATGGGAAACATCCACCCCACTGGGCTCCGAGATGTCAGTGGGGAACGACTGCTCCCTCTCTTCCTCCCTGTCAGGGACCCGGATGAGGAGCTGCTGCTTGACAGGCTGTTGGCTCGGCGGTGAAGGCACCTGAAAGTCCTTCAGCAGGTTTACATGGAAACACTGATGTTTCTTCATCTTATCCGGCATGTGCAGTTCATAGGTTACCTTACCCAGGCGCTTGGTGATTTGGTATGGCCCCTGCCATTTGGCTAACAGCTTACTGTCACTGGTCGGGAGTAACAGCAACACCTGCTGGCCCGGAATAAAAGTCCTGTCTCTGGCCTTCTTGTCATACCAGGTCTTCTGGTTAGCCTGGGCAGTCCGCATGTGCTCTTGTGCTAGAGCTGTCATCTGTTCCAGTCTCTCTCTCATCTTAATGACATAGGTCACCACGTTATCCTGGTCTGGAATCCGATTCTCCCAGTGCTCCCTCAGGAGGTCGAGTGGCCCCCTCACCTGGCGACCGTAGAGAAGCTCGAATGGTGAGAATCCTGTTGACGCCTGTGGCACCTCACGATATGCAAACAGCAGATATGGCAGCCATTGGTCCCAATCCGACCCTGTGTTGGAGACAAACTTCCGCAGCATGTTCTTGAGAGTCTGATTGAACCTCTCAACCAGTCCGTCCGTTTGGGGATGATATGGGGTGGTCTTTATACCCTTCACTCCTAACAACTGATACACTTGTTGCAGTAGTTTGGACAGGAAATTTGTTCCACAGTCTGTCAGGATCTCTCTAGGCACACCTACCCTCGAAAATAGCTGGAGGAGGCAATTTGCCACCTGTCTGGCCTTAATAGACCTGAGGGAAAAGGCTTCTGGATAACGGGTAGCATAGTCACAGATTACCAAGATGTACCGATTGCCTGCTGAGCTTCTCTCCAGGGGCCCCACTATATCCATGCCTATTCTGTCAAACGGCATCTCAATGATTGGCAGTGGCTGAAGCTGGGCACGGGCTGTCCCCCTAGGTGACGCTAGCTGACATATATCACACGAAGCACAAAAATCTTTCACCTGGGTGTACATGCCTGGCCACACAAACCTACTGGCTATCCTGTTGAGGGATTTCTGGAATGCCAGATGGCCTGCCCAGGGAATTGAGTGACCTAGCGCCATGACCTTCTGTGTAAGGCTCTGTGGTAAAGCTAAAGCCTCAACTTTACCCTGGCGCTGGTAGAGAATGCCGTTTTTTATGACATAGCTTGCCTCGGCTAAACTGTCTGCCTTGCCTTGTTTCACACCCTC
Source organism: Pagrus pagrus (assembly GCF_965226575.1). Taxonomy (NCBI): domain Eukaryota; kingdom Metazoa; phylum Chordata; class Actinopteri; order Spariformes; family Sparidae; genus Pagrus; species Pagrus pagrus. Next base: position 4,652,248 of record NC_140197.1, on the reverse strand, counting down.
AACCTCTGAGACTTTGTCAAACCAGGCTTCCAGTGCCTGATCAGCCTGCTGCAGTGCTGCTATGTCAGAGGGGATGTTGAACTCTACAGGCTGGCTGGGCTTTGCTGCTTCCTCCTGCTGTTCCCTGGCTGTAGCCAAAACTTTTACCCTCCTTTTCTGAGCTTTAGATTTCGGCTGCTTAACTGGACCTGCCTCCAACTGAGCATGGTAGAATGGTAACTCTTCAAGAGTATTTCTTGCTTTCTGCGCCCTAGTTGTGACCATGTTACATGCTGTCCCTGCAGGTTGGGGTCTTCGCTGCTGCTGCTGAACCGGTGCCTCAACAGTGCCTTCGACATGTCTCTCCCTGGTGCTCTGATGTTCATTTCTTGCCTGCTGTATCAAATCTAGCAGTGTGGGGACATCATTACCAAGAACAACTGGGTAGGGTAGACTAGGCACTATAGCTACTGACAGGAGGTAGGTCTGACCACCTACAGTAAGATAAATCTCAGCCGTGGGGTACTCTTTCTCATCACCATGAACACAACTGATGTTGGCTGTGTTCTCACTCCACAGCTCTCTTGGTACTATGTGGGGCTGAACTGCAGACTGGAAACTCCCAGAATCTAAGAGAGCCTCCTCACACTGACCATTGACCAATGCTGACGTAGTGAGCCCTTCTTCCTGGTGTGCAACTGGGTGAGTGGGTCTGGGAACTGAACACAAAAGAGACGGCTTACTCTGTCTGGTAGCAGGGCATGTGTACTGAGTGTGACCTATCTCATTGCACTGATAGCAGCGTGTGTCTTGCCTAGCGCTCGCGAAGGACTTTTTCTCTGTAGAAAACTGCCTAGCTCTGGACTTAGGTCTGACCTGGAATTGACCACCCCTTTCACCCCCATTGGACTTACTGTGCCCAGTGAAGTAGCTATCATGGCTGAATGTGATTCCTCTGCTCCCGCTTCTGGCTGACATGAAAACCTCTGCAAGTCGGGCGGCCTCTTCTGCAGACTTCGGGTCACGTTCTCGGATCCAGACTTCTAGCTCCGGGCTCACCATCCTCAGAAACTGCTCCAGAATCAGCAACTCCGAAATGTCTTTGACGGTGGATGTCTCTGGTTTGATCCATTTGTTGAACAAGTCCTTCAATCGAACATACAGTTCACGTGGGGTTTCACTATGATTGACGTCCAGGGAGCGAAACCTTCTCCTGTAGGTGTCGGCTGTGATCTCATATTTCTTCAAAATGACTTCTTTGACTTTGTCATAATCTTCAGAGTCGGCAATGTCCATGAGAACATAAGCACTGCGTGCTTTACCTGTGAGCAGAGGGACGAGTTGAATAGCCCAATCTTCTTTAGGCCAGCGGCAGACAGACGCCATCCTTTCAAATGTCGTCAGATAATGTTCGATGTCATCCTCTGGAGAGAGTGGTATCAGCTTGGGCTCTCTGTGGATGTGTGGTCTCTGCGGTGGTGGTGGCACATTCTGCTGGCTGGCCTGGCCGGCTGTTGCCCCCTGATCTTCCGCATTGTCAACATCATCCGCATCGTGAGCCTCAGCTCCGGTCTCATACTCGTCCCGCATCTCTTGCACTTGTGCCTGTATCAGCTGAAACTGATGCTGCATACTTCTCCATCTCTGGTCTTGGCGTGTTGACTCTTTTTCCATCTCTCCATCTCTGGAAGCTTGGGAGTGCACCAGAGATTTCACCAGGTTTGTCAATTCCTCCAGCTTGTCAGGATCACCGGCTGCTGCCCCCTGTTTGTCAGCTGGAACACCTGGTTCACCATCATCTGGCTCTACCTGCTGCTCTGCCTTTTTCGGTCTCGTCATTGTACTCTCCTTCCTCTGCTTTCAAGCTTTTTCTTCTGACACCACTTGTTAGAATGCCCGAGCGGCCAAAGGAGGCAATAAGGAGATTTTGCCACAATTGACGATCCAAAGACACTTTTATTTTTCTCAATACTCACAATCACCATTCCAACACCTACACCAACCCCCAATACTTTCAGACTGACTCCTTATATACATTGTTTCCTCTGGTAATTGAGCTGGACTATACCATTCATACAGGTAAAATCAGAAACACACACATATTTAATAACCACACTATTTACACAACCCATTACCAGAAAATATATATCATCTTAATACCTATTAACACACCCCCACATAAACCTCATAAATACCCATATCTATCTTACATTAATTAACTACATATTTACACACCATGAAACTCCCCTCCGCCTATATTCCCACTTGTTTCACTCCCTCCCGGAACTATAAGGTGCGCGTGTTCCTGGGGAACTCTTTTGCCCGCACACCTTGGGAAACCGGAAGATCCGGAGGTAAGTTCATGCCAACTTTCAGTTCTTACATTTGACGTTCCTTCAGTTCGCTTGTCATTAATTTATTGACCAAGGTAAATTGACCTAACTGTCTCCTTCACCGGTGAACACCGGAACGCGTCCGCTCCGTGTCCCTCCCCGTGAAACGATCGTCTCCGTTATTGTGATGTATCCCCCCAATCAAGTCCTTTAATCCATCACCTGGTGCGTCTGAGTTTTATCCCATGCGTTCATGCTTCTGAGTCTTTTACATGACCATCCTCGTACACGTCACTCTGTACGTAGTGACGGCGGCTCGTCGTCACACACACACACACACACACACACACACACACACACACACACACACACACACTTATTTTTGCTTATTTGATACATATATTGTGTGTGGGGGTGTGTGATACAGTAAGGAGAAAAAAACAGCAGAAAGAAAAAAGCTACATATATGTTAAAGAAACATGTAAGAATTTGTAATTTATGCAAATTGGCAAACCAGGCGATCAGGCCGCCCTGTGGGAATAGGACAGGTGAGGTTATCTCACTTCAAAGTTACAGGAAAAAGCCTGTTCCGATGAACTTTGACCCTGGATTACTTAAAAACTATGCAGTAAAAGTACTTCATAGTAGCCTATGTCAAGTAGTATAAGGAGTGGTAAATCATTAGCTTTAGTGTCTGGAAAGTATTTTAGTGACATTCGTCCAACACCTGTGAGACGGTACTCTAAAGAGTCTTCTCACAGGACGCTGCGTTGTATTTACCATAAATGTTACATGACTCGCGCATTCGAAATATGGGTGCGGCTCATTTGACAATGCAATCACGAATGGTGGCTGTTTGACCGCAGTCAGTCCTGCATCAGTTTGATGATTACTTTGTATTTCTCTTCTCGATCTCTCAACGTAGCAGCAGTCGGTTCACTACCGGTTTCTTCCGAATATGATCTGAACTAGGTTTCGCCTACCGTTTTCCTTCCTCACAGTACTCCAACCTTCATCCTTCCCACTACCCATTTCCATTCCCCAACCTCACTTCGTGATCCGCCACTTCCCTCCGCCATCTCCGGTCCATCCACAGCCCGGTCCTGCCACCACTCGTCTCGAGCTTCTGGCCAAAATGTGATTCAGCTTGTTTAGACATTTATCAGCAACCTACCTGATAACTACAGGCGCCAAATAAATGTAGTCCAGAGCAAACATTTGTTTCTAAAATGCAGGCCTGGTGGAGTATGTGTCATACTAAAATGAACCTGACTCTGTCAGAGCATGTAGGCTAAATGTGTTCAGTTCAGTTACTTATCACACCTTTAGTGCTACCGCAACTACTAGTGTTGCTACAATCACATCGTTAATGGTAAACATAGAAATATTATCCCTTGTCAAAACATTCATTTGGGGGAAATTAACTGGAACAAGCGGTCACAATAAAACAGACCTTCCAAATAAACGGCTACTGTAAACGTGAGTTCAGTCAGGTTCCCGAGTGAAGAGAGATTATGTTGAAATATGGAAGTAATTTAGTCATTTCTGGTTGAGATTTAGTAATCAGTTCCCCATACATGAGGAAATTGTGCTTCTTCTTGGTTAACTTGACATTGGTTTGAAGGTCTCCATGACAGCGGATTATCAGGTCAGTGACACTAATGTTGAACTGTTTAAAGAACACCTAGCTTATTCGTTCTAAATTTTATTCATTGTTATATATTTCTACCAGTTTCTCAATTGGTTATATGAATTAGATCTGGTTGAATTAGGCAGATTTAATGAAATACTTTATGTTGTATACAGTTTTATTACAATACAATCCTAAAAAGCTCAAGTTAAGGCTACAGAGCTTCATACTGTGCAGTGTTTTGTTTGAGAATTTAATTAAAGAGGCTCCAAGTGACAGATTTGTAGCAATTTACATGAATCAATCACTTTTTTATTTTCCGTATGTGAGCAGATTGTAACGTGACGTATAAAATGAGACCATCCCAATCTTTCTCAGTTGTCTACAATCCTGTGGATGATTTGTTGAAGTTGTTTGATGCTGCTGGACTGTGGATTTCTTTGTGAAGGACTCTGGTTGGATTTTCAGCGCCAGTCCAAACAATGTGATTTTATGCACGTTCTTGAGTGCCTTGTCTCAGAGCCTCTTTCAGCTCAACAACAGACAGCATTAGTGTTATATAATAATGTTAGTTTAGAAATGGATCCTGCTAACATAAACTAACAACCAGCTTCCAGCACAACACAGAAGTTTCACAGAGCCCCTTTAAAAGTTGAAGTCATAACAGATAAATTCACACCCCTACAGCAATATTATTATACATTATTAATGTTTAATAATTAATTGATTTGCAACATTAACTTGTTCTCTTAGTTCACTTGGAAACTGTTTCACCTCATCACCTTTGATATATAATATGGAGACAGGAATGAGGAAATACTGAATTTCTGGTTGTGAACGCTTTCTTAATTGTTCAATGAATAGTAAGTAAATCTCAGGTGATCATAAGTGTGCTATGAAAAGGCTGGAATTTGAGTTGAAAATGAACTGTGCTGAGGAAACCATGTATGACTGCATATGACTATTTTCTTCATTTGAAATGACACTGCAATTGTACATACGTATGGTGGGAAAAGCAGCAGAGTAAGGTGTTCTAGCACATGGACCAAGGCAAGGAGGATCACCTCTGCTTTCTTCCTGTATTGCAACATGCCCGAGAGTGGTGGAGGTTGGTCGTTGTTGCCTTTGTTATTGGTGTAATTCGGTAAGGTTCTTTTAAATTTATTCAAGATTATGATTATATAGACCTATTGTGTCTACTATTTGCATTGTTAGATTCTTCATGTGAGGTGAGGGGGTAATTTGATCAGTTTGGTACACACAGTCAAAACTTCCAGGATCACTGACTTGTCATTTAGAGGCACCACATATTAATTTATCTTGAACTTTGGTCCTTGACATTCCCATCAGCCTAAGCTGTATGACGTATATTTGAAAATTTTGTTAGTAACAATTACCTCCTAAACATTGGCTCACAACACCACTGTGCTTAGCCTCAAGTCCTTCATTTTCTGTTAATCAAGTTGCAATTCATCAAAACAGTGACCTGAGTCAACTTTAGTCCAAGTCACAATGACTCAAGTCCACATCTCTGCTGTGTAGTGACAGTGTGTAGTGTATGCCTGTATTTTCCTATTTCAACTATTTTGTGATGAAAAGTCACCTCTCTGGAGGATCCAGCCCCAGTGTTTATTTCACATCAGTGATTGATTGTGTGTTGCCTTTAAGGCATTTAACTTTCACAATTTCTTCTTTAAGTAATTCTTTGGTACTTATTTCTTATTGAAAATGAGACATTTATAACTGCTATACAGTTTAACTAACTTGATTGTAAAATTGATTGCATTTTATGCAATGTTCTGTTTAGTCACTTCTTGTTTAGCCACTTCCTTTTAAGTTCTTCCTGTGGGTGCTGCTCAGCCTTGCTTCCAATCATGCCCTCTTGGCCGCTGTTAACTGTAAAATCATTTTTAAACTAATATGTTATAAGTTCACTGAAGTCTCAGTTGGGAGGGCTAACAGTTGCAGTGATTTTTTTCTATATAAGTTGCCAGAGACAGTAACAACAACACAATAGTGGAAGGTGACAAAGACATGTGAGTTAAAGATTTTTGCTCTAAATCCGGTCACATAATCAACATCATTCAACTGCAGGAGCTGCATGGCTCTGCTGCCGGGGACAGATGCTGTTATTCGGGCAGAAATGTGATGAAGAGTCAGTAGGACAGACAAGATGTCTGACACTTTTTCACGTATGGATGCTCTATTTCTTTCCCCATATAAGTTGCTGAAGACACTACCAGTTACCACAATAGTGTTGTTTGGTCCTGTAACATTGCTTTGTGGGTTGAAGTGTGGGACATTCATGTCAAGGAGTCATGGATCTGTTTTGTTTTCAGGAGTGATGCCGAGATCATAAAGTGGCCATTGGAATTCCAGCCGCATATATGGATCCCTGGATTGGTATCCCGATCCTTGGAGTGGTATGTCGCTGGTATTACACTGACATATGATGGTATGTGCCGCTTGAGACTGGTAGGCCACTGAAAGACTGTCGGATGAGTACCTCCCCCTGATGAATATGCAAATGTCATGCCACCGGGCTGGTTTTACCATAAGTCCTGCCGTAAATGTATACATTTAATAAGTCTTTATTGACCAATGCCAACTTAACACATTGCCGTAAATAAAGGAATGTATGAATTTCTGTTGTATGTTATGTTGTTGGAATGATAATAATAATAATAATAATAATACATTTCAATTATATAGCGCCTTTCAGGGTACCTAAGGACGCTTAATAAAGTGGAACATACAAAATAAAGAATTAATGGATAAACAAAAATACATATAAGATAAAGAACTAGAAAAGTTGATTGTTGGGGCTGGACCTAGAGCTGATAGGCCTTGTTAAAGAGATAGGTTTTTAAGTCTTTTTTGAAGTTCTCCAGAGAAGTCTGTTTGCGGATTTCATCTGGGAGAGTGTTCTAGAGAGTGGGGGCTGTCACACAGAAGGCTCTGTCAACAAGGGTTTGCAGTTTGGTGTGAGGGATGGAGAACTGGTGTGTGCCAGATGAGCGCAGCTTCTGAGACTGGGTATAGGGGTGGAGGAGGTCAGACAGGTATTGAGGGGCGAGGGAATGGAGAGATTTATAGGTCAGGAGGAGAATTTTGTAAGTGATGCGTGGTTTGCCACAGGCTCAGAGAGGGAGGGCCGGAGTCTGGAGATGTTTTTAAGGTGATAAAAAGCTGATTTGGTGATGGATTTTATGTGTGCTTGAAAGGATAGTGTGAAATCAAGGATGACACCCAGGTTGCGGACTTCCATGGATGGGGAGATAGAGCAGCCGTCCATGTCCAGTAGAAGATCTCCAACCTTCTGGAGCAGTGCCTTGGAGGCCACAACCATGAGCTCAGTTTTATTGGTGTTTAGTTTGAGTTGATTTGGTGTCATCCAGACTTTTATATCGTGCAGGCAATTGACGAGTGACTGTGGGGGGATGTCTGCATATAGACAGTAAGGACATGTGGGATGCTTGTGATATGATAGTCATCACGATGTCCGGGAAAGGTCTTGTTGGTTGCACACAGCCACTTATCAATATAATCTCTCAGCCTAAACAAATTATCAAAATGAGTAACCAAGATTAATTGTGTTTTGTGACACACACCGTATCTTCAATCAATGTCAAAATCAATGTTGGTGGTCACCGAAGACTTATACCCCTGTAACAGTAGTGGTATGTTTACCAACAACCAACAAGACCTTTCCCGGACATCGTAACGGGAGTATGACATATCATATCACAAGCATCTCAAGTGTCCTTACTGTCTATATGCATACATCCCAACAACATAACATACAACAGAAATGTATACGTTCCTTTATTCACGGCAATGTATTAAGGTGCCGTTGGTCAATAAAGACTTATTAAATGTATACATTTACGGCAGTACTTGTGGTAAAACCAGCCCAGTGGCATGACATTTGCATATTCATCAGGGGGAGGTACTCATCCGATAGTATTCAGTGGCCTACCAGTCTCAAGCGGCACATACAGTCATGTGTGGAATACCAGCGGCATACCACTCCAGGGATCGGTATACCAATCCAGGGATCATACCAATTAGATTAAGGTATAACATGGAATGGTTATCAGCAGACTTTTCCAGTTAGCTCAATTAATGTGCTGCATGATACTCTGGACAATCACCTAATTAAAGTCAGGTGACTAATTACGAAACTGTCCTCTGATGTGAGCAGTGATGGCGTCCCATGTGGAGCTCCTCTTTGGAGTTCTGCAGGACCTGGGGAATGAGGAACTCAAGCATTTCCAGTGGTTCCTGAAGCAGGCTGGCATTGTCGAAGGCTTCCCAGCTATCCTAAAGAGCCAACTGGAAGAGGCCGACAGGCAGGACACAGTGGATCTCATGGTGCAGACATACAGTCTTGTTGGAGCTCTGCAGATCACAGTGGAAGTTCTGAAGAAGATCAGCAGGAATGATTTAGTGGAAGGTCTTTCCAAATATGGTTCTGAACCGAACAGTAAGTCCTAAAAAGATCTGAGAAATCTTGTTACTCATTAGCCTTCTCATAATGTGGAATTAGCTATACAGAATCTTTAACACATGCAATTTAGAAAAGGAAAAATAGATAGGCACTAAGCCAAAACATCAATGGTCGCATTTCTTGGATTTCCAGCATTGTGCAGTCCATCTCTCTTTATCTGCCCCCCCTTTATATCTTCATCTCTCCCAGAGGATGCCACTGACGTTGGAGAGACCTCTGGGAACTCACAGGGTTTTTGCATTCAACAGACACAGGCTGTTCCTTCTCATCCTCCAACCACTGATGCTCAGGCTGAAGGTGATGCTATTTCATTTTACACATTTGGCAGCGGCTTTCATGATTTCAGCCACTGTCACCGCCGAGAAACAACCTTTTCTTTGGTGTTTATGACCAAGTCAACCAGTGGAGTGCGACTTATGTAGGGGTGGTATGATGAATGTGCATATTTGCAAACACAGACACACACACAGACACACAGACACACACACACACACACACACACACAAACACTAGCACACACACTAGCACACAGAATAGCGTGAATGCACCATTTCTGTCTCTAGTACTTATTTCTACTTTACTTGCTAACATTACAATATCTTACAGTTTCTTACATTCCTGTTTTAAAAAATGTGATTTAAACATTTAAATATGAATTGACCTACCAATCACAAAACAGATAAAGTTTCCACAATTTATTCTTCAAGTTAAGAATAAGTAGGCCATTGTTGTCCTGAGCTACCAGCTAACAGCAGCTAGTCGCTACAGCTAAAGATAGTTTCAGCAAACAGTATAATGAACAGCAGTTAACCCCCTATAGACCCTTTGAATTCCTACAAAAAACAGTGTTGAAGGTGGTTTGTAAGACCGAGGAAATGTGCATTACTGCTACAAGAATGTGACTTCATTCCATACAGATTTGTTGGTGCGAAGACCAAAGCCTCCACTACCCATCACAGCATACCAACGTATGCTCCAGTCAAACCTCCAGAACAAGTGTATGTGTATTCCAGAGGGGTCGTCAAAGCTGAAGGATAAGAAACTTCTGTGTGATATCTACACAGAGCTCTACATCACAGGTGGGAACGATGAAGATCTCAACAGGCAGCATGAGGTCAGCCACATCGAGATGACATCAAGAAAACCAGAAGGAACTGAGAGATCAATTCAGCACAATGACATTTTCAACCACCCTTCTGGAGAGAACACACCTGTGAGAACAGTTCTGACCAGTGGGATTGCAGGAATCGGCAAAACATTCCTTGTTTACAAGTTCATCCTGGACTGGGCTGAAGGAAGAGCCAATAAAGATGTGCATCTCACATTCCCCTTCACCTTCCGCCAGCTGAATTTACTGAAGGGGAGAAGGTTTCGTTTTGTTGAGCTCATTCACAAATGTATCAGGGAAAGTCGAGATATCAACGAGGAGGCTCTTGATTACATCTTCACAAAACTACAGGCCTCCGGAAACACCAACTATGACAAAAGCAAATTTAAGCTTCTGTTTGTGCTTGATGGGCTGGATGAAAGCCGCCTTCAGCTCGACTTCAGTGACAAGGAAGAATGTTCTGTTGATGAGCCACTGTTGGTGAATGAGCTGTTGGCATCACTCATCAAGGGGAAACTGCTCCCCTCTGCTCGCCTCTGGATAACCACACGACCGGCAGCAGCCAATCAGATCCCTCTTGACTTTGTTGACATCATGACAGAGGTGAGAGGGTTCACTGATCCACAGAAGGAGGAGTACTTCAGGAAAAGATTCAGAGATGAGGAGGTGGCCAATAGAATTATCTGCCACATCAAGATGTCACAAAGCCTCCACATCATGTGCCACATCCCAGTCTTCTGCTGGATCACTGCTACAGTTCTGAAGCAAATGTTGGGAGAAGATGAAAGAAAAGAAATTCCTCAAACACTGACTGAGATGTATACAAAATTCCTTGTGTTTCAGCTCAAGCAGACAGCAGTAAAGTATGACACAGATAAGAACATCAAGATTATCAGGGCACTTTCAAAGCTTGCTTTTCGCCAGTTAGAGAGAGGTAATCTGATCTTCTATGAGAAAGACCTAAAGAACAGTGGCATTCATCTTTGTGAAGCATCAGTGTACTCTGGGGTGTTCACAGAGATCTTTAAAGAAGAAGATGGACTGACTGAAGACAAAATGTTTTGCTTTGTGCATCTGAGCATTCACGAGTTTTTGGCAGCTGTTTTTGTCGTTCTGTCACTCTTTAATGACAGAAAGGATGTCGTGGCTGTGCCGCAAACACCTCTCCAACATCTCAAGATGCTCTTTGAGAGAGCATCTGCAACTAAGGTCTATAAGAAGGCTGTGGACAAGGCCTTACAGAGTCCAAATGGACACCTGGACTTGTTCCTCCGCTTCCTCCTGGGCCTTTCATTGAAATCAAATCAGGATCTCTTACAAGGTCTGCTGAACGAACAAAGGAGCAGCACAGAGACCAACCAGAAAGTAGTGCAGTACATCAAAGAGAAGATCAGAGTGAATCCGACACCAGAGAGATGCATTAACCTCTTCCACTGTCTCAGCGAGATGAAGGACCATTCCCTAGTGGAGGAGATCCAACATTACCTGAGAGCAGGAAGCCTCTCCACAGCCAATCTATCTCCAGCTCAGTGGTCAGCCCTGGTCTTTGTGCTACTGTCATTTCAACAAGAGCGAGATGTGTTTGACCTAAAGAAATACTCAAAGTCAGATGAGGTTCTTCTGAGGATGCTGCCATTGGTCAAAGCCTCAACAACTGCACTGTAAGAACTTGTTTTAAGTTATTGAAACAGTGGCATATACAATATTTGTGCCACTTTATGCATAAACATTATTTTGAGGAATCTGGTGAATGAATACATTTTATAAACACCTAGTGCAACCACGCTATAACAACAAGGACTTTTTCATATTTATCTTCAAAGATACCCTTGTAATGGTCACACCACACCAAAACGCTTATGACTGTGGTGACGGGTCTTGGAATTCTATGTAAACAGGCTATTTCTATTCCAGCACAATTTACTCCTTGCAAAGTGGGTTTTGAAATACAAATATCTCACCACCTGCCCACATCAACCAGCTGGGTCTGAGCCTACGTTTTCCTAGGAGGGATAGGAAAACCCCCCACTGTGCTTAGCTCCCTCTGCTGTCTAGAATTAAGCAATCTTCTATGTGAAATAATATCTTCTTCTATGATACAATATATGATTTTAAAACAGGATAACTTTCTCATCCCACTCTTTCTGATTCTAAAACAGACTGGACCAATGTGAGCTCTCATACCTGTCTTGTGAAGCATTGGCTTCAATCCTCAGCTCCCAGTCCTCCAGTCTGAGAGAACTGGACCTCAGTAACAACAACCTGCAGGATTCAGGAGTGAAGTTGCTCTCAGTTGGACTGGAGAATCCACAATGTAGACTGGAAAATCTAAGGTCAGCCCTGAATCTATTCACAAGATGTGTGTCAGTCACTACATTATATCATCAACTCCCCTCAACTGCTTTGACTGTATTGTCATTATTTGCTCTCGATAAAGGGTAGCTCCACCAATTTTACACATTCAAGTGTGTTTACAGGGAATACTACTGAATATGTGAAGAAAGTAGTATAAACCCCTTTGTGGCTTCAGAAGAAGCTGAATCTAATGTGATTAATATCCTCCAGTGATGTCAATCAATGGCTAGTTGCATTGTGGGTAATGTAGGCACACACTTTAATGTGCAAAACTTTTTAATGCCTGTTATTGAGATCTGTATTTTTTTTTATTTTTGAAGAGGCGCCAAGGTCAAATTTCAACATCCTGATACCTGCTGTACTCCTGTTATTTTAGTGTAAACCATGGGTCTACATACGTATACTGTAAGAGACCAGTAATAAAGGCTTGAAAAAATCAATGTTATCAACCTAACTTTTGAACTAGAAAAAGACAAGTACTAAATTAATGATACACTACTGTATGCAGGTTGTCTGGCTGTGAGGTCACGAGGGATGGCTGCGCTTATTTGGCCTCAGCCCTGAGCTCCAACCCCTCCCACCAGAAAAAACTGGACCTGAGCTACAATCGTCCGAGTAAACAAAACATTGAGGTGCTACGTTTGGGAAAGAGACTGGAGCGAGACAAACAATTATATACCATGTACAGTATATTATTAATACTTGTTATTGTTTACTGTCATTTTAATCTTATTGATGTGTTGTTGTTCTTGTTGTTATTCCACAGGATGTACTTTTGTAGAATGATAGTATATAATTATCAACCCCAATGCCATAATCTGCCCCTTTTCAGTTTCATAACATTAGATATTGTACAATAATTATCAACAATTGACCGAACAGTTAAGCATATATTTCTGTACGATACATTAGCTGTTTGTTTCCATAATGCATGGCTATAGACTGATTTTATGTCCATATTTTCTTAGACCAAAATACTCTAAACTAACAGAGGCCTGCTGTCACAATGTGGGACAATACTGCAGTCTGAGAGAGCTGGATCTGAGTAAGAACAACCTGCAGGATTCAGGACTAGAGCTGCTCTCTTTTGGACTGGAGAGTCCACACTGTAGACTGGAATCTCTTGGGTCTGTTGACTTCATTTAAATGTTGCAGTTTTCTGTTTTTTGTTTGCTTCTGTTGGATATGTAAAAACATTCTTAACTGTGATCACTAAATCTTCTTCAGGCTCAGTTTCTGTAACCTTTCGATCAGAGGCTGTGCATATCTGGCCTCGGTGCTCAAGTCCTCCAGTCTAATAAAACTGGACCTGAGTGACAATGACCTGCAGAGTTCAGGAGTGCAGCTTCTGTCTGTTGGACTACAAAATCCATATTGTAGACTGGAAACACTGAGGTCAGTATTCCTGAACCTTTACCCTTACATAGAGATGATTAAATCTTAGTTTCAGCATGAAAGTGGTAAAGTCTGTGGAGGACTTAGCATGTACCCTCAACAGGTTGTCAGGCTGTCAGGTCACAGAGGAAGGCTGTGCCTCTCTGGCCTCAGCTCTGAACTCCAACCCCTCCCATCTGAAAGAGCTGGACCTGAGCTACAATCATCCAGGAGACTCGGGAGTGAAGCTGCTCTCTTCCAGACTTGAGGATCCACAGTGCAGACTGGACACTCTCAGGTATAAATGTAGTAAAAAAATGTATTATTTGCATTTAACCTCACATTATGTTGTTACCTTGCACTACCTTGCACTGTTTTACTTCACATATTGACCTATGACATCACGTTTCATTACACCATTTAGCACTGTGAATTATGACCTGGCCTAAATGTGAACTGTTTGACTTACTTTTGAACAGTGACCTCGCAGATTTATGGGAAAGTGTGCACAATAGCACTCTGTGCACCCCGGACTGACAGTTCATTAGCCAATTGCCTCTTATGCAGGGCTTTCTTGTAACGAGCTGCTCAGTGATGACGTTGAAGGCTTTCAGCTGTTAATGAAAGGTAGCTCATGTATTGGTCTCATTTCATGCTAACATTCATTGCTTTGCCTTTATGTACCAGAGTCACTTCCTGTATGCTTCAGAGACTGGGCAATACTTGAAATAAACTAGTCAATATGTAGTGTCATCACATGCCAGAGGGCAAAAATGTTGATACTATGTTAATAACAGCCCTATTTTCCGGGGCAAAAAGCCTACGGTCAGAGAGAGGGCTAATAGGCCTTTCAGACAGAGTTTGCACTCAGTCTGGAATAAACGGTTGATTGGCCATTTGGCTCGTTGGGTGGGGCGGATGGGCAGGCTGCCCGCCTGGCCTGTCCGCTCTACCTAATGAGCCCAGAGACACTGCAGCTGCAACAGCCAGTCATGGTGCCAGTCTGCTGCATCAGGCTGAAGAGGTCGGTGTGATTGTCCTCAACACTACAGAAAACCATCATTACCAGAGCTACTGTGTGTGTTAAAAGTTTGAATCAAGCAGAGAGAACGCAGCCAACTAAGCCAACCAATCAGAGACAGAGTTGGGTGGGTCTTGTGAGAACATAAGTGGGATCTATAATAATGCTGTAACACTACACCAGAACTGGAATGACCCAGATCGAGGTAACGCCTAGATTTCTTGCGTGCACATCACCAACCAAGACAATCAACTTACACCAATTCAGACTTGGCATTGGAAGAATTGGCAGCTGTCACCCTCCTCCACTCATGCTAGTAAGGCTAAACATTTTGGAACTGATGGATGTATTTTACAATAACCCACATCTGCATAGTTAGTAGAATCTTAGTTTTTGCTGTGCTGTATTGTTAAGAACTCTTTTAATTGACAGGTCTGAGCTATACATTTTGACTAATTTAGGTTCTGCAAGGGTCAATATACAGTAGGTTTATGAGAGGAGAATATCTGGTCCGTGAGGGTATCATAGAGGCAAGTTTTCTGTATAACACAAGCAGAATTGATCATGATCATGATTCTTATTTTTCTGATTCAGTGTTGATCATTGTGGAGAGTTCAGGATCATGCCTGGGCCTCGGAAATGTAAGTATACTTTTCTCCCCATATCCATTCTACTACTCTCACTCTACCCTCTCCAGATAAAGTTGAGCAAAAATGACTGTCTGCTAGGAGGAAGTCATAAATATGACCAAGATTAAGATTCTTAGGTCATTCTAATGACACCGACAGTGCTTTCATACTGATTTTTGGCAGGTCACCATAATCTTTGCCATGTTTGCCATGGTTTTTAATGTATGAGTGCTAATCAGCTAATGTTTGATAGGCATCGGCATGCTAACGTTACTATTCTTAGCATAGAAATCATGATGCTGACATTTAGCTTGAGAGTCACTGTACACCCTTAGAATTAGGAGAGCCTCAAGGATCTCTGGGGATATAGAGAGACGAAGTCACACCCCTTCTGGTTTCTCTCATGGGACCTTATTTCAGAAAAAATATGTATGGCAGTGAATTGAGAGAGACAAATAATTCTTTGACCCTGTTTGAGTTGTGTCATGAATCACACATATGATGGTTGTCAATTTAAAAGATATTTTTTCAATTTGACATACTGGTAGTCACAGTTTTTCATCAAACTAAGGAAATATAAGACTGAGAAAATACGTAATTATAAAGACTACACAGCCACCAGTCACGTTAGTGACGTTGTCTCGTTAAAAGGTTCATCAAAACCTGTAACTTAAACATTGCAGAGCTGATCCTGTATATTAGCACCTCACAGAACTGACCTCAACAGAACAGGACTCTCCTTTCACATAACTGCAGTTGTGAATATGACCGGATTGATTGGGATTTTCATCTTTTTTAATACCTTTTCTAGGCTGCTGTGACGGCCACGTTGGTGTTGGTGATGTGTGTTGAGTGAGATGATGTAGTTCACTGAGACACTAGATCATATTTTACTTTATTTATGACAAACAGCAACCTCTTGACTTGAAAAAATTATCTTTCTAATTGACAACCATCATATGTGTGATTCAGGTCACAATTCAAACGGGATCAACTATTTATTTGTCTCTCCTCATACTGTACAATATCAGGGACATCAGGAGGAACCTCCTCCAACAGTAGCGGCAATCTTTAACAACTAATAGCCCTTGAGCCTGTTGTTCAGCAGCTAGCTAATTCAGTCACAAACTGTTGCACCGTGTAGCCTTTTTGGACTATAAATTTATGGTGGCTATTTTGCTTGTGTTTACATGATTGTGGCATTTGACAGAGAGGCTTATATATATATACATATGTATATATATATATATATATATATATTTATATTTCTTAGATAGAAAATGCTAAGAAGGCTATTTGAACATAGCACACCTGCCGCTAACACATCTCCCTGCCCGCCAGTGAGCGCTTCAGGGCTGTTGACCTGTGTATGATCAGGCAGTGCACATTCATTTGTTTGGCTGAGTGGCTCTGGAGGAGGCCTGAGGGGAGGGGGTGGCATTTCTTCGGTCAGATACTTTAGGGCTTGCTGTTGTTGGTTAGTGCAATCTTACCAACCCCAGCTTTTAGTATATCTTTGAACTCTAGCAGGGAGACAAGCAAGGACTCCTATTAGCCATCCAGCTCTGCCTCCTTTGTGGAAATACTTCTGCAACATAAGTAACTAGTCTCTGTGAGTAAAGTTGCATTTAAATTTCAAACTGTCTCTTTTCCTTCCTGCAGATCCCTGTGAACTCACACTAGACTCAAACACAGCGCAGAAAACCTTCATCCTGTCTCAAGGTGACAGACAGGCCACAATGTTAAGAGTGGAGCAGCCATATCCCGATCACCCAGACAGGTTTGAATACAGGCACCAGGTTCTGTGTAAAAATGGACTGACTGGACGCTGTTACTGGGAGGTGGTTTGGAAAGGAATGGTTTCTGTGGGATTGACGTACAGAGGAATTGGCAGGAAAGGACGAGAGGATGACTCTCTGCTCGGCCGGAATGACAAGTCCTGGTGCTTAGATTGCAACAAGAACACTGTTTGGCACAATGGAGAGGGCATAGCCACATCTGTAGTGCCCTACCGCGGTTCCTACAGAGTAGGAGTGTATCTGGACTGGCCTGCTGGCACTCTGTCCTTCTACAGAGTCTCCTCTGACACACTGATCCACCTCCACACCTTCAACACCACATTCACTGAGCCTCTCTATCCTGCGTTCAGGGTTCTCGGCACTTATTCATTTGCATTATTGTACAGATGTTTGTGACTGTGTCCAGGTTGTCTTTTACAATGCAAACTACCAGAATATCGTAACTTGTACATTTTGTAAATACGTTTTTTATGCCCCAAGTTTTCTGAACTGTTGCTTTGGTAGAGCAGCTGGAGAAAGCACACGGAAACTACAGTGTTTTTGCTGTTGTTGTTTTAAAAAAAGAAAGATAAAGAAACTAAAAATGACTAAATGGCACAAATGAACAAAATTAAATTAAATTATTACAATTTTTATCAGAAGCTTGGGATGTGGTTACCCCTGTCCATTCAATACAGTCAACACTTCCCTTTTGGCTGTTTCCCCAACCATTTCAAGACAGCCTCTCCTCAAAAAACGTTTTACAATGACCACAAAGCAGTTTTCAAACTTTCACTCAAGTTTGCGGTAAACATTGCAGTCCAGAAATTATCCCTGTTTTCATTCCGTGTTTTCACAGATGGCAAAGAATTAAAGAACTTATAAAGATTAACCTGGAAAAATATTTTTCCCCCACCAGTTCTCTTCAGTTTAAACACTGGAGAGAACATAATGTAGATCAGAATTAGGATAAAGGAAAAGCAACAAATTCTCACATTTAAGAATCTGGAACTGTGACATGTTTGCCATTTTTGTATGAAGTTTGAATTAACTGATTAACCAGTTGTCGAAATAGTTGTTCATTAATTTTCTAATTGATTAATAGACTAATCTATAATTTCGTATTGGGTTGGGTAGTTTTATCTAAAACAGTGGATCATATTTTATAAGATCATCATATGTTTTCTATGTAAAATCTTAATTTGCAAAGTAACTAGTAACTGTAGCTATGTGGTGCCGTAGAAAACTACTCTGAAATGTAGGGACATCAAAGTATAAAGTGACATTAAATGGAAAAACTATGGTAAATACATTGGTGTAACTTAGTTACATCCCATAGCATATATCTTTCTTTGCATTGCAGTAGTTTTTTACAAGTGCCCCAGGTTCAATCTTATTTTCCTTTTACATGCTTCACTTGGGTCACGTCGGAGACAGACATGGTATTGCATTTCGCATGTCACAGGGTCTATGCTCAGACAAATCTCTGTGAAGCCCAGTAACCCTTCTGATCCATCATGTCTGGTTATCTGGTTCATGTCAACAGATATGAAAGATGGAATGTCTGCAAATTTTCTTCAGTCAAATACTGAGAAAACAGAGGTTGTTATCACTGGCACACCATGAAAACCTGTGGTGAAAAACATGGATTCATTTCTAGATTCAGGTCTAAATCATGAATATTATACCAGCAAGGTGCTAATCATGTTTTTAATCATCTGAAATATGTCCAAGATTCAGTTTTGACTTTTAAAGATGCAGAAGTAGTCCTACACACCCATGTTTCTTCATGACTGGACTATGCTATAGTCTTTTTACAGGTGTAAACCAGATACATGTACAACCAGAGGGGATCATGCCCAGGGTTGGTTTAGAAATTAGTGCGGTGCAGATTTTTGCATTTTTTATTGAGCTGTCATCTGTTAACAAGACTCTGTTGTGTTATTCTTTAGTGAAGCAAAACCACAGTCAGGTTTCTCCATTAATCAGGCTCCACTAATGAGCGTGACTAATTAAAAGCATGCTAGCTTGAATATTTAGCCACGTTACGGCAGAAAGCAGGAGTAATAGTCGTTTTGAAGCATGTACGGTGTGTATATATATTATAAAGTCCATCATAGATGTTGGAACATTTATAAATATTTATAAATATTACATATGGTCTAGTCAAATATTCAATGAAAGGCAGTTTTGGTGCTTGAACAGTTGACATTTGTTTTTAATGAGATAAAAGAAAAATCTTTATCATCAGGAAACATAAATGTCAACAATTTTTATTTGTATTTTATTTTATTTTTTGGCACGAAGACCTGTGTCTGTGCACTGTGACTTCTTTGTGACCACTGACTTGTCTTTGATAATAAAACATTTGACACAGCATGTTTACAAGACCAGTGAAATAATTAAATAGCAACATGTGGTCTGGATCATTTTGTCTTGATCATCATTATCTAAACAAATATGTTGCTGAGAGTGTTCAGTAACTATCTTTTTAGATTGTTATAATAATTTAAGAACACACTTTGTACAGTCTACTCCACTTTTATTCCAACAGTTCACAGATGTAATCGACACACCTGTCAGCAACACATGAGGAGACGGAATAAAGGAGATGCTGGTGTTGAAGGTGAAGACACTGGATATAGTTTCCTGCAGGAGGAGGGATAATATATGCATTTATTTGCTCTAAAACTAGGTTTGATCATTTCCAAAATATATTAAAGAGTTATTTACATGTAGTTCCTTTGGCTACTTGGGGACAGCAGAAGCAAACTGAAATGACAGATTTTTACCCTTTAAGCTGATATGGCAAACCTGTTAGCAAACAGGTAGCTCATTTCCACATCCAGCATGTATGGAAGAATATATTAACAGTCACTGGAGCCATATTTCTGTCCACCACTATTCATTCTATTAATATTTATCCATAGCTATCATTAGCTCAGTCTCTACTAACTCCTGAGGGAAATGTCTCCTAGTTGTTAACTTTGTCAGTCTGATGTTTGGTGTTGGCCGACTAGTGTATAGTCACTGAAAGTAGCTGCCTGCTGCACCTGGAAACACAGACAGAGTAAGCCAAAGCAGTAAAGTTGTGGGTCACAAAACCAACACCTTTCAGGCCCATTGTCAAAATGTACACTGTGCACGTCTATAGAATCACTTCTTGTGGTGATTTATTTACTATATGAAAAATACAGAAGATCATCAGACCAAGCATTTAAACGCGTTACCAAAAAGAGAGAGTCAATATTTTGGCAGTTGTGCTCAGGCAGGCAGATTTAACCATTGACAGGGCTTGTTGAGCTAAATTCTGTGTCTCTCTTGTCTTCATGCAGGTCTCCCCACACTGACTGTGGTGGTTTGTGGGATTTCAGGTGTTTATGGCAAATGCAGTCTGGAAGTGAGGGACGACAACAACCGCAGTTCAACAACACAGATGTCAGAAACCAAGATTCATTGTTAGGATTTTAAACATTCAACCACACAGAAGGTTAGACTTGATTCTGACTGTGTTCTGCTTTATGCATCACCAACAAGCAGTTAATATGAGTCAGAACTTAACTTGATCTGAATCAAATCGGACTTGAATTGTATTTTCATTTATTTATTTACTAACCTGCAGATGCTGGATAAGCAGCTAGTTCCCACTGAGGCTTTTAGCTACATCACCACTGTGGCCACCCTGTGCCTGATGATACTGTGTAATTCCTGCACACTGGGGCTGTCGGTGTTTAAGCTCTGGGGGCTAAGGAGAGACTGTGGAGGCATTGAGAGCTGTGTGCTGGGCTTAACTTGGGGGTTAGCGAAGCACCACCTACATCTCCCTCCCTGGGATCTATGTCTTCACTATTCTAAACTCCCTGCAGGGTCAGTATGTGTACAGTCCTAACAGACGCTGTAAATCTATGATTTTCTGGAAGGATTCACAGCCTCTCTTCTTTCTTCTCAGGTGTATTTATGTTCCTGTGGTCCATAATTTTGAACTGCAAGTCTCGATCCGACAATGACTCCTCCGTCAGAGACCCTTCCTCTCAGAAAATGATTTACTACCAGTTTCAATAACAGACATTTACAGTTAAAACAAATGTATTATCCATTGCCTATATTAGGTGTTCATTGGACTCAGGCATGGGAAACATTTAAAATGTAGGTAGGACAGTTTTAATGGAGATTTGAGGATTCCACCCTTGACATTTTTTTTTAATAGACTAGGTGTCTTTTCATGTACCCTGGTGCATTTTAACAGGTGGTTTGATATTTTGTCTGGATATAGTAACATGAGAAAAAATATGGGCAGGCCTGCAGTGAAAAGATTCATTCTACTATACCATTTCACATGCCCAGATTCCCCACATTTCCTGCAGCAATCACTGAAATGAGACTTAGTCAGGCCACCTGTGCCTGGTTGGACAGAAGGTGGAGCCCTCAGTTAGTGAAATTATTTCTTATTTAACCTATAAGGCATTAAATGACACAGGATTCCCTCACTGTGTTTGTTTTGGTTACATTCCCTGTGATGTTTGCTAACTGTTTTGTGTCATTGTGGTCACTGGCAATCAAGGCTGAAGGGGAAATGGAGGGCTGAGTAGTCTTTCCCTTTTTGTGTGAGTAATAAATTAAATGAAATATCTATATTAATGTGACACAGTCATCAACAATGACTTTTGCTGTTTTCTATTTCATAAATAGCCTATTGTATTATAAAGTGCCCAGTTGTGTCTTCCAGTGTAATGGTAGCACTGCAGTAACAGTTAAAAGATTTAAAGTCACATGCAGTTAAATAAAAACTATAACTTGATGTGCCGATCTCTTCTCTAAATAAAGATCACAAAGAAAATCATGCTTCATTAACAGTAAGCCCATCTGATTATTTATTGTTGTACACACATGTACAGTAAATGAGCTTTTGAGGTGCTGGGAGGCAGTTTCCCCTTGTATCCAGTCTTTGTGCTAAGCTAGGCTAACTGGCTTTATATTTATTGTACAGATGTGAGAGTGATATCAATCTTCTCATCTAAGTCTTGTAAAGAGAGGCAGATGAGAGTATTTCCCGAAATGTCAAACTATTCCTTCAAACTATCCACAGGTCGTGCAGAGGGTGGCTCTGTCTCTGGCAGAGTTTGGGGTTTGATTCCCACACTGAGGCAACTCAAAATGAATGCATAGTAACACTTTAATAATAATAATAATAATAATAATAATAATAATAATAATATCAGTCTAATAATATTAACCATCATTAGATGGTAAGTTAACAGTTAACAGGCTCTCCCTCGGCTAGCTTTGCTGTAGTTCATCTTCTTCTGCTGTAAAGTAATGGGTGCGTTGCGAAGTTATTCTTCCAAAGTAGCTTCCACATGTCAACACTGAAGGTTCACAATGTAATTATAAGTCAGGATGTGAAAAAAAAAGAAACACATCTGTTTGTTTCTACAGAGCAGCTCTACTAGAATGAAGGGAAAACAAAAAGCTGCAAAGAAAACACTGAACATTTTAAAATGAAGAATTAAAAATAAGATTTATTCAAGAAATATCAGAAAATATATTTAATATAATGTCACCCATTCACTCACGTTCACGCACGCACATCACTAACTGTCATGGAAACAGAATGGTGGGCAGGTCAGAGGTTATATAAGGCCTCCACACCTTTCTTCCTTCCCCTTTTCACTTGGATTTTGGCACGAGTTGACCTGTTGACCTGTTACAAACCCTACCTGTGGAGAGATTACTCTCTCTTGGAGAAGTGAAGAAATCAGACATCTACCTGGAAAACAACTAAATCACTGGATTAGCTGTGAGGACCTGCTGAGGATAAGAATCGCCTTCGGACCACAGATCGACGAGGGACACTTGCTGAGAGTCGCCCGTGAGGTCCTGAGCCCTGTCCGTGGAGGTAAGACAACTTTTATAATTATTTTCTTATCGTTTAATTTAATGATCCATCCCTTCCGAACCAATCAAAGCTTTACCTGTAGACATCAGTGTAACTTTACGAATGTATAGTGTTGACAGTGTTATTAGATTTGTTGTAAATAGACTTTTACAAGACGACTTCTCATGTGAAATGATTAATTGTTTGACGGAATGTCTTAAGTATCGCGGGACTGCTGTGGAGTGTGTGAGCAGTCAGTGTAGGGACTTGAAAACATTGTTATTTTGATTTGAGGGCATCAAAATACTCCAAATTTTGAATCGAAATTTGAGGAATTTATTTATTATTATTTTTATTGCTATTGCAAGTCAGTACTATGTGGGGAATCAACTGTTGCTCAAATATGGAAGTTTTGAAAATGATGGTATGGCAAAAATCTAAGGTGGCTACCAATTTTCATACCTTTTTTAAATGAATTATATTAATAGCTATAGTAACTTTGGAGAATGTCCTGAGTATTGTGAATAAGGGAAGGTGTTTATTATTAATTCCATTTCACATTTGGTATATAGGCGGCTGCATATATGAAAAAAAAACACCTAACCCTGAAAAAATTCTAACAAAAGGTTTCTCAGCTATACAGCTAAGTAGAAAGGTAGGTTCAATCCTGTCAAACGCCTTCTCAACGTCCATTGATATTATCAGCCTAGGCTCTTTTGTCATCTGTGCAGAATCAATTATATGAAATAAACGGCGGACATTATCTGACCCTTGCCTACTCCTGATGAACCCAGTTTGATCTGGGTGTATTATTTTTGGTATAATATCTTCTAATCTAGTAGCAAGCAATTTAGAGATAACCTTGTAATCAGCGTTTATAAGACTTAAGGGCCTATAGGAGCTACATTTTTGTCTGTCCTTGTCAGGTTTTGGTAATAGTGTAATGGTAGCTAATTCGAGAGAGCTGGATGGGTCATGGTGAGACATGCCATCATCAGTAATTATTGAATGAATTATTTTATCTGATTCCCCCTTCTTGTTTTGCCATGCTAGTAATTTACCAGTTTTATTGCCGTACCCATAATAGTGGTACTTGGTCCAAGCTAAAGCTGCTTCGGCCTTGGTAGTACATAAATTATTATACTGTATTTGTTTCACAGTCAAAGAATTTAAAATGTCCATTCTTTTGGTTTAAGAATGTTTTTGTTCAAGTGTTCTAATTTCTTCATCTAATTTTGTCAATTATTTTCTCCTTTCCCTTGATTTATATGAACTGTAAGACAAAATACATCCCCTCATGAATGTCTTAAGGCATCCCATATAATTGCAATGGAGGCAGAGTTCACATTGGAATAAGATTTATGAACGTTAGAGAAAAAGGAGAAATCTTTCTTATTAGGATTGAGAGTGCGCCAGACATCACATAGCTCCAACTCTTTTATGCCATGGTTCAAAATCACAGCTGCCTTTGATGGCGTAGGTGATTTAGGCAAGGAACGGTCCATAGTTGGATTAAAGACCAAGTTAAAATTGCCACCAATAAGGCAGTGTCCCTGAGCTGCAGCAATCCTTAGGAGTAGTTCATTAAAAAAAAGAGGATCATCATGATTGGGTGGCAGCCCTGTTTTGACTAATTTTACAGTACCAGACAGTTCTAATGAATTTATTCATTATTGGAATCAAAAGAATGGTTATGAACCACAGAAACCACCAACACTAGGCAAAACGATATGAGAAAGGAGAAATATGCAATTACTTAAGGAAAATTGTACTTATTTTTCAAATAAATACACTTGTAACCAATTGCTTTAATATATAATTGTACTTGTTATCACTAATCTATCATGCAAATATGCTAATTAGAATATTACATGCCCAAAGCATGTATCAGGCACCAATGTTCCTGGTCTAGGAGGAATAAAAAGGTGTAATGGTCATTTTAAGGACCTTACGGCCGCCATTTTGAAAATGGGGCCTTTCTTGGAGTCAAACTTTTAGTATGTTTTTAAGTACATCTGATACTACTGTAAACCACTGAGAAACCTTTTGTTAGATTTTTTTCTGGGTCAAACCATATTTGCAGCTGACTAATAGGCCTTATGTATGTCAAGAATATTTTACAATCTTACATTTCATGCCCTTTAGCTATTTAATATCTTCTATTCCTCATTTCCTTATTTTCTCTCTTCTACTGCTTAGATAGATTAAGTTCATTCGTCTGTGTGCCTCATTTGCAAAGTCCTTTCAGTCCATGTAGGAAGAGTTAATAAATGCCTGAAGAATACAATAATTCCATCGCGTATTTTTATTGATGCCCCTCAGTGATCACAATTCACTGAACCACTTGGCTCTTTACTGGATAAGTTCTCATGGTACTGTTATTTTGAAGTGACTGCATAAGTTGCAATGAACATAAAAAGTAAGTATTCCTTCTTTCAGATACATGACAAGGCAGTTGCACTGGGGGAAGATCGTATTGTGGCACTCCTTTCAGAGGGAGATCTTGTCGCTATTGAGGCCAAGTACCATCGCAATTGCTACACAGGGTTCAACCGCCGTTACAATGCGATTTAGATATAGCTAGTGAAGACTTTGAAGTCACAGCAGAAAAAGAGTTGCTCCAATTTATACAGGAAGAAATTGCTGGAGGTCGCAACATCTTTGCATTACAAGATCTGACCGATATGATGGAACATCATGGAATCCAGAAGACTGTGAACCGGACATGCCTAAAGAAAACAGTCCTCAAACACTTTCCGGATTTGACAGAAGAGAAAGGTACCCATGACTGAGTTTTCATCTTTTGGTCAAAGACTGCTAGGAAGATCATATCAGTTGCATCTCAAACACCAGAAGAGGAAGCACATACACTGGGGAGAACAAGTATTTGATATACTGCCGATTTTGCAGGTTTTCCCACTTACAAAGCATGTAGAATATGGCACTTTTAAATGTAAGATCTCTTTTAAATAAGACATTTTTAATTAATGACCTGATTTTAGATAATAATGGCACGGCAGCCATCCATTCAGCATCACTTGGTTTTAAGGACATTACATTTGGACACTACACATCTTTTGAATATCACTCTTCTGTTTTCAGCAGTTTACAGTCTATTTGACAGTTTACAGACCACCAAAACGTTGCACTTCTTTTACTTCAGATTTTTCAGAACTTCTCACAATCATTCAAACAAACTACGAGAGGGTCATTATCTCAGGTGATTTTAATATACACGTGGACAATCAATCAGACACTTTTACCTTGGAATTTTTAAACTTACTCAATTTTACAAATTTTACTCAACACGTTACCCAGCCTACCCATAGCAGAGGACACATGTTGGATCTTTTAATTACCCACGGCCTGTCTGTCAACATCGCATCAGTGATTGATGTAGGTCTGTCTGATCATTTTTGTGTCTTTTTTAATGTCTGTGATTTTATACAACAGGATATCCCAGAGCGAACTGTCAGGAAACGCTATCTTACTAATGAAGTGACTGCAAATTTTATTAATCTTTTACATGACACTCCTGCAGACATTTTACCTGCCTCATGTGATTTTATAGTAGATAGTTTTAATAGTAAAATGAGATCCATCCTTGACACAGTTGCTCCACTCACTTTGAAAAAGATCACTACCAAACCAACTCCTCCCTGGCGTAATGAAAACACTAGACAGCTAAAAAGAAACTGTAGAAGAGCCGAAAGAAGGTGGAGAAAAGACAAATTAACTGTGAACTACCAAATTTTCCGTGAGCATTTGAACATTTATAATAAAGCAATTAAAGATGCAAGACAATCACATTTTTCAAAACTGATAGCTGACAACCGGAACAACCTCAAAATCCTATTCACAACAATTGACCATCTTATTAACCCTGTTTTTATGAAGTCTAGCAGTGAGTCGCCCATTTCTAAATGTGAAGATTTTGCAGATCACTTCAGAAGTAAAATAGATGACATTAGATCACTTTTATCCAAAGACCAGAATCTCAATTTTATCACTACAGAACCTTTGTTTTTACATGAGGAAACACTAGAGAAGTTTGTCCTGGTTGATGCTGAGATGCTTGGCAAAGTGTCTTCCCAACTAAAACCAGCAACCTGCATTTTAGATCCCATTCCCACTTTCTTTATTAAAACATTTTATAGCTCTTTTAAGGATGAGTTACTTAACATTGTAAATGACTCTCTTCAGATGGGTGTTTTTCCTACAGCACTTAAGACTGCCACAGTGAAACCCCTTCTGAAGAGAAACAATTTAGATCCCTCCATACTTAATAATTACAGACCAGTATCCAATCTACCATTTTTAAGCAAAATTTTAGAGAAACTTGTTTTTAATCAGTTAAATGATTTTATGATAACCCATGAAATCTATGAAATTTACCAATCAGGTTTTAGGACAAACCATAGCACTGAGACTGCACTAGTAAAAATTGTTAACGACCTCAGGTTAAATTTGGACAGGACAAAACCATCTATTTTAGTACTTCTTGATTTAAGTGCAGCCTTTGATACAGTGGACCATTCAATTCTTTTAGACAGACTTCGCAACCAGGTTGGAATCTCTGGTACTGTTTTTAACTGGTTTATATCTTATCTTACTACTCATTTTTCATGAGTATGGAGGGATACTCATCTAAGAGCTACAAAATTACCTGTGGTGTCCCACAAGGCTCAATTTTAGGTCCAACACTTTTTAACCTATACATGCTGCCACTTGGGATCGTCATCAGGAAGCACGGCATCAACTTCCACAGTTATGCTGATGACACACAGCTGTATATCGCCGTGTCTCCTGATGACCCAAGGCCAATCGATGCCCTTTTTAACTGTATTTTAGATATCAAGTCCTGGATGGCAAAACATTTTCTTCAGCTCAACCAGGACAAAACCGAGGTCTTATTTATTGGTTCTGAAGCTCAAAGACAGATGATTAATACAAAATTGAACGCCCTGGCATTAAAACCGGCAAACCAAGTAAAAAACCTTGGTGTCATTTTTGATTCAGACCTCAGTTTTAACCCACACATTAGAAACATAACTAAGACAGCTTTTTATCATCTCAAAAACATTGCCAGAGTGAGACCGTTCCTCTCCCAAGCCAGTACAGAGACACTAATGCATGCTTTTATCACCTGCCGCATTGATTATTGCAACGCTCTACTTTCTGGTCTCCCAAAAAAGAACTTAGCTCAGTTACAACTTCTCCAAAACTCTGCAGCACGAGTGTTGACTAAGACCAGAAAGAGAGCACACATCACACCAATTCTAAAGTCTCTGCACTGGCTACCTGTCTGCTTCAGGATTGATTTTAAGATCCTTTTATTAGTTTTTAAAGCTCTTAATGGCCTTGGCCCAACTTATTTATCAGATTTGCTTTTATCGTATGAACCCTCCAGGGCCCTCCGGTCCTCTGGTCACAGCCTTTTAACCATCCCAAAAGTGAGAACAAAAACTCACGGCAAGGCCGCCTTTCAATACACGTCCACATTTGTGGAACAGCCTACCAGAGGACCTGAAGGCACTGGAGAATGTTGATACTTTTAAGAGCAACCTTAAGACCTACCTTTTTAGGCTGGCTTTTAGCTGAATTCTATTTATTTATTGTCTTTTATCCTGCTTAAACCTGGTTTTATTCTATTTATCTATTCATTTTCTATTCAGTTATTTATTTTAATAATCTTGTTTTATCTTGTTTTACTTTATTTATGATTAGTTATTTATTTATTTATTATTAGACTTTTAAAGCTCTTTTAGTTTTTTTTTTTTTCTTAGTTAGTTTTAGTTTTATTATTTTATCTTTATTTTATTTATTTTACTGCCTCTAGTGTCTCCTCAGTGAAATACATCGATGATAGCATTTCCTCAGTTCCTCAGTTCTGCAATACCTGTTGTTAATGCCCTGTTTAATTTATCACTATTTAGTTATTTATTATTACTCACTTGTGTGTCACGTGTGTGTGTGTGTGTGTGTGCGTGTGTGTGTGCGTGTGCGTGTGCGTGTGTGTGCGTGTGTGCGTGGTGGGGTGGGATGAAGGGGGGGCTGTTGTTTTAATTGTTGCTGCTGCTGCTTTTAATTTCTGTAAAGCACTTTGAGTTACATTAACATGTATGAAAAACGCTCTACAAATAAAGTTTGATTGAGTTTGATTGATTGATAGAGGTCTGTAATTTTTATCTTAGGTACTCTTCAACTGTGAGAGACGGAATCTAAAACAAAAATCCAGAAAATCACATTGTATGATTTTGAAATAATTAATTTGCATTTTATTGCATGACATAAGTATTTGATCACCTACCAACCAGTAAGAATTCCGACTCTCACAGACCTGTTAGTTTTTCTTTAAGAAGCCCACCTGTTCTCCACTCCTTACCTGTATTAACTGCAACTGTTTGAACTCGTTACCTATATAAAAGACACCTGTCCACACACTCAATCAAACAGACTCCAACCTCTCCACAATGGCCAAGACCAGAGAGCTGCGTAAGGACATCAGGGATAAAATTGTAGACCTGCACAAGGCTGGGATGGGCTACAGGACAATAGGCAAGCAGCTTGGTGAGAAGGCAACAACTGTTAGCGCAATTATTACAAAATGGAAGAAGTTCAAGATGACGGTCAATCTCCCTCGGTCTGGGGCTCCATGCAAGATCTCACCTCGTGGGGCATCGATGATCATGAGGAAGGTGAGGGATCAGCCCAGAACTACACGGCAGGACCTGGTCAATGAACTGAAGAGAGCTGGGATCACAGTCTCAAAGAAAACCATTAGTAACACACTACGCCGTCATGGATTAAAATCCTGCAGCGCACGTAAGGTCCCCCTGCTCAAGCCAGCGCATGTCCAGGCCCATCTGAAGTTTGCCAATGACCATCTGGATGATCCAGAGGAGGAATGGGAGAAGGTCACATGGTCTGATGAGACAAAAATAGAGCTTTTTGGTCTAAACTCCACTCGCTGTGTTTGGAGGAAGAAGAAGGATGAGTACAACCCCAAGAACACCATCCCAACCGTGAAGCATGGAGGTGGAAACATCATTCTTTGGGGATGCTTTTCCCCAAAGGGGACAAGACGACTGCACCGTATTGAGGGGAGGATGGATGGAGCCATGTATCGCGAGATCTTGGCCAACAACCTCCTTCCCTCAGTAAGAGCATTGAAGATGGGTCGTGGCTGGGTCTTCCAGCATGACAACGACCAGAAACACACAGCCAGGGCAACTAAGGAGTGGCTCCGTAAGAAGCATCTCAAGGTCCTGGAGTGGCCTAGCCAGTCTCCAGACCTGAACCCAATAGAAAATCTTTGGAGGGAGCTGAAAGTCCGTATTGCCCAGCGACAGCCCCGAAACCTGAAGGATCTGGAGAAGATCTGTATGGAGGAGTGGGCCAAAATCCCTGCTGCAGTGTGTGCAAACCTGGTCAAGAACTACAGGAAACGTCTGATCTCTGTAATTGCAAATAAAGGTTTCTGTACCAAATATTCAGTTAGGTTTTTCTGATGTATCAAATACTTATGTCATGCAATAAAATGCAAATTACTTAAAAATCATACAATGTGATTTTCTGGATTTTTGTTTTAGATTCCGTCTCTCACAGTTGAAGAGTACCTATGATAAACATTACAGACTTCTACATGCTTTGTAAGTGGGAAAACCTGCAAAATCGGCAGTGTATCAAATACTTGTTCTCCCCACTGTACATTACTTATGGCAGCATCCATTCTCAGAAAAGTAGTTTTGAATTACGACACTCCATTCAGGTTTGATGGGTTATTTCCCAAAGACTGCAAAGAATCTTCTGTTCCACGACATATGAAGTATTTCTTCCGTCATCTCCTTGCAGGACCCAAATCATCACCCGAACAAGAGAATTCTCGGGAGATACAGATGGCCATGCGAAATATGACTTCTCTTTCCTCAAACTTGAATTGTGAGCCTCCACTTGCAGTGTTCCTGGCCCTCGAACTGCATTCGCAAACAAAAAGCAAGAAGTTGGTCGAACTCTTACACAAATATAGTCTGAGCGTGTCATATAAGAAGGTCCTCAGCATTGAAGCTAGCTTTGCACAAGCTACTGGAGATCGAACAAGGAACAACGCAGATATAGTTTGTCCTACAAATCTGCGTCAGTGCATATTCACAGTTGCAGCCCTGGATAACCTGGATCATAATCCCACATCACGTAGTGCTACCTCATCCTTCCATGGAACTGGGATTTCACTTTTTCAGTTTCCTACAACACAGAAGCCTGGATTGGACCAAGAATGTCTATGCATAATCTACCAGCTCAGTGCATGAAAGAAAAGCTGAAGTGTACACGTCTGTGCGAGTGTAAGTGTGTGAAATAGCTGGAACAGAGTAATTTCCAGGACTCTGTGTGTAACTGTAAAGATTATTAAAAAGAAACACCTTTTTTTACATCACCAGGCCTACGATTTTCTGTCTATTTTTGAAGTGATACTGGACAAAATATGGGTTATATCAGTCATATGATAAATATATTAGTTGCTACTCCTGATCCTGAATCAATACATACTTATTATGTTTAGATCAGATAATCTGATCAAGAGTTATAACAGCTACCATATTTTATTAAGGCTGGTGGTGGGTTGGGAGCCATCAACATCCCCTAGAGGTCAATTTTTTGACCAGCCTGTCTGGCCCTCCAAAATTGTTCTATACACCCTTACAAAGAACTTAGAAGTGTAAACGAAACTTTTGCATCAATTTGAAATAAAAATGACAAATTGCCTAAACACGGAACCCCACTAGTCCGGCTGAGGCCGAGTACATCTCAGAATTAAACAACACTGTGGGTTAATTACATCAATAAAACAGTAAAATTGGCCAAATTTATTTTAGTGTTTAGACAATCTGTTATCCCAACAAATAATTTGTTACTTGGTAAATCTAAAACACACATTATGCTGTAGATTCTCCAGATGTGTTTAAATCCCACAGATGTCACAGAAGCCCATTGAAAAAGTGACATGACACCATCGCCGCTCGTCTAACCACCTGTTCTCTTTGTGTTTGTGTCTCCAGTATAAGGCTGCACCAGTGGTGAGGCTCCCTGACAGTGCTGACCAGAAGAAGAAGTAACACACATGTGAATGCAAACAAGCACACCAGCTATAGAGCTTCTGTTTGTATCGTCACACACACACACACACACACACACACACACACACACACACACACACACACACACACTCTCTCTCTCTACTGTGTAATCATGTGTGTATCTGACTCTTATGTGTGTTGGAATAGAGAGCCGCTGTACACTCTTCCAGCAGAAGTTTTCCCTCCTCCTTCGGTCCCTGCTGCTCCTCAGCCGAACTCCTCCAACTCAAAGTAAGTTTTTTCATTTTGGTCAAAATTTACTTTTTTCCTTTTTGTGACTTTCTTATGATCAGTCTTTTTAAATTGAATTCCATCAGCTGTTGTTTGTTTTCAGGGGACTGTCATTTATCTGTACATTTTTGATAATCAGTGTCTTTTAGAGTCAGTGTGACAGTCAGTGTTACAAACTTGATCAATGCTTTTCTGCAGTCGAGCTTGTAAGACTCACTCTAAATCATTACATCTTTACAATGATTGACACCATTAATGAGGTCCTGTGTGCATATTTGTGCCTGTAGTCAGTGTGTATGGTGTGTGTGTGTGTGTGTGCTAACGAACAGTGTGTTGTCCGTCTGTCCACAGTGGAAGTCACTGTCAGATGAAGTGCAGGCCGAGTATTACCAACAGGCCGACACAGAATGAGAGCTCTGTGCCCAGAGACACCCCGGATGGTCCGTCAGCGAAAACTATGTAAATACACACTGCTCTCACACAACTCACACATGTTTACATCAACACATACATCACTGTGCAAGAGTCACTGCAAACAGTTTTTATTGGCTGATGTCAGATGAAAAGTTTTTAAGACGTGTTTGTTTTTGTGTAGTGCAGAAAGAGGAAGAGGGACAGGAGGAGAGCTTGTAAAGGTGAGGGCAATCATGTAAAATGTGATGAACTCTAGATGATATCTTATTGTTAATCTACATTGATTTTACAATCATGAAAATGTATGTTTTAAGGTATTTAGTTCAAGTAGTTCAACATTTTGGAGTGCCATTGAACATTTGCATGAATACTGTGGAGGAGACACCAACTCACTTACACATCTAAGATGAAGTTCAGGATCACAGTTACAGATAACCAATTGTACATTTTAGTAGATTTAATTAGACCCCCCAAAAACAAAACAAAAAAACCTGCCCTACAGTGAACAACAACACTGAGGTACAATGGTTCCAGGTACAGTGGACCCTGCCACCTTTCTAGCTTCAAACAGTGGTCTGGGACCTTATTTTCCTCTGAGAACAGCTTGTTTATTCACTTATGGAAAGGTGGGGAAAAAAATTCTGAGTTTGTGTTATTACCTCATTAATATTGTAAATACTAAAAGTCTGAATTTATTCTCCAAAACTACGTAGTGCCCCTTTAACTGAAGACTGAATTGTGTATCTTTCCAAAAGTCATGACTTCTTCAGATTAATGTAATTTGATTCAATGTTAGTATTCAAATGTTTTTTTAATGCAGATTTAAGAAGATGTATCTTATTTTCAAAGTGTTTTTAAA
Source organism: Pagrus pagrus (assembly GCF_965226575.1). Lineage (NCBI taxonomy): Eukaryota > Metazoa > Chordata > Actinopteri > Spariformes > Sparidae > Pagrus > Pagrus pagrus. The sequence continues at coordinate 4,619,018 of NC_140197.1, read as the reverse complement.
GTTTTAGAAGACTGATCTGATCTTTCTGTTTGTTGGTGTTGCAACTCCTAAGAGGCCGTATGTGTCACCAGTGGCATCCACCTCACAGGCAGCCATGATGGAGGCCTCGACCTCGCAGAGAGCCATGGACCTGTCTCAGACGGATGTGACGGAGCCATGTCAGCGGATGGTCATGGTCAAGCTGCTGCACACACGGCAGGGACTGTGTGTGACATGTGCTACCTGCTCCCGGCATTAGCTGCCCTCCTCTCCACCCATGGACATCCTCACTATGGACTTTAAATCTGTTGAAAGTATTGCCATCACTTTATTGGAAAACGTTTTCTACAATGAGAACTTTAAGCATTAACTATGAAGTCACAGATTTATAGAGCTGTAAAAGGGACAAAAGCACTGAATTTCAAATGTTATTAAAACAGAAGCCATCTGTAGATATTTGTACTCTGGAGTATTTGACTTTCTTTAACTGTATTTACATTTGTTTATTTATTTATTGTATATATATATTCTGTTTTTTCATGTACACACTGATTGGCCTTATCGTATCAGACCCACCCTAGGCTTAGGATCCCATCTTATTATACAATATTGGCCAAGTCTTAATCTATATTAATGTACATGTGTGATCCCATAAGCATTATACAATTGTGATGTGCCTAAATGAGTTGGTGGGCTCTATTATCCTGATAGTTGAGGTCAGGCAGGCCCTTGTGAAGTATCATGAGATGTATTTTAAATTTAAATTCAGCTTTTATCTGCAAACTTGAAATATGTTTAGATTATTTGTTGTATTTTTCTGTTTACCCTTTTTTGAAATGATTTATACATTTATACAGATGAAGAAAATAAACATGTATTTGTCCTGTCCCTCTCTGTCTGTCTCCTGTTTCTATTTGTTTGATTTGTCAGAATTCAGTTTAAAACAGCCAAACGCAGTAAATACAAAGACTGTGTGTATATGATTATACTGTCAATAAAATGGGAAAAGTTACAAGAACAAATATGAATGAGTTGCAAGAATTAATTATGTTTAAAGTTGTTTCATTAAAACAACTATACTTAAATTATACAGATGTTATTATAATATATTTGTTATTCAAAGGTAGTTAACAGGCCTCGTTTAAATGGACTAAAACATTTTGCTATCAAAATATAAAAAAATTACAATGTAAGTTATTAGTTAGCTAAAGATAACATTTACTAAACTAAAATGTTCTTCGCAGGCAGTTGTCAAAGCTTGGAACATGACAGAGAAAAGTAGACTCTACTGTACAAAACAGCATTTTAAACTATAGGCTACTTGGATGTATTACATATAGCTGAGTTATGGGCCTCCATGAATAGACCATAACTCCTCAAGCCACTCAGGCTCCCGCACCACTGCCACTGGCCTCAACTCCATCTTGGACCCTCTGTGTCAGTCCTCACTGTTGAGGATGTTGTCTTTGGCTGAGCAAAATTTATACAATCGTGCCATCTAGTGGCTGAACAAAACACGTGCAGATTTTAGGTCAAGGCCTCCATCTTCATAAAATTTGGCCTTAGTGGGCTAGATAGAGGTATAAAAACTTCTAACAAATACTCTTTAAAACAGTTCATAAGTTCAATGTGTTCAGGATTTTATTTATTTTTTAGGTCAGACCGTTTGTCGAGACAATACAAACTATGTTATGTAATTCAATTGTATGTTCTATTGTTCATGTATTTCTACATAAGAACTCAGAGAACACGGAGGTTTACCTAAAAATACATTTCTCATTATAAGTTATAAAACTCGCAAGAATCATTGTCTGACATCACAACATATTATAATGATTCTTGCAGTTATTTAGTGTTCAGCATTTTCTCTGACTTACATCTTGACAGTGTGTCTCCTGCCTCTGTTTATGTAACACTCCCATCTGCTGGTGACTGACAGCAGGCTCAGGAAACTCCTTCAACAATTTGGAAGCCAAGACCAAGTTGTAACAATGTGAAATATGTCAAAATTCTACGAATCACAATGATTTTGCACTTACTCTGAAATATTCAGACTTTAAATCAGGATGAAGACGTACATGACGTTGAAACATTAGTCATTTCATAAAGTTTGTTGCCTTGATCTGGTGCTCACTTCCTCTGAGCAGCAGACAGGCTGTCCACAGTGTGTGAAGTGGTTGAAGCGTGTTTAACTTCTTCCTTCATCTCTTCATTGTCTCAGAGTTTACCTCACTTTACCTCACTTCATTCAAGCTGTTTGGTGATACTCAGGCAGTCTTTACCAGCATCAGGTAAATAGGGACCTACCTGAGGCCCTCAGCTCAAAGGGCCCTCAAACAGCTTTAGATATGAAAAATATCACATTATGATATTTTAATTCATTGTACAAAGAAATAGCTTGCAAACATGCAACTCCACTCTGCTTACTTACTGTGCACTCTTACTTAAGAATGAAGCACTGTATTACATTTCCCTGACAGATAAATGTTACTGCTGATGCTGCAGATTAAGATATTACTCACAAAATATAACAATTTGAATATGATGCATTATTATTCATTATACTTTCCAGCTTTATATTATAATTAAAATCTCGAACTTGAAAAGAAGTTAAGTAAAATGAAGTACATTGTGTTGATAATGCATATCATCTTCACTCTTTACTTTATGTAAATATGTGATTACAGGAGTTTTACTGTGCAGTGTTAGTAGTTTTACGATGATCAGTTTCTAGTTTTACTTCAGAAAGAAATGTCTTGAGTACTTCTTATTTGGGATTTTTTGTCAGGGGCCACACAAATCACTTAATCTGGCCCTGGTGATACAGACAGGTGACGCTACACATCACACCTTGTGGCTGCAGTGCTGCTAGTAACCACCAGGTGGCGCTTGGGAGCCAATTTATCTTCTTCTCTACGGTGATTGTACCCTGCAACATAACAAGCATAATTCACATATAAAATGGACACTGTAAGACACCACTACAGTCACCACTGGCAGTTACAGTACTCTTACCACTACTATAGTCCTGTACTACCGCTCTTGTACTGGTAATTGACTCGTCCTACCATGCCTTGACTGAGTATTTTTGTTTGAATGCTGAAAGCACACAAAATAACATGTCTTAGGTGTACTGACGTGTGTGAAGACTTTCATAAGTGAATATGTGTGGGAAGCTCTGCTCTGAGGTAATAAAGTCAGAGAAAACGCTGAACACTAAATAACTGCTGGAAGTGTTGAACATCACAGACTGGTGGTATTTAACAGTATCGCAGGATCAGCAGGGGATTGTGTTAACGCTGTAATATAACTCCTCTTTAAATACTGTAGACGTGCTTTTATTTTATTTGGTTAAAGACATGCAATATGATACATTTGAAAAATATGATGTATATTTGACTCCAGAGGAAAGTCTGGGGAAATATTTCCACCATGTTTCTCAGTGGGAGAAGAAATGACTGTAATGTGACATAAAAGACAGTTAATGCACAGTTGTCAGTAGACATGAAGTATTGTGTATGGCACCTGCTGAACACTGCTTTGTCATTGGCTGGATAATGTAATCACTTTTTCTTGGTATGTGCAACAACTGACAATAAAAAGTCCTGTAAGTGTTTAGTTTTAAGAGATTACCCTTTGTTTCTTCTATAATATCATGTGGATGTATTCAGAACAAAAAAAAAAACATTGCTATGTTGCTGTTACAATTTATTGCATTTGTGCTGAATTAAGAAAACACACTATCATTTTCAGTTTGAATTAACAACAACAACAACAACAACAACAATAATAATAATAGGTTTTTCCTGTTTACATTGTAAGTTCCTTACATTGACCAATATGATTATTATGATTATTATAATTACTATTATAAAATAGTATTTTTTATTTTTATCTAGTATTTCAAGGCAATAACAAATAACTGAAATATGTGCTTTTAGCTCCTATGCCAGATAATATAATCAGACCGTTAGTTTTCATTCTATTTTACAAAATTAAAATATTTAAATATATAGAAAAATATCTAAACAGATGACAACACTGTGAAATGTTTGTTAATTTATTTAAAATGTATAATTTATTGTATAACAGCAATATCATATAATGGTACAAAACATTTCATTTATTTTTATGGAAAGAAAAATTAGGCTATGACATTTCACACAAAGACTCACACACACACACACACACACACACACACACACACACACACACACATGCACATGCATATATGTGGATGTATAGACATACCATAATGTACTTTAATGCTTTTTAATTTAAGGTAGGCTACTTAAGAAATATACATTGACACATACTGTATACATAAACACATACAAATAAATACAATACAAATGAGTGAAAAATTATTACACAAGTTTAAATAATCTAAAAATAAGTTACATTAAAAATAAAATTATAAAACTTGATTCTGAATGTGCTCATGTTGCCCTTTTCTGCAATTTACAATGTTCCACGATGTAACAGCAGGTTGGTGTAGTGTCATTTTGTGACAGCAGAGGGTGCAGTGGTGCAGAGCTCCAGCATGTCCTCTGTGTTTACCCCCAACAGTCAGTGTACCTTCCATGATGATGTCTCAGCAGAGGAAAAATTCACATCAGAGGGAATAAGAGCCATAAGTAGGAGAACAACAATCCTTGACATTTCCAGGTTCAAGGTTCATTTATTTGTTATTCTACGACACATATGAAATGTAAAGTGACTGAAAGCTGACAAGAAAAATAAAATTTCATTAACACCCTTTACATAACTAATTAATTAATATTATTATTACTAATTTTATAAAGTGCCATTTTTCCAGTTTGCAAAATAACTAACAACTAGAGGAAGGTCATTTTCAGAGGAAAATTTGAGATCCCAAATTGATTTTAAAAGACGTCATATACACCCCTTTTAAAGCTGTGTGTTGAGAGTGTAAAAACAGCTTTTCAAATTAATGTGGGATCTTGAGGCTTCCAGAGACTTAGATTACAGCTGGCTGTATCTAAGTTAGCCAATTCATGTTTTTTTTTTTTGTTTGTTTTTTTATGTTTTTATTTTAAGCATTTTAAAACCCAGCTACTTTAGTTGTTTAGGAGAATTCTGCATCGATGTTTTGCTGTGAAGCAAAATGGGGACGTGATGATTGAATTATCATTTCTGGGTGAACTTATCCTTTAAAACTCTTTAAATGTTCATTGTTTAAATGTGAGAACCAAGGGAGTCAGTTGAAGTTAAAGCACTTAAAGGGTTTGATGTGACACATTCTGGGTTTGACCAATACGCAAAAATATAAATACAAAAAAGAAATAATGTTTGGGAAAAGTAAACAAACCCAACCTGCAATTACGTTATTAAACTATGGAGGGTATGAACAAGCTGAATCTGTGTGAAAGTCCCATGTGTGGTGACCACTGTAAAGTTTAAATTAAAGCAGCAACTTTATTTTTTGTTGACTCTGGTGACCCCTGTGGACAAAAGCAGTATCAGCACCGCCTCATGTTATATAGATCTTGATCTGGCTAGTGTTTGCATTTGTTTTGGAAGTAATGGCGTTCTCATTATACATTTGCCGGCCTGGCGCTACTTGGTTTGACTCTGCGCGGCAGAGGTTTGCATTTGTATTCCTGAAAAAGCTGAAACCGAACAAGATGAAAACAGTAAAACACAGCAGATGTTTGAAAGTACGAGACGAGAGAAAATGAAGAGATTCAGTTAGAAGCTACAAAAGTACTGAGAGCTGAACACACTGACTTTTAAAAACATCTTTCTCTCAGGTTTCCTGCACAGACATGAGTTGAGTATCGATTTGCAACACAGACTTGTTTGGGGGGGGACGGTGCTTTCATTACATTGTCTGAAGTCTGAACGATGTTTCTGAGTGAACTATCAGCGAGTAGAAAGAGCTTGAACATCCATTCATTCATTTAGAATTGGAACAAATGCTGAAATGTCATTTCTAAAGAAACTAAAACAAGTTTATATGAAGTTCCAACATGAAAGTGTGTCGTTTGAAAGACTATAATGATAAAAATAATACAAATGATATCCAGACACACACACACACACACACACACACACACACACTCACACTCACACACACACACACACACACACACACACACAATCATCCTCACTCAGCAGTACATATTTGACCTCTAAAGTGCGATCAATATTAATGATCAGTTTTACCATCAAAATGTCATCTGCAACATCATCTCACATCTCACATCAAACACACACACACACACACACACACACACACACACACACACACACGCACACACACACACACACACACACGTGTAAGTGTGAGATAGGCACAATGAATATTGACATGTGCAATGGTGTGTATTATTTGAAGGGAGTCTCTATGGTCAAAACACACACACGCACACACACACACACACACACACACACACACACACACACACACACACACACACACACACACACACACACAGTAATTAAAGAATTCTTGACTTGAACCTTGACCCTGCAGCTGTACGCAGAGAATTATGGGGGTTCGAAGAAAGAAGGGAACTGAAGAAAGCATTCGTTTGCATCTATCAATAAGAATAATAAAGCAGTTTTCAGGGGTAGAAGTAATGAATTACATTTTCTCCCATTAACTGTAGCAATATCCTTTCTGTGAACTTCTCCCTCTACATGATCTTCATGTGAATGTTCACTGGGAAAGTGTCGGAAAGACTTTTTGACTATTTGTTGGGGATCAATAACATTTACAAGTTGTTAGGCCTTGGAAGCTTGGCACAAACTGACATTTTGCCAGCAAATCAAGCTAGTCCCCAAAAGTGTGTGAATCATTTCAACTCTTAAAGGTCCAGTTTGTAAGAAAGTTTATTCTTGAGTCTCTCTCCCAACTCATCAAATACTGACGCTTTGGATCGGTCGGCCACCAGCCTTTAACCTGTAGTTCATTACAAAGACAGAACGTCCTTTAGCTGGGGCAAATCATTGATGTCTTTGACTTTCATAAGTTATATCCAATAAACTTTTCCTTTAATTAGATTAATATTTAATCATTACTTTCAGAGTCAGTTGATCAAATATCCAGCTAATAGTTTACTGAATTATTTAGAAATATTGTGAATTTACCAGCATACACAACTCAGCATGTATTGCAATAAAGGTCCAGGGTGTAGGATTCAGTTGTATTAAGTGGTGAGGTTGCATATTGCAACCAACTGAACACTCATCTCACCCTCCCCTGATGTGGCTGCTAAAGGTGCATAGGCCCTCTGTAGAGCCAGTGTTAGGTTTGGTGACACAATTATGAATATTATTTTATTCATTTATTTTATAACATTATCGGTTAATCAGTTCATTCAAAATTTAAAAAGTTTGCTGCCTTGGAATTTAAAATTAAAAATCAAAAATCAACATTTTTTTTAACACTAAGGGGGTTGGAGGAATGTGGCCCTATCGTGGTCCAGCAGTATGTCTGCAGTACAAACAGACATCACTGTGGGTTATGGTTCCATTATTTTAACTGGGCATATAATCACTGATTTAATCAGACAATAGACATTTTAGCTTTAATTTATCATTCTGAAATAAATACTGATATCATAGTGTAATGGCTGTAGAAAAAAAGACATTTCCGTGTATGGATTGGTTCTTAGTAATTCTTACTTTCGTTTTGATATTCAGTCTGACACCGGGATGGTTTTTCCCCAGAAAATGAAGGTTAAATTATGGCACAAAGGAAGTGCATCTGCCATTGTGCAAAGGAGCCATCCCCTCTATCCCAAGCCCCAAGGAAGCGTGCCAGGCATTGAGTCCAACTTTCGTAGTGGCCAAACTGTGTAATTACAATGTTGCACCGGGGGTCAAAAGGACTTTTTCCATAGGCTTACATTGTGAAAGAAGCTGCTGTAAAACGATGGATTTTTATGTTGCATCACAACACCGGCGAAATGACTTGTTTGACTGTCATAATGTGAGCCATTCAGTGAAATAAAACTTGGAAAGTCCTGAAGAGCTGCAAGATTTCATCATTGTATCTCTATTTAAGTTAGCCAGGCGCTAAACCAGAAGATAGCCAGAAACTCTACACTGCAAAATGAAAATAGAAGTTACGATGAAAGGGTCTGAAACAGCGAGTTACGCATTATTATTGGACATTTTTGGATGACATTCGGTTACTCACAGAATGACATTCAGACAGGTGAGCACAACAACAGAATCTCTGATGATGGAACTTTTCAGAGAACGCTAAACCAACATAAAATAACTTTGTGACCTTATAATATCAGCTTCAGAGTCATGTTGATGGTACAGTGTGTTGTGACAGGGTGAATGGTGTCTCTGTCTGTTGTTTCTGCTCTATGTAACTTCAGTGAGAGGGTAGGATGACAGTGTTACATACATGTTTACGTCAACATACAAGTTTTCAACACATAACATTGTTCTGATGTCATGAGTTTAGTTTGTAGTCAGCACCTACATTACATCTGACAAACTGTTACACGCCTGGGATTTGTATTCACCACAATGGTGATGCACTCAGAAACTGTGAGGGCGCCAAATTTCACAAAATGTCAATTTCTACATAATGTTGCTTTAACAACTACTATGTGTAAAACCTGTGCAGGCTCTATGAGTATCTGTGGGCTTTATATGGTTCATACATCTTCATGTTGACTGCATTAGTGATGCCTTTCCTGGCTCTTAATTATTTAGCAGCAGGATGAAGATGAACACTAATTTTAAGTGACTATTGTGTCTCCCCTGTCTCTATGACGGCCAGCTTTTTGAGCACGGTCATTCAGAACAGCTAGAAACATGTTTGACCTCTGATGTGGTCGGACAATATGTCCAAAATGAGTTATTTTCAAACACACCCTGCCTTACTTCTACCAGACAGCAGCCCAACATGTTCTCACTCAGTCAGTGGCCTTAAGCTTCAAACTATGATGCTCTACCTAACCCTCTAGTGTTAGTTAGACTTTCAAAATAAAGCAAGCTGACAAACAGTCCACATATTATGATTTTTGGATAGTTCTTAATATTGTCGAATGGTTGCGGTTTGATTTAGGTTTAGGCACAAAACTGCTTGGTTAGGTATAAGAAAATATACTCTGTGTTAAACTAACAAAAAATAAGTCATGTAACTTATGTAACATTTTATCTAAGTGATGTAAAAATTAAGCATTTGGACTGGATTTTTACGACTCACATGTAAAACCCATTTAAATGTTGAATATGACTATTTCCATCAAATGGTCAGTCAATCTTGGCTATTCACACAAGAAAACATGCAATACATCTAAATTTGAAGCAACTTTCATGAAGACAAAGAGAGCTACGAGCATGAGAATTTTAGGAAGGAGAGATCAGGAGAAGGGAGAAGAGAGGAAACATGGGAGATACTCAGACAGAGGGAGAGAGAGATATGGAGGGATGAGGGAGATAGAGACGGAGAGAGATTTTCATCAGTGGCAGAGAGGCGCCTCATTTTTCCTCCCGACCTCACAATGACCTGACAATGGATGGAGAGAGAGAGAGAGAGAGAGAGAGAGAGGAAGAGGACAGACAGGTAGAAGAGAATTTGTAGAAGAGAAAGAGAGAGAGAGATCAAGAATGGACACACACACACACACACACAGAATGGAGAATGTTGGGGAACGAGAGAGCGAGAGAGACCTAGGGGGCATGTCAGTCTTTCGCAAGTTACCATGACAACACATGTGACATCATGTGTTTAGCCTTGGGGAGTGGGTAACTGCGTGTTTGTGTGTGTCCATGTGTGCAAGTTCACACTGCGCATGCCTGAACTTTTATGGCATGCAAATGTGTGTCTGTGTGAGTGTGTGATTTTCTGTGTTCTCAGTTAAATTCAAAGAATCTATAAATTAAGATTTGGATTGACAGTGTTAACATGTTTGTTTCCACTTTTCTGTTTTTCTCCTTCTTCTTCTTTTAATCACATTTTAGCCAAACCTGTGCTTTATAAGCCAAATATGGGGTTTCATTTCAAACAATATTTGCACTTATGGTGGAATGTGATCCAATGTTTTTATTCTATATTGATATATTTCTTTATTCATTCCATCACATTCCCGCGTATACAATATATTCATCTTGCCGAATATGAAACCTACATTGATGTAAAGGAGCTTGGTGCCCATACTGTGTACTGAGCTCTCATCTTTTTCTCTTGTGTGAATCTCTGCCTCCATGTTCTCTTTGAGCCAGGCGACCAGAAGGTGCTCATTTGGTATATCTACACACAAACACACACTCACATCCACACTCACACCTTAATGCATGGCGGCATGCTGTGTTGCGTGCCCCCAGGGTGTGTGTGTGTGTGTGCCTGTGTGTGCGTCTGTGTGAGTGTGTGATGGAGAATAGGAAGAGAGTCGTTGCCCTGCTGCTGAACCTCTTCCATCTCTATCTCATGCCTGATGTATGCTGCACAGTGATCTCAGCCCTGAAACCTTTTCTGCACCTCTTCATTTCCCAAACATCCAAATAAACATAAGGAATTTATGGAATAAACATAAAGATAAGCCCTGTGGGTGTGTGCGTTCGGCTCTTGCTTTCTCTCCGTCTCTTGATAACAACGTGAGGCCTCGTATAGTGCAAAATGTTAATATGTCCATCAGTGTGGTGGAGTATCATAAAGCACACAAACCAGCACATTTACTGTGGCTGGAGCTTCACTCTGTACATTCGGCTCCTGAAAGATAGAGATCAGCTTGTTGTTTTGTACCTGTCTTGGTCGACACTGTTAAGTCTGTTCAAAGCAGTGACACAGTACACACTGTTCACACAGTGTTTGTATTTTCAACCATAAACCAAGCATGTAAATATTTTTTCTCAGTCTCCCAGGTGATAACTATTTAAATCTTTCTATTAGCTTTACCGGGTAAGTACAGAGCAGGACATATTAATAGAAGCTAGCAGCTCTGTGAGGCTCATAGATTTACATGGAAGAACTAGACAGTAGGGATGTAATGATACCAAAAACTCACAGTACAATACCATCATGATATATAGTCCACTATATGATACTGAATAAAAGAAAAGAAAAAGATAACTTGAACAACGTCCTTTGATAACAAATGTGATGTTTACAGCATCTATTATTCATATACAATTTGATTTTACTTTTTACTTAGGGTTCTTCTGCTTTCCTTCTATAGTAAAATAAAAGTGGGTGGCCATGACCTACACATGTGTAGAGGGTGAATTGTCTTCATTGAATGAAAGATTGGACAATGTACTGAGCTGTTACAATGGATTGTGAGCCACAGAATCCCAGCTGGGAAACACACCGTTGACTGTCGCAGCTGCAGTGTCTCTGGGCTCGTTAGGTGAAGCAGGTATGCCAGGTGGCGGAGCAGCGGCAGTCGACAGCAGGCAAGCCTGCTTCACCGAATGAGCCTGGAGACACTAGCCCTTTACACACAGAGATTCCACAATGTTGCCACAATGTTGCCACAACGAAGGCTCACCTCTACACCGCCTTAGTCTGTTCACACTGAACCAAACAGCATAAAGCTGTTCCAGTGTGTCATTTCATACAGCATGCTGGTGTTGCAAAACCCAAAGAGGTGTGATGGTACACATCATGACGTTGAGATCTGTGTTTTACCACCGGCTGTTTATAATCATATGGATGCTGTTATAATGTGTTGTGTTTGAGATCCTGACCCACCATGCGTTGTGGAAAGTGACAAAGTTTTTTTCTCTGAATGACATCACATAATCACCATCAGTAAATATGGACCCTGTCTGGCTCTCACTCCTGCAGAGGGATGCTGTGTTTCAGATGGAGGAGATGAATTGAACTGTGGGACATTTCTCTTTTATTTGATGAGTCAAGGATTTGTTTAGTTTTTTTACTGAACACCATCAGACCAACACACCCCTGTCCCACGCTGCCAGCTTTTCCATTCACACAGACGCCATCTCGCCTCAGTTGCGGCTCTGTTACTACCTCTGCTGTTGGATCAGAGGTGGAGCTTAGGAAAGTGCTTTGGCTTTGACTTTTGATTCACCAAACGTTTTCTAGCTTCAGGGTTTACTTCCTGGTTATGCGGCCCATTGAATATGCGCAGTAGAGTTTCCCCTGCTCACTCTGCTGCTCAGGTTCTCCCTATCAAAATACAAAAGCAGAGTGTTGTGTGGGGAGGTCCGGGCAGAGCAGGGCTCAGACCTTCTGGAGGAATAAACACCCAGAGTCAGAGCCGATTACTGACAGGTGGAGAGCTCAGAGATTGCATTTGAACTTTTGGGATAAAAAAAAGTGGATTTATCTTCACTCCTGTTTATCACCTGATGCAGAGGTGGCCTCCATTGTCGGGTGTTTACACACGCAAACACACACAACCTTGGTATGTGCCGTTGCTAGCTAGCTTGCTGCTAATGTAAAGTGACCTGGCTGTTTGAGGGCAAAAATACACTCACATGAATAAATAAGTAATAGGAATAAACACAAACTCCTGCAAATATGCTAAGTCGTGAACGGGCAATATAAAAAACACCACTACTGATGAAAATCTATCTTAAGTGACTCAGGTGCAAATATTCACAGACAAGGTATGTTTTTAAGCTTTATTTACTTTTAGTTTAGTCTCAGTCTCTGACTTTATTCTAGAAATTCGAGTGACAAGTGACTAAATGAAATGCACTGTTTGAGTAAACTTTTTCTGGGTTTGAACATTATTGGAAACAATTGTGATAATGTGAGCAACAACAACAACAACAGTGGGATAAAAATGGGGGGGGGGGGGGGGGGGGGGAAGCAATAGAATAAAGAATCATTCTAGCCATTAGAACTAATGTTGTTGCTGGGTCAGGGGAGGCCTGAGGAGTTTTAGCTACACACTAATGGGTGTGTTTCTATGTACAATAAATGCCCAGTGAGCAGTTCAAAGGCTATATACAAATGTGCTCAAGTTTTATACAGATACAGATTTCATAATTATGAGGTACAGACTTATAATGTAGAGGAACAAAAGTTGTAATTATGAAAACACAAACTTTGATGTGCATTGGTGGTTTGAAATTCTATAGAAAATGTTGATATACTTTGATAAAGAAGTTGTGCCAAAAAATGTGGAGGATATACTGAAAGCTTTGAACACTATGTTAAGAGAATAGTCTTATCTATGGTTTTGAATGTCAGTTATTAGTACAAACCCATATGGAGAAAACCCTATTATATGTTGGAGCAAAACAATCTGCAAAAGCAAGTGAGTCGTCACAGCCAGCTATAATTTGTTGAGTCTTTGGCGAAGTAGACTGCCTGAAAGAAAACAACCATTGTGTAAAACCTATTCAATTGAATTGTGGTTGAGGTGTCAATCAGACGTAAGACAAAATGAACTTTGGGTCTCTCTCTGTGCTCTGACCTGGATTTGAACCCACACTGAACCTTTGTTGACCCTCCACACAAGACACAATGAGAGTCAGGTAGTCAGCATATATTTTTGAGGAGAAACATGACCATGATCCAGTCATGGTTCCTTGTTCTGAACCTTCATATTGTTGAAGGATATATACGTCCAAAAGGCAGCGATGTAACATTATGTGTTTTTGGCATCTCACAATGCAGGACTATGTATATGCCATATTGTTCCATACAATTATTGTTTATGCAGTACTTCATTCATTCCAGAGTTTTATTTGTTGAATAATGTTTGTTTACAAGAAATGTCTGGATGTATTTCCTAAATCATTGACGTCAGACAAGACACTTTCGCTCCAAAGCTGCATTCTTAATCATACAACCTGTCATTTTATGGCCAATTTTCAAAACTTTCACCACTTCAATACTTCAGTACTTTATGCTTAAAATCAACTGGTTCACAATATTGACACATTGTTTGTCTACTACTGCTACTACGACTGACTAAAACAAGACTGTAATAAATAAACCTACATCAAACTTTTTACGATTTCTTTCCTAAAACAAGATAGAAATGTCAACATAAAATGAAGCGGAGCAAATATGAGTCAAAGTCACAAAGACTTTTGATGTTTGGACTAAATAGATTTAAAAAAATTCTGACAAAGTTAGGATAAAGCTGCTGTAAGATTTTAAGACACGTTTTTAATATCTTACCAAGACCTTAAAGGTTTATATATATAAATATAAGACCATGAACTATAATGAGGTTCCTTGAGTCGCCTACACAGAGCCGTAAAAGAGATCATTTTTCTTTATTTCCCATGAACTGATATTGTTGGAAAAGTGTATGAAAAACATTAACAGTGAATGATTTGCAAATAAATTAAGCATACATTTACAACATTCCAGGGGGCTCATTCATATAAATATTCTTAGAGTTCTACTTGAACTTAGTCTTCAGATAATTTCCAATGGTGCACTTATGTTTGATTTATAAAAGATGCTGAGCATAAAAAACTTGGCTGAAGCAGGTTCTAAGAATCCCATTTGTAACTTGCACACCTGTGATCTATACATTTCCAATTAACTTAAACTTATGGTCACTGCCTTGTTAATTCCCCTTATATAATGGCAACACAAATGAGGGTTTAGTCATAAGCAGCCATGGACTAAAAGATCAAACTTTTTGGAAGACAAGATCACATTGACGGTCGAGGAGATTAGAGCAGGGCAACATAGATTATTTGTTGGTTGATGAGCAAAGCCAAACACACAGCTTGGGCTTTGTCACCACTGCATTGATGAATATGGGGCAGAGAGATGGAGCTGTGGCTTATGGTCTTTGAATCGCTCACACCTTTTATTGCTAATTTCTAATAAGCTGTTTACAAAGCTCATGCAAAGTTCACCCGAGTCCCAGACTGCACTAGCCCTTCGTAACTGGAAAATCACACATGTCAAATCAAGACTTCACTTAAAGAGAATCATCTCCACGTCAAGGTAAGGTTTTCTAAATAACTACTTATGCATGATTTTCAGCTTGAGTCATACTTAAGATCAAAATTGATCAAAAGTTTATTTTATAAATGAGGCCCGGCATATGTTCATCAAAATGGCTTCCCTCAATTTGTTGATACAAATATACTAAGTATATTTATAAAGTTAGTCCTTTATAAAATTCATTTTTAAGCACATCTCAATGTAACCTCAACCTATCTGCCAAATGCCACTATAAGTCTGAAGGGATTTGTATACACACCATATACATGTACATAAATACTACATAGTGATTTTGGGCGGTGGAGGAAACCATGAAGGTGAACTCTGTCTAACCCCCTGAACCTACCATGACCCCATGAGGCAGGAAGTAAGTCCACAGTGTTCCTGTTCGACATTAAAGCATAATTTAATTTCTAAATAATAATTTAATTATTTATTTATTTATTCTTTTGACATTTAGATGTTTCCAGCTGTCAAAATCAAGAAATCAGCTTTAGTTTACTGTCAGTTTTACTGATCTAAACAGTTATGAGCACAGAATTATTGACTTAGAACATGTTATTCCTTTTTTGGCCTAGTATTTTTTCGGACTACAAGAATTTGACATGACCAAGAGAAGTTTTTGTTACACGCATTCAATATTTCATGAGAATGTGACTAATTCCTTTAAACAAGCCTTTTATCAAACACAAGCATTATGTCATATGAGCATTAACTAACAATGACTATAAATGAATATAAAAGACCATTTAACCAGGTCGGTACAACAGACGATGAGATGACCCTTGACATCACGCTGCAGCGACCCGCGATCGACCCCAGACTGACCCCGCTGTGACCCTGCAGGGCAGGAAGTGATGACTGTGTTTGCATAGGATAAAATGGATTTCTTTGTGAGAAGCATTTTTGAATGAGTTCATTAATAAACAGCAGGACTGAGATCAGTGAAGAGGATCTGGCTTGGAGGCTGTGCTCCAACTAAGATGGCTGCCAGAGCTTTTGTTTCGCCAACTCTAAGATGGCTCCCATGGAAATGAATGGACTTGTGTGTTGATGCTGACATAACATGCATCCTGTATATACACTATTCCTAGCATTCGTTTGGAGCTGTGTTTGTGACCACCTGATGAATGTAAGTCCAATAAACTTTTTCCTTTTAGCTCTGGTTTGGTCTGCACCAGCATTAAGGTTTATAGATGTGAACAAACTCAGACAAATTCCCTGTGTGTAGTAATACATGCTTCTTGTTTCTAATCTAATCTAATCTAATCTAATCTAATCTAATCTATAAAGTAAATCACAAACCAATAAAAGCTATCTGATGTCCCGATAATGTTGACAGGAAGTTTTCTCATCAAAGTGTCAGGTTTACTGTGTTTGATAAAGTCAGAGCAGCCGCTGAATCATTGTGGAGACACGCAGCAGTACCTGCCCACTGACCCCTCTCTGAACCCATGGGTGTGCCTGTGAGAGCCGACCCCGAGCTGAACCCAGCTGAGGTCAAAGGTCAGGGTTGAAGGCCGGGTCTCTGTGCCTAAGCAGGGGTGTAGAGTTGAAGGCCAGGTCACTGTCCTGTGGAGGATGCACTCTTTGTCAGGGCAGCGTCTCCTGCTGGACCAACTCAGTCACTGCCACCATGATGGTTCATCAGTCTTTTAAACAAAGTGTCACACAGTGTGTGCAAATCCGGTTTCATTCATCTATTGATCAAACCTAAACAAAATAGTTTTTTGTGATTTCTTGAAAAGGTGAACATTTAGGAGATGCAATGTTAAATGGCAACAGCAAAATGAGTGTTGAGTGTAAAATTTGAATCACCAAAGTGACTTTAACTGCAGACCATCATCTCCTATAGTAAAAATACTGTGCATAAATAAATAAATGCATTTAATGACTTTACACGTGAAAATATACACAGCAATATGATCGTAAACACACAGGAGCTACTCTACCCTAAAGTATCTGTGTGTTCAGGACTGATCTGGCGTGACGAAGAAGCAGAAACTTTATTGGGCAAGTGCATGAAAAGAAGCTGAAGGTGTGAGTATAATTAACTAACATAGAATGAGAGACAGATTAGTACGGGCGATGCAAGTTCTGTTTAATGTACAAAGCTAGGGCACTGACATCATGATTTTTGTATTTTTTATGGAGGGAGCTTACCTCATCAATAAATAAATACATGAATTAATAGAAAGATAGATAATAACTAACTTACTAGCTAACTAACTAAATAAATAAATAATTTATAATAAATAACAATTTATTAGCTGATTGCAGAATTCTAAAAAACATTGTGTAACTCTTCTCTGCAGAGCACTGTGCTTCATTCACCAAATGTTTTCAGCTACATTGCCTTTATCAGGGTGGTGTCTGACGTTGCTGACTGTTGCATCTGATTTACACAAGCTGCATCTTTGATGGAAGGTATTCTGGATTTCTTCATTGGTCATCTTAAATGCAAAAGGTTGAAGTTAGGAACATTTTGCAGACTCTACTGGATTGTGTTTGTTAACACAGACAAACCACAAGAATAATGGTTTCACGTCAGCCTCACGGACGTATAGAACACCACCAAAGAGACGGGGTTGTTTTCATCAAGTTATCCAACAGTAATATAAAAATAACACACTGAGTCAAAACAGCCTGTTAAATTTTATCATTTAATTTCATTACTGTGTAGGTGCTATATTGACCTACAACAGGTAATTAGTTTTATCCCAGCAGTGTGTTGTTTATTTGGGGGAGCACTAACAGATTTATAGGGGTGGAGGTCTGTTTTTATCTTATTAGTTGTTATCTGAAAATATTAACAAATTAACTAGATTAGACTAGAATATGAAATGTACTTCTTTATGTTGAAAAACATATAATTTTGTATGCATATATTAACATGAAAGGGTGTTTTTGGTCAAGAATATTTTGGATTTTCTTGTAAATTTCTGCACTGACAGGACTACATATAGTAGTATAGTATATGTCTGTGTATGTGTGTGTGTGTGTGTGATGTCAAGGTTAGGAATTATAAAAAAAAAAAAGTACTGCCATTTAAAGTTGATGATTACTTTTAGGCCAACAAAAATAAATATTATGTATTTTTTTCCACAGCAGAATGTTTATAAGAAAATAAAAACATACAGAAAGTATAACTGAACAGCTTAGTGACTAAATGAAATACACTTATGCATTTGTAATATTAGTAACATTATATAAACTTTTTTTTTTCCATTTTCGGCATAATTATCCAAAAGGTTTTAAGAATTTCTGAGACTTAACAGACGCTGTCATTTGGAGAAAAATTCATTCTCAATTTTTCCAACCCAAACCTCTCACTCTGACTCTGACTTGAAGGTAAAAAAAAAAAAGGTAAAGTGATACGATGAAGTGTTTAATATGTGAGTTTAAGAATTATGTATGTCATTGTCCTGTATGGATACATTGGTAATGTTTTATTTAACAGGTCCTTCATTTCTTCATAATTTGCTGCCAATTTCCTTGATGTTCTTTGTAAAGAATGATACACTTTGATATGAATTCAGAAAGAAACACTTCCACTTATTTAATTCAGACTGATGACAGAGACCATCTTTTATTCAACAGCAGGTGAGATGAACATGTGAAAATGTGAAAATTGTCTTCAGACAATGAGATTTAATTCAACGGGTATATAAGAAATTAGAGTTCCCAGTGATAACTGAATCAAAAATGTATATTTGCTTAAACGGCTGTTTATTCAAGGACATTTTCCTGGAAATCTCAACAGAACTATTACAGAAATGTTATTAATGTACAATGTCCATTTAAATCTGAACTGTTTAAATAAATAAATTACTGTACCCAATCTGTCCTAACTATTACCACATTACAGTTCTCTCCAAAAAACTTTGGAGGAAATTGTTAGAATTTACACAGAGGAAATGAAGGAGCATTAAAATAAAATGTGTCAATGATGTCAGTTTTTCCTGTGAAAGAATTTCCATATTATTTTTGAAAAAGCCAGCTGGTTTCATTAGGTATGAGCTGGGATTAGCTGAGAGAAGAGCGCCCCCAATAGAACAAAATGATGACAACAAAAATAATGTCCTCATAAATTCCATTCTAGATGGAAACCTGAAACAAGTGGCATCATTCTCAAATTACATCTCAAATTGTAATTATATATAATTATATATCATATGTTAGGATTTACACACTTAAACAGAATTTAAGTGTAGTGTAACACACTTTCCATGTGTAATAATTACGTTAAACTGAATGGAAGTGCACCTAAGGGTGTCAGTGAGGATATGTGTTTGAGGGTGTGTGTTTGCACACATACTGTATAAATATGTCACGCATTTACATCCACATACCAGAATGTGGATTGTGTGTAAGTGTGTTTGCATATACTGTGTGTTGACCATCCAGTCTCTGCATTTGACCATTCACTGACCCGGGCCGACATCTGGCCGCTGAGTGACTCTTGCCTCTGTTGCTGGGGCAACAAAGCAACCTCAGACTGACCCTTCCACAGATCGCTGTGGCCACCGGCTGACCCCTCCTCAGGGCTTATGGCTCAACATGTGTGTGTGTGTGTCAGATGACCACCAAGTGACCATCACTTACCTTTTCAAAGGGGCTGTGTGTGTGTGTGTGTGTGTGTGTGTGTGTGAATGTGAGATGGGTAAACCTAGCAGCTGGTCAGCAACTCAAAAGGTAACTAAAAATCAGACTTCAGTGGGAGACTAAGTTAGAAGAAGGAGAAAAAGAGTGAGATAAACACAGGAGGAGATGGAGACATGAAAAGCTGAAACACATAGAGAGTACATATCAGTAATTCATTTCAGTGCATCTGTTGTAGCCATGCTGTCTAGTCAGTGGAACAGATCAGATGAAAGTATCCACTGTGGGCCTGTATATGATGACGAGATGTGCATTGTTCCCGCCGGGGTTGGTGGTTTAGCCTCCTTCTGGTCATATTTAGGTTTTAAAGTTTAATGTTTAATAGTTACACCAACCCAATCACCAGAATAAATGTTGTCAACACAGATACGTCCAAACTTGACATTTCTCTAAGTTACAAATTTACGTATATCTTTAGGTACAATTTTAATTTTCATCTTGTGACATTGCTGTGCTTTATGCTCTGGTTAGGCTTTAGGGTTAGGAAGGGATCATATTATGGCTCAAAATATTCAGTTTCTGTTGCCACACAGACGGCTGAGGTCTCCTTAAAACTATCACAAGGTTTCACACTTACAAATGTTTTAACATAGTCTTGAACTGTGGTCACTGGCTTGGCAGCCTTTTCACCAGTTACTCCACCACCATCCTGACACGACAGTCAGATGAATAGATATGACACGTTTCGTAAAAATGTCAATACGGTGTGTTGCCTATGTCACGTACTAATGTGTAGGTGTCAGTGGTTTGCAGGAACATTAACTGCCACCTTTTTAACCTGGTGACTGGGCTGGGTTAAACATTTTGGTGACCAGGCTCATATGCTCCACTCCGAGAGTGACATGAGAAGATGACTTCCACTCTCATGTCTATACAGTAAATATGAAGCCTGAGCTAGCAGCCAGTTAGTTTAGCTTAGCGCAAAGACTGAAAACAGGTGGAACAAGTAGTTTGGCTCTGACCAAAGGTATCACTTCTAGCACCGCTAAAGCTCACTTGTTAACATGTTTTATGTCGTTAGCTTAATTTGTACAAAAACCTAGTAGTTTTACATGGGGGGTTAACTGTAGCAGTATTTCCTGGCTGAAAGCGATGACCTCATTGTCCTTGCTGGTTGCCTGGAAACTGCTACCTGCCAAGAAAAGGTCAGCACCACGCTGTTTTAACATCTACATTTTTAAATGATTAAACTTACAAGTTCATTAATATATTACTTAGTCATTACTAATAAGTTATACTTAATATTATACTTTACAGTAAAATACTTGTAAGGAGAATACGGTTATTGTTAATTTTGGGAGATTTACTAAAAAACATAATAACCACCAGATTTATGCTTTGATGCACACATTTGAGACAGATATGACTCTTCTCATCTTACTCTGAGAAATGAAGTGAATGACCCTGTTTCGCATCCTGTTGAAATGTTCCTTTATACAGATCAAAAGAGTGATTAACCACGTGAATGAGTGGTCTGACTGAAAAACAACAGAGAAAGGAAGAGAGAAGTGTGGAGAGTAAAAGAGGAGAAAGGGTCAGACAGAGAAAGTGAGACAAATGAGGAGTGGGCAGGTCAGAGGTCAGAGGAGAGCCTCTTTGTGTGTGTGTGTGTGTGTGTGTGTGTGTGTGTGTGTGTGTGTGTGTGCGTGCGTTGAGGAGATGTGTGCCCTCTGGCCTCTGAACTTCCCTCCCTAATAATGACAGTGACTAAATACACATTAAGACAATATGGACTCACTGACTGACTGGCTCTGGTTTGTGTGTGTGTGTGTGTGTGTGTGTGTGTTTACTTTACAGCAGTGGTTCCCAAATGTAATGACAGACTTATGAATTTACTAGATTAGCACTTTGAATGTGTATGGATACAGGTGTGCCTTGAGATTTTGGCTTGGGCTTTGGTGTTCCATGGGTAAAAAAAAGAGTTTGAAACCACTGCCTTACTGCATCAAATACACACAGCTATATTTTGAATCAAACATCATTCTTCACCTTCAGTTCCGCATGTAGAAAGAAAGACAAAGGTCAAAGGTCATGACACAATCATAGATGATGATGAGTAAATATGAATGTTTTTCTGCCACCAGATGGCATCGGGGAACAGCACAGAGGTGGACTTCTGTTCTCTATTTGATTGATCAAAATATATATTTTTTTTGCAGGGTTTGCATGAAGCTGCTGCTGGTCGACAGCCTTCTAATCCACAGCTCACCTTTCTGAACCCCCGTATCATAACTCAGTCATTTCAGGGGTTTTCTTCATCCATATTATGAGGTGAGGTTACAGATTCTTCAAGTAGCTCTGGTGGTGCAGGATATGCCTTTTTCATCAATAACATTTTGACATGTAACAGAAGAAGAAGCTCAGGTGTAAATAATGAAATGAATGATTAAGGCTGAATTCCATTTTGAGGCTTCTGTTTCTGGGTCCTGGTATTGTGCATGCTGTTGCACTGTCATTGCTCATTAACAGCATGTCCAGACACCTGTTTTTAATGCACATTTTAATTAAAAAAATAAAATGTGACAAAGTGCATTGAAAACTGACTTGGTGAATAAATCATGCTTCTGCATGTGACTGTCACTCAGGTTTCTCTGAAGAGATGAAAACATAATATCTGTGTGTAGCGATGAGTCGACTGTAACCTTATTCACATTAATACATGAAACAAACTGAAATCTCATATTTCCATCATGTTTTCCTTCATTTGAGCTTTGACTTGATCCTAGTATTCACACAACAGTTGTGGATGAAAACTTGCAGATTTAATGGAAAATTGGTGAAAAAAACCCTAAACAAACAAAAAAACATGACTACAGATGTAGGCTACAGTGAACATGTGGCCCCGTCTGGCTTGTGAGACTGCAGCAGGGATTTGTCTGATTTGTACAGAAGGAAATGCCAGACTTTTGTGCTGCTTTTGTCAGCTCGGATCACATGAGAGCTATACAGAGAAAAGACAGAGGAAAAAGACGAACAATAGCTCTGAGGAGAAGGTACTGTGAGATAATGACAGCTGAGTGGTCATTTAGATACAGACAGAAGGCTGTGACAGGTATGAGCCAACCAGTGCCCAGAAGTGCTCGTCTGATTTTAGTTTTATATGAAGACTACATTTATTTGAGAAAAGGTTTAAATGTCACCTCATACACAAAAGTGGATGTTTGTGTCCACCAGGAAAACATATTGGTCCTGGTGCTGTTGTTATCACTTGTTAAGCAACTGATTAAAACAGTCAACACTGTGCACAACCCAGATGACGCTGTTTGCATGACACTGTTTGGAATTGTAAAAAAAGTTTGAAAATATGAAAATCATACAAAAGGATTGTGTGGCTGGACTATGGCTGTTTAAAAAGCAATCATTTATTCATTTTCTATATTAAAAACAATATTACATCACATTAGCCCTTTTATAATGAAATAAGAAAATAGAATATGCTTATAATTTCAATAGGTTGGTTCATCTTAAATATCATTTTCTTATATTACTATTACTGTGAACAAAAGATTAAGTATCTTGATATGAAAACTATTAAAAAGTTCAGTGAGATATGTTAATGTCGGCACAGAAAGGCCCCTTTCCTTAATATATTAAGTATTATTTCAGATGTATGGCTGAAATATGTTCCAATATAGCAGTGACGCTAACTCATCGCTGCAATGATTAGTAGCGGCGAATGTGGAGAATTAGCTATAAGCATATCTATTTAAGGGACGCTTGGATAGATCATATTTAATGCTATGTGCGTTCAACGACAAGTCAAAATGTCGGCTGTTGGACTATGTTATTTTCCTGATACTGGCTGCCATATATAAATTGGACCTGAAATAAGGCAAAGACACCACAAGGTAACACACCTGCACACTTAAAGACAAAATGAGAAACATACTAAAATACTAAATTGTTTGAGTTTTCTCAAGTGAAAGGCAAATGCAGATTTCCATCCACTTCTGTTATGTGATTATTAGTTGGTTCTTCAAGATAAACAGCTGGTGGCGCTATCTCTTCAGTTAAACTAAAAACTACTGCAGAAGAAGAGGGCATAACAAGATGATATAATAAAATGAGCACCAGCCAAATCTCAATTGGTGAAAACCAATATAGAAAACCCAGTGAAAAAATGTGTTTGTTTCATCTATTATCTGAGGAATGATACAGCAAATCTGATGTGTTTGTCTGCTGCTATTTCTTATTTCTTCAGTTAAGCAGGAGCTTCAGTGGATGTTGAAGTCAGTGGTAAAGCTGAAGTTTGGGGACACCCAGGGGTCCTTGAGCAGGTTCCAGGTGGAATAGGGAATATCTTAATTTCACTCACCCAGTAGAAGTTAGCCAAATGTAGAGGTGATTATTCTGTTCATAGGGCTCATAGTCTTCACTGACCATCTGCCAATCTACAGTATAGAAAGATGGAATAACTAAATCTTATACAGTGTTGGGCAAGTAACACAGGAAGTGTAATATATTACTCTTCACTTACTACTCTGTTAAAAAGTAATAACATTACTTTACTTATTACTTGGCATCAAAAGTAATTAGTTCCGTTACTCCTTATATTGCTTATAATACTTTTACATTGGTAACATCTCCTCCATGATATAACTTCTTTAGATGTGTCCTCTTAACGTCTCTCTGAACTGTTACTTTAATAATGAGTAGGGTAACAATATTACAGTAATGTATTACTGAGTAATATGTTGCTGCCCAACACTGAAATTATCAGACCAGGATCCCTGAGACAAGATCTTATCAAATACTGGTCTAATCCCTGATGTGTATCAATTTGGGTGATCCTTGACTCACATTCTTCATGTACATGATTGTTTACTGAGGTCGTTTCTGTTGCACTTTGTTGCATTTGCTTTTATAGATACACTTCATTTTCCACATCTTTTCAAGCATCACTTAAGGATACTTCGAGATATTATCGGTGTTAATGTGCTGTTTGAAAATATGCATACTGTAAAGAACAGTGGATGGAAATTCACTTGCTGAAGCTACACATGCTACATATGGGCTACTTTGTTGAACTAGTTAGCGAACTTGCAGCTTCATGCAAGTGTGTGATTAGAGTAAGAAAACATTTCAAATGTACATAAAAATTACACTAACTTTTAACTTCGATTTCATTAGCTGTTGCTTTGTTGAGCTATTGTTTTGAGCTATTGCTTACCTGCGATTGGCTCAGCTGTTTCAGAGTGATGACACTGATGATATGATTGATGAAAGTATAATTATTACTGTAATCACCACACCTGTAGATGTATTTTGCACTACACCCAGCCATGCTGCACATACAAAAACCCAATTATCAAGTTAGCCTGGAGACGCCCACGGTGTGCCCAACACCTACCTGTACACTTGTTGTTGTGTTTGCATGATTAAAATAGAAATCTCTTTTAAAATAAGCCATCAGTGCAATTTAGGATTTTCTAAGAGTCTAGAGAGAGGGCAGCTTCTATTTTATTTCTTTTATTGTAATGCATGCAAATGATTTTATACATTTTGATCATTAATAATAATTAAGTCATTTATTGTATGTACATTGCTATATTTTCCGTTACATTTGATTTCTAGCTTTTTGACCATTAAGCTGAGAATTAAGCACGTTTTTTAAATGAAAGTCTTAATTATCGATATTGATCCTATTTTGTTTGTTTGAATTTATTGACTCTAGCTACATAATTTTCTGTTTTAGTTGATGTTATTGATAGTGCCATAAAAATGTAATTCTCTTCTGCATTAATCTGTTTTCACTTATGCAATCTTATGAAATGACTAAAAAAAAGGTTGCTGTACCCAATCATAGCCAGTCAATGAGTGACTTTGACTCTCAGCTACAACATAGCAACAGGTAAGGTGAAATGAGCAGTCTGTTGTTATGGAAACAAAATTCATGATAGGCTTTGCATTCCTTCTCACTGGCAATTTTAACTTACCAAAAAAAAATGTTTAAATTACAATAAGGATTTGGTGAAGTCCATTCTGGTCTCTTCTATCTGTGTTTGTCACATTACAAGGACTGATAGACACAGTTTGATAAAGAGAAAATGTGATTTACTGTAAGTTTATATGTCCAGGAGGGAGAGAAGGAGAGAGATGAGGAGAAAAAAAAAGGAACAGTGATGAAAAAAGAGGGAGGAGGACATGAAGGGGTAATGATGGAGAAGATGGAGGGGTGAAGAGAGAGAGAGAAGGCGGGAGAGGGAGGTGTAAGGAAAGCAGATGGATGATGCTATTGGACAGTATTTCATGTCCGACTGTGCCGCCTGCCATTGGGCACGCAGCGGGGTGTGTGTGTATAAGAGTGTGGGTGTGTGTGTGTGTGTGTGTGTGTGTGTGCGCAAATTCACAGGGTTGTCTTTGTGTTTCAAATGGAAAATGGTGTGTGTGTGTGCGTGAGTCGGTGTGCATGTGTGAAAGTGAGCATATGTGTTATCCTTGGATTACAAAATCAGAAACGTGTGTTTGTATGTGTGTGTGGGTGGGTGTGTGTGTGCCCACTGTGAGATTAATTCAGCCCAATTAATTAGGTTGAGATTGAAATTGAGAAGAGGACACAGCTGAGCTCATCCCTCCTTCCTTTCTTCCTCCCTAACCCTGATTCCCTCCCTTTTCCTCTCTATCCCTGCCTTCTCGTCTCCTTTCTTTCATCATTCCGTCCTTCCTTCCTTCTTTCCTTCCTTCCCTTCTTCTTACTTGTACTAATTTTCTCCTGATCATTTTAATCCATCTCTAAGATTTCCTGCGGAATGTATTTTTTCCACAACACACACATCTGGCACCCTATGCCCCCCCCCCCAACAAAACACACACACACACAGACACACACACACACACACACACACACACACACACACACACACACACACACACATATGGTGGTGGAATTACAAGCTTTTTGTACAAAAATGCCTTGAGAGGATGGCATGCAGCGAGATGTGACATGCAGAAATAATAATGTGTGTGCGTGTGAGAGAGATGAAGTGTTTAACAATGACCTTTTCTGAGAGAGGAGATGGACCAGTTAACCCTGATGTATCAGCTGAGTGTGTGTGTGTGTGTGTGTGTGTGTGTGTGTGGAAGTGTGTTTCTCTCTCTCTCTATCTCTCTCTCTCTGCAGGGTGACACAAAGAGAGCTGATTGGTCCTCGGTCTGCTGAGCAACTCAATTATTCCTGTTAATACCAGTAACACCATGACACCTCAAACAGCAAGCCTATTAACACACTCGCGCGCGCACACACACACACACACACACACACACACACACACACACGCTCATTAAAACACATGCATAGACAGATGCATGCACACACATACATAAACATGTAGGCACCCTACATACACCAACATTTACCAAATGATCATGAAAGAGAGAGCTGACGGTGGCAAAAACAAATGTGTTTTTTCTTTTTGTTTGGTAGTTGAATATGATCATGAATGAGGTCAAGAAAGTTAAATATTTAGATTTTTATCATGAGTGTAAATCCTTTTACGACTTAAAGTTCTCACAAAACGGCTAATAAAATATGTGCGTCAGCATAGCAACAGCCAATAGTACAGAATGAAAGTTGCGCCCGCCCCGCCCCCTAACCGCAGAGTCACCAACTCTGTATCTCCCCGGACTGTCAGCAGCCAGTTCACATGACTGGGAGAGAACAGCACAGCTTCTGAAACGGAGACCAGTTAGTTAGTTAGTTAGTAAGTTAGTTAGTTAGTAATGTTGCTAGCATGGTTTTCTTGCCAGGTGTGGCCCCTACCAACCCCGGGACTGAGTCAGCAAGGACCGCTTACCAAGCTAACAGCAGCTATCTACATTTAGCAGCAGTTAGCGCTTACTTAGCAACAAAGCTACTGGTATCTGTCTACCAGGAAACTCCATAAATCACTGGTTGTCATTCTTGGAGGCTGTGTACGGTCCCGATCTGGAGGTGTTCATTGAGACGCTGCTGGTTAGTACGTTTGTTTGCAGTAACTTTACTGAACAATTGGGACTAGTGACCAGTCCCAATTCTCCCACTTGGCCCTACCACTTAGCCCCACCCTTCCGTTTTACGCATTTACATTTTGGATTACAGCGTCCCTAGGGGTATAAAAATGAACCGATATGAACAGGAAATTGCTTTTACAGTTAAACATACAACTACACTGATACGCAGACCTCTGGATCGATCTAAATATACTGTGAACTGGTCGATGGCCCTATTTTAAAGTTATGAATCGGTTGAGTGAATCTGCTATGCTGCTACTTCCTCACAGCGTCATCAAACTCCTAAGTTCAGATAAACTCTCATGAGATGTGCCACAGAAGCGTTAGCATAGCGTTGCCAAGGAAACGCCATTCCAACAACGGCAAGATTTACAATGCACATGCATTTTATAAGAAGGGCAGGAAGTTGGACAAAAAGCGGGCCGACAAAGTAGCGTTAACCTGGTGAGATGGCATGGTGAAACCTGTGCAGACGACAAGGATGCTAGTAATGCTAGCACTAGCAAAAACATGCAAAGCAAAGACACAGAGATTAAACACTTTTTCCAGCCACGATTTGGCCACAACTCGGCGAGGTCTAACGTTATCACAGCATCCATAGCCCGTTTGGTAAGGACTCACAACCTGTCTGCTTTTGAACGTGTTGCTTTCATTAGCTGTATTCTGTGACTGCTGGTAGTACTACACAGTGTTAACTGTCATTGTCTACTGACATTATGTACTGAATTGAACCATACTGCACCCTGTTTACTGTCTACTGACTGCACAGTGCACACTGTTAAGTTCATCCAACTTTTGAGTTGGTTATCAGTAGTAAACATTTGTCTGATTGTTAATCATAGGTGTGATTCCATACACATCACTAGGAAGTAGAGGATACAGACAGTCAGGGACATCCAGAGAAGTCTAGTGCAGACAGATCCAGCTCACATAGACCCTGCTCATGGAGATCCAGACAACAGGATAGTTGTTCCTCAGATCCAGGATTAGACAACAAGTATGTTTTTTATACACTGAGTTGTATGCAGATAAAGATATAAATAATAGTCAGAAAAATACATAGGATACCTGGTCGTCCCTGGTCTTTTATGAAATATCTATTTGAAGGTAAGCAATGCCACTTTTATAGAATTGGCTTGTTCTAATTTTTAATAGAAAATGAAGGTCTACATGACACAAAGAATTTTATTGTATTGTACCGCATCGTACCGAAACTGGATTGAATCGAATCGTATCGAATCGTTCCATAATAAATGAATCGTATCATAGCCCATGTATCTAGGTAAGTATAGGACCGTCTTATAAGGTGTCCCGATTCTTGTTGGGATAGAGAAAACAAGTGTTAGAGCTACGTGGCCCTCCAAACAGAGGTTCATCAGAGGCTGACTTCAAAACAAAGGTTTATAACAAGCATAAAACAATCGTGACCAGTTGGCTGATGTCTCAGTCGCTAACCATCAGACTAGCTAATGTTACATTGTTAGTGCTTGTGTAGACATGACAGTCCCACATTTGGATGTATTTCAATGTTGCACTCTCCCCCTTTGATGGGATATGATGCCCGAAATTGAATTTAAGTCCAGAAACAAAGTTGCTGCATGAAGCAGTGTTCTTTTTTATATGATGAATCAATTGATCGTGTGAAGTTGTGGATGAATCGTGAGCATCCATGCCTTCCTGTCTCCATCAGATAAATGGCAAATGGCATTGTGATAATACCATGGCTGCCACAGTAACACAAGATAAATCACCACAGCGGAAGACACGATTTTGGAAAGTCTGATCGTAACGTGAACACCACTGACGTCATCTGATGTGTGAGGGTTGAAAGGTTTTCTCCATTTTATCAGGGAGATTTCAAGGGGTTCACTCAAAAACGAGGGGTAGGGGTAAA
The DNA here is from genome assembly GCF_965226575.1 of Pagrus pagrus. Lineage (NCBI taxonomy): Eukaryota > Metazoa > Chordata > Actinopteri > Spariformes > Sparidae > Pagrus > Pagrus pagrus. Next base: position 4,589,610 of record NC_140197.1, on the reverse strand, counting down.
AATAAATGAGATTAAGATTAGTGTGGAATCCATGAAGCTTCCACAGATTGCTTCTTCTCTACGAGTTTTCTGCATTCTGCATAAACAAAGCACAGCAGACATTTTGACTTATCGTAACAGGAAAAGCTATAGTGGGCCTAATGCTGTTAACGATGGCTCAGTTTTATCAACTGTCCCACTAACCATGCTGTGAGCCAGCCTGTACAATAATAGCACCCTGGAACTAGCTCACCTTAATGAAATCCAGTCGTTTTTAATGTTATCAGATGGATCAGGATGACAGCGCATTTTTAAAACACCTCCTGTTGCCCTTATACAATCTGAATTTTGACAGCTAAGAAGGGCCGATACAGTTTTTTTTTTATTTTTGTTGGTTACATTTCAAACATAGCACAACAGTCCTAGTAGGCAACATGACTGTAAGGGCCAGCATGAATGACAAACATGTCTCCTGGTAAGGTGTGCTCATGTCTTGTTTTTCTGTTTTGTATTGAGATATTAATCTGTTTACACAATGAAGCATTGCAAGAAGAGAAGATTCTTATACTCATCAAGCTGACTCAGTAATGTCATTTAAACAGCAATATGTATCTCAAGTTTCCTAACGTTGATTTTCATTAGCAACCATAAGCTACTGCTAACACCACACCAAAAAATGCTATAGTGGCAAATCTCAAAGTGTAGGATCCAGGTGTGGATCTGGATAAATGGACAGATCCAGGAATTATTTCCTCACATTCTTTAATATTGCACACAGAGAGAGCCTAAATTATGATTGAGCAGTTATGGATAGTTTCATATTTAGAGTGAAACAGGGCTATCAAGTTTGATATTGGATTAGACTTGATTGATGTGAAAGGGCTGTTGGGCCTTGAGTGCCATTGTAGTCCATGACTGTGTTATTTGCTCCCCAAAAAATCTCTAAAGTCTCACTTAGAACCTCAATGTGTTTTTTTTTTCCATTTTCCAACATATGTTCAAACTAAATTTAAAAAAATCAAAATAAAACGATAAAGCGTTAACCTCAGATAACACATACACTTGGAAAGAAAACAAGCCACTGTTGGTCAATCTGGGGTTGAGCTTCAGCTTAATCACTAGAAAATTAATGTTGCTTCGCTGCATACATGTTTGTCTGTTTGGTTCAGGTCAGAGGGTCAGACGGAGGGAAAGGGAGGAAGACGAGGGGGGTGGAGGAGGAGGGATCCCTGCGGAGGAGGACAGGATGGATGGATGGCTGGATCGCACGCCACAGAGAGGAGGGAGGGAGAGAGGATAAATGGAAGGAGGTGAAGGAACGCAAGATGGTGACAAGGAATGAATGGGAAACTGCACGTGTGTGTGTGTGTGTGTGTGTGTGTGTGTGTGTGCGTGCAAATGGCAACATCCTCTACAATTTTTATGGCTTGGGAACTAGTCCACACCCTAGACTACAATTGCTTACATACACGCACATACATACACACACACACACGCAGCCACAGATTGTGGGCTCAACAGGTAAAAGACAGACAATTATTTTTAATAATTCTTATTATTTTTGGTGGTTCACATTGTATGTGCTTATGTGTGTGTTTGGTGTAGAAGGCAAATACTTTTTTCCCAAATATATAATCTAAAATTAGTAAAAGAGCCACGCACGCATATCTCCTTTTACATTGCGCAGTAGTAGGCGGTCATAAATGCCATTTATATAGTCGAGGGGGTTGTATGCTCCTCTCTTTTTTTAATGATGATGCCCACTGTGGGCCATATTGTAGAAAAAATATCACAGTATGTGTACAAAAAAATCATAAATCTCTGCACACAGACTGATGAACTGAAGGAATGCTTAGTGTTAAGTAAAATATTCAGGGAAAATATATCTGGTATTCAGGACAAAAGCAGGGTATTATAATTGTGTAAAACTATTTTATTTTTTGCAGTGACATGTATGTAATGCAGATTTTAATTAACATATCAGCTATAAATCAGTTACTGCTGTCAGTAAAAATGCCACAATATCCTTCATGCTGCAGTTTATAGACTGTCAAAGAATACTAGCCATTTTACCAGCCAGAATGTCTTGTGCGTATCATGTTGAAGCTACTGTCAGTGATATATTTTTTTGGTGAAATAAGTGTTAAATAGCTCAATATTCAAACGGAGATGGCCCTTTCTGCCTGTGAACACACAGAGAGCACGATCCTCCGGTTTGCTGCTATCCGGAGATTACTGCTGTGAGTTCATGTGATGACGTAAAGAGGAGGGAGAAACTGCAGAACGGACAGGAAGTTAGCTAAAATAAGTTACAGCAGCTTTAACATTAATAATGGATCTCATGACTACTGGCAAATGTACAAACGCATTGTAATGATGAACCCTCATAGAATTACTACCCTCTGCTCTACAGAGCTTTATAGCTTCTTCAGTTGCTTTGGATTTCTGGTCAGCAGCTGTACTGTTTTGGTAAGCTCTCACAACTTTCATCAGTGTCATTTACATACACAGGTGGCTATTTTCAGTAAAAAGCTCAAATGAGACACTTGCCTAGGCCCAAACATTAGACAAACAAAGTTAGATACTGGCTGGCGAACATAGTGAAGCATTTAGCAGCTAAAGTGCCAGATATTTCCCTCAGGAGTTGGTGAAGCGAGCAGAGCTATATACTGTAATTTCATAGGATAAATTATTTAATGTCGATCAGTTGTTCCGTAAAGACTAGGTTGAGTAGTTATAGACACCGATCAGCCACGACGCTGGCTGTTCAGGGCAGAACAGCCAGTGAACATCGCCTTGTAACAAGATGATCCATGTTACTATGTTCTAATGTTGTGGCTGACACACCATAAAAACCAGAAGAACATGGCAGAGAGCTTAAGGGGTCGCCTGCAAATTCCCCAGATCTCAATCTCATTGAGCATACGTGGGATGTGCTGGAACTGGAAGTCAGATCCATGGAGGCTCGACCTTGCAACCCACAGGACTCAAAGAATCTGTGACCACAGAGCACCCCCAGCTGTGTCCATGCCTTAACAGGCCAGAGCCAAGTCCGATTCACAGTGGGGCATCCATGGATCAGAGTTAGGTTGGGGGTCACTCCAGTTTGTTTGTATGGACAACCTTTGATTTTGTTAACATAAAAGTTTTAACGGATTTTAGTACTTTGGTTTCCCCTTGCCGCAAGTTTGTGTGGTAAACAGTTTCCTTTTTGTTTGTATCATGTGGTTTGGCATTGGGCCTTGACTGAAACACTGTTAACTTGAAGCATCGTTCCTTGTTTAGAAGTTTTGTAGAGGCCTCCAGCCCTGCGCACTATTCTTTGCATTGTCCCACATGTCCTTTTCCCCCTGTCTTTCACCTTTTACTTAACCCATTCAGGTCTTGAGTGCTGCCCTCCGTCTGGTATTGAAGATTCCTGTGGTTCCAAGGTTTCAGACATGTGAGGAGCTGGAAGAACCTGTGGAAAAGATTTAGGTTGGTGTTGGAATGATGTTTTTATAAGGGTGATGTGTCGACCCTCTCTGTACAGGACTCTTCTGCTTCTCCCTGTGGGAGCCAGGTGGAGATTCAGCTTACCTGAACCTGAACACCATATTAAATGGTGGCAGTCAGCTACTCGCTATCACTGTCCCGGTATACGTCATCATTAAAAAATAATATTTAACCGATCCTGCCCCCACAGCACTGTGTCAGCACTGGAGACAGGGCTGGCTTCACCAATTCTCTGACACACGTATATGGGGAAAAAACCCTCTTGCTTATTGCATATCTTTAAACCAATCACAGTTGTCTTGGTAGTGCTCAACCCAGGATACAGCAATGGTGCCCCTGCAAAATAGTATTGGGGAAATTTGGTTTGCACATGGGGGGTCAAGCCCTGATTAAAATGGCTAAAACCCTGTAAAAGAAAAGGTAACAGCTGCTAGCTTGTTAACGTTCATGCTGAACCTGATTAGTGTTAACTTGCCAGTTTTACTGTATGGGTTGCTAGCTTGGAGGTTGTTGTTGTTTCATGCAGTGATGGGACAGTACACACAGGCAAAGGAAGGACGGGGGGATTAGGCACCCAATGACAGGCTTTGTACCCACAGTATACATCGGGTAAGTCAGACTACACCGACCAGAACCCACTGACCTTTTTGAAGTGGTTGCAGTATCAAGAGCAGAGATGAAGTGGTGAAAGGGATGTTTGGTAATGTACAGTCTTTATTAAAGAGTTTATTATCTGTTTATTTTAATAGGCTACTGTGTTAGCCAACTGGTTTATGTTTATTATATTTTGGTGCAGGGATTATTCCTGTTCTTGTGGAGGGGTGTGTGACAATCCTCTGGCTCATTTACTTATTGTGTGTGTTTAATTTCTATAATTACCTGAAGGTGAGTGCTGATCAGCATAGCACCACACATGGGGGTGGTAGAAAGCGATGTTTAGCTGAGCAGTCAGCTAACTTATTAGGCTAGCTGATTGCTGTTTACAGAGATGTGAACTTCCAATATGGCTGCCTGAGGAGGCATTATGCCACTTGAAGACCCTCTTCAGCTTTATTTCATGACATTCTGATGGTTACTCTCAACGCTGTGGAACTGAAACAGCTCCAACATCATTTTGACTAAGGTCAGAATGATAATGCGATACTTGAATGACACCCAAAATAGGACCTATCTCTTCTTCTGTAAAAAAATGTGAATGAGAGTCAGAGAAAAAAGAAATAGAGGGAGAGAGAGAAGCGGGACGACGGGTCAAATAGCGAGAGAAAGTACGCAGTAGAGACAGATAGATGTGTATGCTCGCTCGACCCCGTGCTGCTCACAGTCACTAGTGTGTTTGTACAATTCTCACAGTGTGAAAAATGTCCCCAGTGGCTGAACAGGAGGAGAATTATCGTCACGGAAACAACCTTGCTGACACCTCAACTCTGACCTCTGCAGTGACCCCTGGGAGGAGTGGGGGGCTACAGAGGATATGCCTGTTTCCCAGAGAGACAGTTATAACACAGTAGGAGCTAAGAATACTCACTGACACACACTTCTCACACACACAAAGAAAAAATTAAACAGTTATGCCATGTATATATATATATATATTAGGGGTGGAGCCGAACCCGAATATGGTATTCGGAAAGGCACAAATAACGTTTTTTTTACAAATATTTATTTCGAACAAATACTTTAAAAAATATTTGTATTCGGGAACAAGAAAAACATGATATCAAAAAGCTACGTTTCCTCATGAGACCGCAGTACATGCCCGGATGAGTGAGTGACGTTCAGGAGTCGGGGGTGGGGGCGTCAAAACACCGCTGTTCCAACGTCCTCCAACAAGGGCGGGTGGTGGTGGGGTTCATAATGTTCACAATGATATTTTATTAGTTGTTGGTTTAACAATGGATGAGGTAATGGCTGTTATGTTATTTTCTTTTCAATGACATTCCTTGTTACATGTTCATTGCTGGATTTATGGAAAAACATCAACCAATATTGCATATCCATAATTATTATAATGGATAATTAAAGAATATTTACACTATAACGAAAATTAGAAGTGTAACTCAAAAAAAAAATTTTTTTACGCCTATTTTGAATTTTACTCGAATACAAATACAAATACAAATACAAATACTTTCCCCCCCTCAACAAATACAAATACAGATACAAATATCGGCTGCTCTGCACACCCCTAATATATATATACAGTATATATATATATATATATATATACTGTACACACTCACACTCAGACAGAATATTAACAACACATACATCCTGGGAACTGCTGGTAAAATTAGGAATGTTGTACTCATTTCCCTTTGCTGGCTGGAGAGAGATGGAGGCACTTTGAATGATTGTCAACTAGACATGAAAGCATGAGCAAAAAGTTGTGGTTCAAAGAGACTGGTTATTGGATAAGTAGAACTGAGCTTTTCTTGTCTGATTCTGAGGACTGAGGTTGATAATTATCAAATAGGTTCAGACTCTTTAGCCATGTGGCTGGATGCACATTTTCGATTTATTTCGTGCCATCTTCAAACAATTTCAGTTTTCCAATAGCTTGGTTAAAGACCACATACCTGCAAAACTAATAGCATTCTCATCATCCTCCTCAACTCTACATTGTGTGGATGTTAGCATTTAGCACTGCTAAAAGCACTGCTGTGCTAAGTTTAACCTCACAGAGCTGCTTATGTTGCATGTCTGTAGACTTTCAGTCCTGGTAATGCACCACAACCTTTGTCTTTTACATTTAAATATCTTTGTTGCATACAGTGCAGTCTGTTGCTAATCATCACAATGCTAAGTAGACATATTTCTGCTTTTTTCTTTGTAAATCCCTCTGCTGCTTTACTTGTCAGTGTTTCAGTGGCCTGATTTCCCCCGAGACATCAATAAAGTTAAAACTAATCTAATCTACTTTAATTGAAGCTAATGCAATCTAATCCAGTTTTATCTAATGGAAAGTAATTTATTTAGTTTTTAAGTTTGTCACAATGTGCCGCTGAATGACAGAAACTGTGTGAGTGACAGATGGAAACAGCAAAAACAGATTAAAAACAAAAACAAAACTGAGAAAACATTGCAAACTCATAATAACAGCAGAGAATTCCCAGACTGCAGGAGATTCTCTGGGAATGTTGGAGTGAGGGATGTGGGAGTCGAGGAAGAACTTGAATAACCAGCTGACCTCCATCAGGGGATGATGAGAAAGGGAGTCGAACTACCAACACTGGGGAAACAGTTTTCATGTCAACTTTGTGGTAGTCTGAGTGAAACCAGGTAGTTTATTTCTACATAAATAAAACATTTCTATGTTTAAAAGAAAGTCTAACATTTAAAAAATATTTTTATTAGCCACGAACCACAACCAACAGAAATTGTCTAATGCTATATTACCATACTATACTATACTATACAAGTACTAAAAAATAATACTGTAATACCATAAACAAGTGTTCCATCCATAAAGTCTGTATTAAAACTCAATTCCAGCAGATAGATGCTTTTAATTTTTCTACCTCCACCTTTCTCTTCTCTTCTCTTCTCTTCTCTTCTCTTCTCTTCTCTTCTCTTGTCTTCTCTTCTCTTCTCTTCTCCTCAATTAATTGCCAAAGTGACTCTGGGAGAATTCTCAGCTCCTCCCTTTCTTCCTACTCTGCCCCCTTCCCCTAATTTCCTTTCAGTCCCTTTTCTCTTCTTCCTTTCTTCAAAGTGACTTTGGTGTGTGTAAAAGTCTCTCTCTCTCTCTCTCTCTCTCTGTGTGTGTGTGTGTGTCTTTATTCTTCTCCTAATGGAGATTCATGACTCTGTCAGTGGGGAAGTAGGAGAGAGAGACCCTGAGAGACACTGAGGAGAGAGAGCACTATATCCTGGTTGGATGTTCTGTGTGTTGGATGCAGCATGTGAGTGTGATGTTTACATTTAAATTGATTTTACTTTTATTTTAATCTTTATGATTATGAATGAAAGCAAAGGCTCGGCCATAGCAAGCCCCTTGATGCAAATTGTTATTTGTGATACTAAGCTGTACAAATAAAATATCGCCTTGAAGTGATGTACGTTACTTCCAGGTGAAAAGCTTACAGGAAATCAAAGAAAGCCACAGAAACGAAGCAATGGACTAAACTGACGACTATAATAAAAAGTCAGAGGCAGACTTGAATAACTGCATTTGAATGTTGATGCCACTAGTTTAGTAAAACTATAATGACCATCGTCAGTGACCATAAATCTTTAACTGGGCTGAAAAAACTTACCCCATTTCTGCAATGTCATTCATAATTTTCACTTTCACAGTATATCTACAGTCTATCCTGGAGGATCACAAGGCATAACAATATCAGATAGGACACATAATTGTTGGTCTGTTTGCTTCCAGTCCAGGATGCTTATACTACCTCCTATGCGCACCTTCCTTTAGACGTTCAGTCCAGTTCCAGTGTTTGAATTATTATTCATAAATGTGCTTTGTTTCCTCACCCACCTCATCAATACCTTATTGACAGCTGGTTGTTTTCTTAACACTAAAAGTTGCTTTGAAGAAATGCACCTAACTGTTCTGATGTAAAGATTTACAGACCTGTCCCCCACCAGAACAAACTTCTCGATGCTCACCAGTTTGGTTACAAGATAGACCACTCCTTGCCATCATAGAGGAACTTTGCACTGTTACATCAGCCTCCCTCTCCTCTGTCATCATCCTGCTGGACCCTTTGCCAGCATTTGACAAGGTGAGCCACCAGATCCTCCTCTTCACCCTCCAAGAAGTAAAGGTACTAGGCTTACAATGCTCCCTGGTCACATCCTAATTCAAGGACCGCACCTTTGTAACTTGAATCTGTGTCTGAACTAGAGCATGACATTTTTCGGGCATTCCCGCGGGTCACGTGATTCCCGTGGGATTCCCGCGGGATGGGAGTCAAAGTTTTATTAATCCCGTGATTGGGACGGGATGGGAATAAAAATCAACGGGAGCGGGCAGGAGCGGGAACGCCATTAATAGATGATGATTTTCAGCCATGTTAAACAACCAAAAGGACAGACACGTCCATTTTTGTAGTCATCTTTCAGTGAGCCAAAACTATTTTGACTTGCGTTAGAACTACACATCCAACAGTGCTTTGACTTCCGGCCGGGCCGGCCACTAAAAAACGGAGTGGGAGTAATTTTGAGTGGGAGCGGGATGGGAGTGGGAGTAATTTTGAGTGGGAGCGGGATGGGAGCGGGAGTCATTCTACAGGAGTGGGACGGGATGGGATTTTTTTTTTTACTCCGGCCCGGGATTGGGATGGGATGGGATTTTTTCTCTGGGAGTGGGATGGGACGGGAGTGAAAATCCACTCCCGTGTCATGCTCTAGTCTGAACCTTTCAGCTTCACTACTGGGATCCCTCAGGGTTCTGTTCTGGGTTCCTTCCTCTTTTCTCTTTACACCAAGTTACTTGGCTCTGTTCACACCTATAGTTTTTCCTACCACACACTCAACTAAATCTGTCTTTTCTCTGGTGTAAAACAAAAGTTGAAGCCTAAATCGCTGTGTGTCTGGCTGACATCTCTCATTGGATATCTGCACCATCTGAAGCTCAGACTCGACAAAATTGAGCTGCTCTTCCTTTCAGGGAAGGCATCTCCCATCCATGACCTCTATTTTACCAGTGACAATTCTGTGGTGTTCCTGGCTCAGACTGAAAGAAAGCTGAGTGTGACACTGGATGACCAGCTATCCTTCCCTACCAACATAGCGGGAAAAACCTGCTCCTGCTGAGTAATTCTCCACAAGATCAGTAGGATACAGCCATTCCCTTAAGCAAGAGACAACGCAGGTTCTGGTAATTTCATGCATAGAATAACGAACCTAGCTCTTGGCTGGTCTACCAGCATGTGCTGTCCAACCTCTGCAGCTCATCCAGACTGCAGCAGCCCGGCTGGTCTTCAGTCTCTCCCACACTCCACTTGTCCTCCATACCCTGCACATGCTACTGGAGGCTGCTCTAATCTGATCTGACAGTGATACTTTCCTACAATGAATGGCTCAGACCCATCTTACATGCAGGACCTTACACACCAGCCCGTGATAACCATTAGGTTTCTGTGCATTTGGCTGTAAACATTTAAAACCACCATCATTAGAATTTAAAACCTTTACACAATCGCTACAACAGCATCTTTAGGGGATATCTTTTGGGACTACGCTACATAGGGTGTGGTTCTATTCATTTGAGTTACATAGTATTTTTTTTTTCTTTTTTGAAAAGGGATTAATACTGGACTGTATAGCAAAATGAAGAGTTTTTAGCCTTTGCAAGTGCCGAGCCTATAAATACGGTAATGTTGGTCTGTCGGTCAGTCCATCAGTCGTCACTTGGGTCCAGACTGGAATATCTCAACAACTATTGGATGGATTGCTGTGAAATTCTGTACAGATACCCAGAGGAAGAAGCCTAATGACTCTGGTGATCCCTTTCTGTATAGACAGTTTTCATGAGTAAAATATCTCAACATCTACAAGATGGATTGACACAATTTTGTTAAAGTCAGCATTACAATCATTCTGCTGATCCCTTAACTTTTCACCTAGTGCCATCATAAGATCAAAATTTAATGTAATTTAAAACCAGAAACTGTACCTGTGATATTCCAATCAGCCTCAACTGTACTTTGTATTTAGTGCTAATTTGCTAATGTTACCATGCAACACTTTATAAGAAAGTAGTAAACATTATACCTGCTTACTGATGCTAGCATTTACTGGAGCCTCAGAGAGCTACTAGCGTGGCTGTAGACTCTTAGTCTTGTTGTTCTTGGGAGAGCAGTTTTGCTATCTAAAGAAAGGAAGAAGGAATTCAAAGAAATAAAAAGGAGGAGGAGGTGAAGTGAGGGAGGAGAGGAGGAGAACAGACTGTATGAAAGAACCAATTTGATTCAATTTTCCACTCAATAAAATACAACCATCATCTCTGCATACACACACACGCTCTCACACACACATTGTCTGTCTCCAGAGTGGTGTTTTAATTGAAGTAGGTTACGGTCGTGTCTCGATGAAATTGGAAAAATTAATCAGCTGGAAAACGGTGTGTTTTCTTCCCTCCAACCATCTCTCTCTCTCTCTCTTTCTCTTTCTCTCTCTCTCTTTTTCTCTCTCTCCATCAGTTTGACATGAGATGGCTGGCAAATTAATTTGTGGGAGCCACCTTTGTGTGCTTGATGGTTTGTTTGGTGTGTGTGTTTGGATTAAGTGCATATCTTTGCTTTCTAATTTGTGTAAATCGGCATCTGTGTTTGTTCGTTTTTGCAAGTATGTATTTAAGTGTCCATATGTATCTGTGTGTATGCTGACGCAGAATTCTGGATCACTAAAAGTCACCCTCTCACACACATCATGACTCCTTCAGGTGTGTCTTTTCAGTAGTAATGACTGACATGTTCATTGATTAGAGTGGGATGTGACAACGGTGAGGCAGGGTGGGCAAGGATATTGTATTCAGGAGGTCATGAATCCAAGTTCACCCTCCCACTCCAGTGGGAAAATAATAAATATTTTATTTTTAATACTAAGTATCCACCAATGTATAATGTCAAAGGCCCAAGTTCCTAAAACACTACAGCCATGCTAGCTGCATGCTAACTTACACACAGAAACAATGCTAGCACGCTGATGTTCATGTTATGGTTTAGCTCCTTAGCATGCTTAACATTTGTTAACTACTGTAATAACAAAGTACTGCAGAGGCTAATAAAGTGCTGTAGTAATTAGTCCTAAAACCTGGAAATAATTTTTTGCACTTCCTGTTCCCTCGTCTCAAAGTTTTTTGAATTGGTTTTGGGTTAAATGTCTGAAATATGGTGTGTGGTTACCACAGGTTGAAGATATTTACATGTTTTTTTCTACAACTTAAAATACATCATTAAATGTCCCACAATTTAATCATAAAGTTCTTCCATGTGTTAAAAACGGTTAGTGGTTGCTAACAAGCATCTAAATGAGACTATAGAGTTTGTCGGGGACATTAAACATCATCACAGCGAACACGGAGACTCATCTACTCACTAGTCCGTCTTTACAGGCCGACTTTACTTACAAACTATTCTAACTCTAACATTTCAATTTATACATTGATCAGTTTATAGAAAACCTGTATAGTAATTGTGTAGTAAGACGCTTAGTGGTGGTGATGTTTAAGTCATGCTTTACGCTTTACACTTTAAAAATCACAAAGTGGTGTTCATCTGTGAAGATTGTCTAGCTGAACAAAACATGTCATTATCATAAACAAGAGATTATTTACTGCAATAATCCAGAATCCAATTTAAAAATCCTACAGAGGGAACCAGAGTGATGCTAACTTCAGTGTCAGCTCACAAAAATACATCATCCCTGCAGCACTCTATAGATGTCTGTCTTGATGGTATTTGATCTTGAACCAAAATGTTGAACAAAGCATATTTTTTTTCTGCACAAGATTTTATGGCAATCCCTCCAATAGTTCTCAATCTGGACCATATGTGCAGGCGGATTTACCCACCAACTTCCTGCTAAATACGCAAAACATTATGCGTAACCTTAACTTTAACCTGCATTTTGATATAATCTGGCTGTACATGTAAACAGTGGCGGAGCCAGGCAGTTTTCAATAGGGTGGCCAGGTTGGGACCAGCAGTCATCCAATCTTGTTTGGACTTTAGACAGTGGTGGAATACATTTAAAAAAATTGGTGTAACCAACATGTTATTTTATTCCTGCAAGTAAAGTAGCAAAGAAGTACAAGTGTCCCAAGTTATAGAGTATTATACTTTTTTGTGAGCTCTGAGAGTCTTTCTCTTCAATTTTATTGCTCTTACATAATACACCTATGCCGTCAGACATATCTGACAGTCCGACCCAAACAGCTGAATTGCGGCATAATACAGTGCACAGCAGGTACAGCTGCGCTTGTTAGTAGGAATACGGAAGTTGTACAGTTTAGAGAATGTAGTCCCAAAGGAAAGGGCTGTCTGACGGCAATGTAAAGCACGGAAAATAAATTAAAATTATAGCGTACACTTAAACATGTATATATGTATTATATATATATATATATATATATATATATATATATAAATACATCTTGCTATCAGTCATCTACTGCAGGTAATACACTGAACAGGGATAGGTACCTCATACAACCCTACTGTACATCAAAAGACCCCAACTATCACTTTAAAGGATAACTACCGTTTTTTACAACCTGGACCTTTTTTCTAGCAAAATATATGGTCATTTACTCACCCAGATAACTTTGGTGTCATTTTGCGTCGTTCGGATGAAATTAGATCCAGTGTAGCGCCGATATATCCATATAATGCAAGTAACGGGGCATCGACACACAGCCTCTATATAACGCATTATCTGCCACGAAACTAGTTAATTTCACTAATATTTTGTCATGATACGCTAGCGCTATTCCCCTCTGAGTCCGGGCTTGTCCGTTATCAACATCCGGGGTCAAACTAGCAGTAGCAGCTACAGGTAAACAAGCCGGGCTGTCGCGGGTGCGCGCGCAGCTCAGAGACGACATCTTCCAGGTCAGAGGTAGTAGGTCAACCTACAGACCCCGGATGTTGACAATAGACGAGCTCGGACTCAGAGGGGAATAGCACTAGCATATTGTAACAAAATATTGGTGAAATGAACTAGTTTCGTGGCAGATAATGTGTTATATAGAGGCTGTGTGTCGATGCCCCGTTACTCGCATTATATGGATATATCGGCACTACACTGGATCTAATTTCGTCCGAACGACGCCAAATGACAGCAAAGTTATCTGGGTGATTAAATGACCATATATTTTGCTAGAAAAAATGTCCAGGTTGTAAAAAACGGTAGTTATCCTTTAAGGGATCGCTTCACTGACACTTCATCTTATATCTGCTTGTGTCTGTTGACAGACCAGCAGAGTAACAGACATGTCGGTGTCAACAGACAGATTGACAGGATGTGATGTAATCCTGTTTTGTTTAGGGTGAGAGGCAAGACAGAATGTCACCCTCGGGGCTTGAAGTGGATGACTGATCGTCCAATCACGGGAAGCGTTGCTGTCTATGCAACATTACTTGAGCCAATTGAGCGTCACCTTGTATTAATATGGCCATCAGTCTGCCTGGTAACAAATAAGCCAGATGCACAACAACAGGGAGAGGAATCTGGTCCAATCCTACAAGGACAATAGGTGGTATAAAACACACACAGGAAGTCTTTACAAAGTACACATCACCAAAGTGTGCCACATCAAAGTGGTGTGATTCCTACGTTTTCCTTGAAGAGATGCTTTATTCCATCGTAGGCACTAACATGACATTACATGTGTTCTTGAGCTACGGAGAAGGGCAACATTGCCTGTAGCACTTTGAGTTCATTTGAAGAGTAATGCAATAGCTTGAAATCTATCTTGTTATTACTTTACAGATATGATATGTAAGATTTCTGCGTTCAAATGTCTAAAATCGACTTGACCTTTGTTATATATTGTGTTGAGTTGTTACCTTACATTATCCAAAAATGTTTCCAACAAGGTTCAAACCACAGAAAGTTTACTCAAGGTTATGGTTCATCTCACTTGGTCGCCTGTCGCTATAACTTCCAGGACAGAGTGAGAGCGAGGAAGGAAGTTGGCAACTTTAAAACATTTCCTCATCCGAGAACATTTGTGCCTGAGTCAGGTTGGATCGATTCAGCAAAGGTGGTTGTTTGATGGTGTGTTCATCACCAGCAAAGTGAGTTTGAACACAGGAATATTTGAGCTTATTTGCGACACTTGCACAAGTGTTTATTTGACCCAAATAGCCAGCTTAATTCACTTTACATTAGATGTAAGATAGTGAACAACAGCACACAGCACTAAGGGTGTGTGTGTCTGTGTTTGAATTCAGGTCAACCTCTCATTGAACTCAGCACTCACCACAGACTTTGCATCTTTTAGCAAGCAGAGTACAGCTGAGGATGAGAATGTCATCAGTTTTGTAGGTGTTTTTTGTATTGGACAAATTTTGACCTGATGATGGCACTATATGGACAGCTAAGGGATCCCCCATAGTTGGTAGCTGCTAAAGGTGATAACTTATCTGTTACTTATATTTTGTATTCACAATCTGAATCTGCAAAGTAACGAATGTGTCAGATAAATGTAGTGCAGTGAAAAAAACAATGTTTACCTCTGAAATGTAGTTGAGTAGAAGTATAATGTTGCATTAAATAGAAATACTGACGTAAAGTACAAGTAGTGGAGTAAATGTACTTAATGAGTTTAAATTCCACCTCTGAATATAACCCTTGGCTGCTTACATAGTTACATAATCCAGTTTGGATTTTCAAACAGTATTTTTTCATTTTCGTTTGTAAGGATGAGGACTTACTGATGTAATATCTCGGGTAACACTGATTGGGTTTGCTGGAGTGTAAACTTCCCACGAATCCAATAAAAAGCAGGACAGAGTCGCTAATGTTACCCTGAACGACGATAGCAGCCTGGACCAGGATTCACACGGTGGTGAAACAATACACAGTGGATGTGCTAGCTGATTGTGACATCCAAACTCTAGGATTTAAAAAAACAAGTAGTATATGTACACTTAACATATCTATAACCTTGTAATATGTTTGATATTAGTAAGGTAATGGTTAATCTGTGTATCATATGAACCCCCCCTCTTCTCTCCCTCTCACTGGTTAATCTGTGTTTGGTATCTTTGCTCTGCAGCTATAAATAATGTTTTATCCACAATTAAATAAGATAGAACTGAAAGCAAGCAGTGTGGGGGCAAGCCTCAGTTTGTGTGTGTGTGTATTAGCTCTGGGTTAGTCATTAGTGTTGCAGTGCCAAAGGGAAAGAGGAAGCTTGTGGATCGTGAAGCACATTAGCTCAAGATCCGCTGAAGCAAAGAAGCAAACACAAACACACACAGAGCATGTCCCTGTTAGCTAATTTCTAAGCGATGACGGTGTACCTCCAGGCATCGGCGCTTGCTGCAATGTTTTTACTGCTCTGGTTAACATTCACATACACACACAAACACACACACATGAATCCATGAGCATGTCTGTGCACATGCATATTTATTGTATTCTTGGACAAACATTTTTATTCATAGTGTTGCTCACGCACAACATTGCAAATTCATGATGGTATGAACACACACACACACACACACACACACACAGTACACTAGGTCTCAGTGAGTCCAAGCTAGAATCAGTGATGAGGATCCCACTTAAAACCTCATTAACTAACAGAAACCCCAGAGAGAGAGAGAGAGAAAGAAAGAGAGACAAAGGCAGAGAGAGATGGGAGGGTTGGAGAGATGAAAATGGTAAACACAGAGCTAAAGAAAGAAAGAAAGAAAGAAAGAAAGAAAGAAAGAAAGAGAAAGAACCACAGGAGAATACAGTCTAATTCAATTGAGTCAGAGAGTGACTTCAGTCGTCATCATGAGGTTGCTTGGCATTTTTTATTTTATTTTGAAATATAACTTAATAGTTGATAATCTTTACAGGTATGTATGAGTGGAATCTGTTAGCTTTGGACAAAGCCAGGCCAACTGTTTCCACTTGTTTCCAGTCTTTTTGCAGTGATGTACACCGATCAGGCATAACATTATGACCACCTGCCTAATATCATGAAGGTTCCCCTTGTGCAGCCAAAACCGCTCTGACCTGTCAAGACGTGGACTTAAGACCTCTGAGGGTGTCCTGTGGTGTCTGGCACCAGGGCATTTTATAGTGGATCCTCTGGGTCCTGTATGTTGGGGGGTGGGGCCTCCATGGACCAGACTTTGCTCCAGCACATCTTACAGATGCTCGATCAGATTGGGATCTGGGGAATTTGGAGGCCCGGTCAACACCTTGGGCCCTTTATTGTGTTCCTCGAGCTGTTCCTGAGCAGTGTTTGCAGTGTGTCAGGACACATTGTCCTGCTGGGGGGCCACTGCCATCGGGTAGTGTTGTTGTGATGAGGGGGTGTACTTGGTCCACAGCAGTGTTTGGATGGGTGGTGCATGTTAAATGGCATTTACATGAATGCCAGCACCCAAGGTTTCCCAGCAGAACATCGCTTTGTGATGAGATGATCAATGTTACTCATGTCACCTGTCAATGGTTTTAATGTTGTGGCTGATCCGTGTATATCATGGTAGTACAAAAATAAAAGGGATAATCCACTCGCAGATGATTCTACCTGTTTTCAATCTATTGACAGTGTAAGGGGACATATCTTAGGAAAGAAATAAAGATTATTGGCTCCAAATAGGACTAAAAATTAGGTAAAGGCCTACATGTGTTTTGGGAGGAGTAGCCTGCCCTATAATGTCGGTTAATTAGTAAATGTGATGTCAGTGCAGTCAGTGTACCACTGGGCTTGTGTATCAAGAACATTTACATGCTGCATGAACAGACACACATACTGAGAATCACAGAGCAGCAGGAGGTTCATGTAAAGTTAACAACAGAGCCAGCTGAGCTTGTGTTGCAGTATTAATTCCACATAGAGCAATGTGACAAAACAGTCTTCCAAATTTAACCAACAACTGTGGTTATTTAATCGGCTTAAAATGAGGCTTAACGATCACACAGTTTCTCTTGACTGTCCCTTAATACTCACACATCGCTCCAGCCTGCTACAATAGATGGAAAAGGTTCTATGTTTCAATCTGGTAGCGATCCATCCTTGAGCTTTAGTTCTGAAGTGTATCCTACTTTTTATGTTGCTGGCCCTTGTTGAGAAAGCAGTTTTAAAATGGTTGGCAGAAAAATATAAGAGTTGTCCAGTTGTTGTGGCCCCCCACTGGGTCCTCACTTCGTGGGATGGTGGGAGTGGATGAAGACATTTGTGTTGGTTCTTGCAGAAAACAACAGAACAGTTGGGTAATTTGTTTTCATCTTTGTGTTACCGAAGGCAGCATTAATGTGTATATACTGTATCTCTCTCTCTCTCTCTCTATATATATATATATATATATATATATTGGCCGACCACAACATGAAAATACAACATACACAGTACTGTATCAGTAATAATGCAATAACAGAACAATTATACTGAACACATTTTGAAATACTACACAGGCAGTGACTCTGCTGCTCAGTGATGTTACTCTGACACTTTGTGGACATTTCTACTCTGTGGTAAAACATCTGAATAATTCCAAATAGCCTACATCACATTAAAGTTGAATGTTATGATAAGGCAATGGTTAAGGCTGCACCAATCAATATTTTATATTAACAATGTACCCAATGACTGTATGTGATGTGATAAGTATTACTCATAGTGATAAATCCACAGATAATTATCATCCAACTGTGCAGTTCGCCTCAGCTCTCATATCCATCTCGTTTCCAGCTGCAGCAGGCAGCTGTTTTCAGTTAATAAAAGCTCTAATAGCTTACTGTTCATTACTGGTCCAGAACAAAACAGCAGACAGACAAAGTTATCGACTAGCCGATGAACGTAGTGCAGCATTTGGCACATATTCTTCTGAGGAGACGATGGTATTGAGTATCAGACTTAAGCCATAACAACTATGTAAATTGATAATATGTCACCTTGTGTTTACACCTTTTCCTGCTTCCTCCAAATGGCCACGGAAAAACAATGCTGCTCTAAATGTTTAGATGGCATGGGCATGGGTGTGCGTTTGTGCGTATATTTACTGTAAAAAAAAATAAGAAAGGGAGGAGGAGCAGGTCGGAGGAGGGAAGGAAAGAGGGAGTGACAGAGAAAGAGCAAATAAGGAGAGGATGAATCATGCCGAAAGAAAAGGTGGCAGGAGAGGAGGAGGTCCACAGAAAACTCTCTGAAGACAAATATTCTCTCTCTCTCTCTCTCTCTCTCTCTCTCTCTCTCTCTTTCTCTGTCATGTGTCAGCCATATTTCCTTCATCACTATGCGTGTGTGTGTGCTCACATGTTTCTTCTGTGTGTGCAAGACAAGCATCCGGTCAACACCTGTTTTGAGGTGTAACCACAAAGGGGGGAATGTGAATGTGTGTATCTCTTTGTGTGTTAAAAGTTGTGTTAACAGAGGGATTCCTTCTATAGTGGGATGTCAGGATAGGGCAGGGACAAGTATATGTAATGGTGTGTGTGTTTGCGTGTGTGTGGGCAGGAAATGGAAGCGACACTTTCAGATGCCACTGACAGGCTATTCTTCTGCTCTTTCTTAATGTTCTGTTCTTTTCTGCTTCTACTGACAGACTGATACAATCAGAAAAGACAAGCGGGGGGGCAGAGGGGGGGAGCAAAGTGAGGAAGAAAGACAAACACAGTTGGGGATGACCTCTTAGTAGTGCCTCAACACACACCACAAATATGTACATATAAACATGCATTGAGCGCAGCAGAATAAAGAGTTAATTGATTAATAAGACTAGAAGCAAAAAACTGAGAGTAGAGGGCAAAGCTCAACCTTAATGGTGTTGATGATGATGTGACATGGTGCTGAAGTCTCAGCCCGTCCTCTTCAGAAAAAGTTGACTGTGAAAGCAGCTTATTAGGACCCATATTTATGCTTCTTGTTAGGTGGCTACTTCTAGTGGCCATAGAAATTATTACACCTGTAAAGGAGGTAGTCAGGAGAAGTAGTTTAAAGAGCGACAAGTCGGGCACCCCAGTAGCTCTGTCGGTACAGTGCATGTCCCATGTACAGAGGCCCTGTACTCACTGCAGCAACCCAGGGTTTGAGTCCGACCTGTGGCCCTTTGCTGTGTTTTATCCCCCCTCTCTCTCATCCCATTTCCTGCGATCTCTCTAAAGCTGGCCAAAAAAGATACTATGGAAATCAAGCTAACGAATAGCTCAAATGTTTATATCGGTCAAGTGTGAACTTGTGTGAAGAAATATTTCTTTAATACAGGCTTGAACTTTTATCATATACCACACAGAGTTTGCTTGGCATAATTATAATAATCAGGGTAAACATGAAGGCAAACTAAGTATTCCTTCAGGCAGCTAATGCTAGCGCTCGCGTTAGCATTTTAGCCTGTGTGTGTTGACAGAGCAGACATTAATAGCGGCAGCTAAACACTAACAAATCCAAATGCCTGCTGGGCCTACTGTAACACGTTCGCCTAGCCGTCTAACTATGTTTATTAAAGGCCAGCCCATGCAATAGCTCCAGCATCATAGCTAACATTAGATTTTAGCTGGATTAGTTTGCGCTGCTGCATGTGCAAGTTAACTACTCTGAAGTTGTACAGTGAGCAAGCCATAACTTAGTTCATCTCCATCCTTAACCTACAAAACCACCTTTTTTTTAAACAATACTTATAATATATATATATATATATATATATATATATATATATATTATAATTATATGTTGTCCACAAATTGAAAGGTTATACAAATTGAAAGGTAATACATGAGGAAATATCCAGTTTTTACAATGTTTCACCCCAACCCGGCACACCCTCAACCCACCTGTTTACACCCCATCCTGCAGGCCTCTTCCACCAGGAATAAAATGATAGCATAGCAGTATAGGTAACAAAGATAGGAATGAAGGTAAATAAAGGAAAGTAAATAAAGCAAAATAACAATGTAATTTAGTACAAATACAGAAATGAAGACAAGAATCATAATAAATTATAATATTAACACTAAAAAAAGAAATGGAAAATAGTACTTAAATAATGAATTACACAGGAAGGAAATCAGTCATTAATAGCACCAAAACTATTGCAGCACTATTGATAATCTCAAACTTAGAATATAGGGCCAGTATAGGACACGTACACACGGTAGCATACACATCATACCCATACCTGCATATCTCCTTAAGGTCGGGCTGGGTGGCGAACAGGCAGCAAGGCACCCACACCTCGCAGACAGGCCCAGAGCACACCACTACTGTGAAATTTCACTTGCAGGCAGCCAATCAAAGTAACTGATTAATGGTTACCAATGGGAATAGAAACTATCAGAGGAACCCTTATGGAACATTTTTCAATTTTAAGAATGACATGACATCGCATATCCAGGATTTAGGTGAAGGGGTCTGAGAAGATTTCCATAACAGGAGAATTCTTCTGCGTGCAATTAAGGAGGTAAATGTAATTACATTAGTTCGAACATGTTGATGAAGGTTCTCAGTCATCCAGGTCATGGTAATTCTAAGTGCTGTGTCGTAGGCAGATGGACTTGTTGAAGACGTTTCACCTCTCATCCAAGAGGCTTCTTCAGTTCTAACTAACTGGAGGGGAGTTGCAGGCTTTTAAACTCTGCGTGGGAGTGTCCTTACAGAGTCGTTAAGGACACGTGTGAGCTCTGAGTTTCAGAGTCATTGGGGCCACTTGTGGGTCGTTGGTCAAACTGGCCTTCATGTGGGTTGCTAGGGCTAGGTGAGGCCAGGTGTGAATGGTTGTTAAGCTGTCTGGGGAGGGAGCTCAGAAGTTATCTGGCCATGGAAAAGCTCATGTAGAGCCACCCACAGACATGTATTTTTGCTGTGCTCTCTGTGTTTGCTTGTTGTGTCACTTTAATATATATTCAAACTAAGTTATCAATATATAAAACCTTTAATTTAATGTGTGGACTACTGCCATACTTCATTGTACTGCTGTTTAAAATGTCATATTCTACAAAGGCACTGTAACTCTACCTGTAACCTTATTCGGTGCCTGAAAACCATTGCAATACCATTATATATGTATAAATGTCAGTCCTATGAGGAACCCTTTCTTTGTGAACGCTCTGTGGAACTTTAAATACACTGTTGTTACACCATGTGGAACTTTTTGTGCTGCCCCCAAACCCTTGTCATGGTCTGCAGAAACTTCTCTGGGTGGTCTGATACTTGATAGAGCCTACCTGGTTGAATATTTTTCCAGTTATTTGAGCGTGTGTTTTCGAGGGGGAAAGGAGATCAGAGAGGCCTGGCCTGCTGTCTTATGAGCATCTGACAGTTTTATAGTGACAGGGTGTGGAGGTCAGCCAGGAAGGAGGTACATGAGACAGAACATAACCCAAAGAAAACACAAAGGCCACCATTAGAGAAGAGAATAAAAGGGAAAAAGGGTGACAGGGTTAGTCTTCTTGGAGCTTCAATAGAGATGCTATCTGTTCCAGACTGAGCCTCTGAGCTCACATTAATATGGAGAGGAGCAGAGAGAGGACAAATGAGGAGGAAAAAAAGAAAAGAGAAACAAGAAAGAAGGAGAATGATAAAAAGAAAAATGACATAAAAAACTGGAGGGAGCGTATATTCTAAAGAGAAACAAAATGTCTTCTTCTTTTGTTCAAAGAGAAAGATGAAAACTTTTTTCACAAGAAAAAGAAGAAACTTGAACTAAATTTGGACAAAAATAATTACAGAAAAAAAAGAGAAACGAAGAAAAGACTGGCAATTGAGCGGCAGACAAGCTTTAAAATAACCAGGGGAGCCAAAGAGAGAGATGGATGAAGGACAGAGGAGGATGAGACTGAGACGAAGATGAAGAGGACTGGAAGGCTGAAAAACAAGAGAAGGGGGAGGGAGAAAGAGAAGAGTGAGTGATTGAGGCACCAGTGAGTGGTGGATGAAGTGGAGAGATAACAGAGACAGAGGCAGTGGAATTACACTCCATTTATTATCAGAGGAGAGGCGAGGGAGAGGTAAACAGAGAGAAAGAGAGCGAAACAGACAAACAGGATTCCACCTAGTGTTCAATCTCTCAGTGTGGTCAAACAGAGATCGGTTTTTCCACTGCTGAAGTCCTTTCAGGTGATTGGAGCTGTTTAAAAAAGAACAGGGACAAAATGTGACAAAAAGTAAATAAAATACTTGCATGTAGCATGTAGAAGCATGTAGTGAGTAAGTAGTACACAGCCCGGTCCATAAAAAAAACACTCCAACTCACACACTCTAATATTTCGCTGGACCTCCTGTAGCTTTGATTAAGGCATGCACTCACTGTGGCATCGTTTTGATAAGCTTATGCAATGTCACAACATTTAATTCTGTCCAGAGTAGCATTAATTTTTCACCAAGATCTTGTCCTGATGACGGAAGAGTCTCAGTGAGGTTAAGGTCTGGACTCTGTGGTGGCCAATCCATGTGTGAAAATGATGTCTCATGCTCCCTGAACCACTCTTTCACAGTTTGAGCCCAATGAATCGAGGCACTGTCATCTTGGAACATGCCCGTGCCATCAGGGAAGAAAATATCGATACATTGATGAGAAAACTTGGTCTTTCAGTATATTCAGGTAGTCAGATGACCTCATGTTTTGGGCACATAAGGTTGCTGAACCTAGACCTGATCAACTGAATCAACCCCAGATCATAACACTGCCCCCACAGGCTTGTACAGTAGGCACTAGGCATGATGGGAGCATCCCTTCATCCTCCTCTCTTCTTACCCTGATGCCCCCATCACTCTGGAACAGGATAAGTCTGGACTCATCAGACCACATGACCTTTTTCCATTGATCCAGAGTTCAATCTTTATGCTCCCTAGCAAACTCCCAATCTCTCGAGTTCTCTTCACATTGTGCGTGGAAATGCTCTTACTTTCACTATTAGACATAGCTGTGAGTTCTACTGTTTTTTTTATGATTTGATTTCACCAAATGTTTAAGCGATCCCTGATCACGATCATTCAAAATGTTTTTCTGACCACATTTCTTCCTAAAAGATGATGGTTCACCACAATCCTTCTAGGTTTTAATAATGTGTTGGACAGTTCTTGACCCAGTTTTAGTAGTTTCAGTAATCTGCTTAGGTGTTTTCGTTGCTTTATGCAGGCCAATAATTTGACCCTTCTGAAACAGAGTAACATCTTTTCCACGACCACAGGATATGTCTTCTGACATGGTTGTTTAAGAAATGAGAAGCTCCTCACTGCATCAGTTAGGGTTAAATAACGTGTTGCCAGCTGAAACATATTAATCACTGCAGTAATTATCCAATGGAAAGCTCTCCCTATTTGCTTAGTTAACCAGGCTTAGTTACTGCTTAGTTAACCAGTCACCAGGTGGTGACTTTTTTTTGGCCAGGCAGTGTTAATGCAAAGTCTTTATAAAACCTTTACAAACATATAAACATACACTGTATTCTCTATTAAAATGGTATCCTCTATTGCTCAAAAATATCTTATCTTCTGTAGAGATAAAATGACCAATTGCATTAGTACGCAGTATCTTGCAATTTGGTGATGTTTCTGCCAGTGATGTTAGCTAACATAACTGGTTCTTGGAAGAATAAAACTTGTTGGCCTAATTCATGAAAATCCCACTGAGAATTAGACGAGTAACAAAACAGTTAACGTTAACGTAAACCGTTAAGTCTCACTCTCAGTTAACTTTACAGAGTTAATGTCACTTTAAGTTAATGTTTGTTTCATGTGTCATGCTTTGTCTTTGCAAGCTATCAATTTGAATGAGTGCTGGATTAGTGTTGGTAGCTGACATCATTCTGACTGTAAAGAAATTTCACTTTGTCACTGAAATCTGACTTTTTATTTGGGAGTTTCAAGCTAAAAAGCTTAAAACCAGTGAACAGAAGATAATAGTTGTCTTAATGTTGTGTTGTGAATGTCTGTACTTGAAGGAAATCTCAGTCTAGGTGAAACGCATTCATTCTGTACAGAAAAAAGAAACAGTCAACCAGTGAAACCAGTGCAAGGCCTACACACACACACACACACACACACACACACACACACACACACACACACACACACACACACAAACACTACTTTTGTTGTCACTACTAACCAGCTTAAGATTCCTTTTATGTTACTGAATTTGTTTTAATTTTGACATTCTGGAGGGAATCAGCTTCTTGCGGATTGGCTTCAACCTGTCATGTGGTACTTTACTTTTAATCTTTCTAAACATTTCAAAGGTTCACTTATAATCCAGTTAATGAGTTCAGTCAATTGTTCAACACAATACAATTTTAGGAAAGGAACATGACATCTGAAAACCATCAACTCTAACACAAAGGACACACAATGACACACAATAATAGATGAGAGCAGCCACACATCACTTTCCTGTTGCCAAAACAAATTTAGAAGAGCAGAGTGTGTTTTAATGTTAATGATACTCATAAATTGAGCTGACCTACCTTCTTATAATGAATCTTGTAAACAGCACAAAGTAACATTGGAAGTGGAGCTGAACTGACCTGTTTTCATCTCTTCTAAGCTTGGAGTAAATGGTCGAGTAATTAAGCTGAAACGGTTGTTAGAACAGTGATGTCATTAGATAACAATAAAATCACATCTGACAGATTATAAAACAGCTAAATAAAGTGTCCTAATGACAGAAAAGATAATAGATGACAGAAGAATTACCTGGACATCTAATAAGATAGATGTGTGTGCCAGGTTCGTCCACTTTGATGGGACTGAAAGGACACTCATCATCCACCATCATTCTATATAATGATGCTGAAGAATCACGACTACAACATAACATGATTGTTTGCCTGTCTGGACATCAGATTTTGGCTCCTAATAGCTAAAAATCCATACGCTATTCTTATTTTACTGCTATTAAATTGGCAGAGTCCAGAATTTGCATTTACTGCCAGTCAAATTAGAGGGGTTGTTTTCACCAAAAAGGAGGCGGGGCATGACACAAGGACAAAGTACCTGGATGGGCTGCATTGCATTTCTTCACATTTTTAATTAGGCTTAGAAGAAACTGGAAGCTTGTGTTTGTAATTTGATAATACTGGTACTCATAATCACTCACTGGAGATGAGACAGTCAAAGGGAGATAGAGATCACAGATATGTGAACTTTGAAGTAGAGCAAGGTAGACATTTTGTCTTAAGGCAGCCTCAAGATCTGTGCAAACCTGAACCACCTGGATGACCTCAGGATGACCTGAATATAACCTCACATGACTTGAAAGACTGTAGTTGATATTGAGAAAGGTGCCAATCTTTCTCACTATCAACTACAGTTGCGTCTTCACTCCCTCCAGGAAATACACAACACCATGGTTCTTCTGTTACTGATGGATTTATTTGTCTTAACTTCAATCAACATCACCGTCATCAAATCTAACGTCAGACTGTTCAAATACAGAATAAGCACACATCCTTATGACACAGAGACTGCAACATACCTCGCAGGCCACACACAACCACATTTTCTCAATTGGCAAGGTAACATCATCTTAATATTCTCAAACTTTAAGCAGAGTGTCAACTTTTCCTGCTCCACATACCTTCTTGGAGGAGATAACTAAATGTGTCTGTAAAAACAACATAAAGGCCTACTTGGAGACTGCAACTACTAAATGTGTCCCTGCACAACACAGAACTGGTGATGTACACCATGGATACTCGCAATGCAAAGCAATCAATATTCATTCAAATAAAACCATATAAATAACATATGTTGTCAAACATATATAATATTGACATGAAGAATATTTATGGTTGTTAAAGCTTTGCTTGTGTAGGGGTCAATTATTGCAAGGAACAAGCTTGACTTATGTAGAAACATAGCATTTACTCTTGTAACTCTTGCATGCATGCTCTGTGCTTGTGTAATGGCCTGGTCACACTAGGATTTGAAATTACAACATTTTGCAGCGTTCAGTGGAATTAAGTACAATGGAACCACGATGCTTAGACAATTGTGAGGGCAAGGCTAGCTGGACAGTCTGATATTGAGGAAGCTATGATAACTCAGGTATGTCAAATTATATAAGGTTTAAAAATGGTAATGAGACAGGACTAAATTGTAGAAAACATATCTGTTGAATAAATACAATGAACTTGTCCTGTTGACTGATCTAATGATTGCCCTAACTGACAGGCTAGCAGGCTTGCTGGTGAGATAGTTAGCAAGAAATCAGCAACAAGTTTATTCGCTCAGAGAGTTAAAAAAGAGAGAGAAAAAAGGAATGACTGACAAGTGTTAGCATATCCAAGCTAGGCAGTGTGTAATTGGCTAGCTCAGTAGTAGTCTGTAAGTAGTCCATTCATCACCAGGTTTCAAGAAGGAAATAATTAGCAAGAGCTGGGGACATGGATTCTGAATGGGCAATTTTCAAAGCCTCCATAGTGAAGGTGGAGGTGGTCCAAGGTCTTCATCTGCATCAGCCACTTGAGACCCTGCTGGTGGACACTAGTGATGAATGAGGCCAGCAAGCTGAATCAGTGGACAGGTACATGGAGACCAGACAGGCTGCATCTTCAGTGATTGCCAAACCAAAAAACTGTGAGGGAAGAATACGAGGAGGCTATAGAGAAGGACTGTCTGTCGGCCTAAAGGAATCTGGCAAACTGTTAAAAAAATGGGGAAACCAGGGCTAAGCCCATGCTGTCTTCATCAGTGGAGGAGAACAGCTGGCGCTGACTTGGATATTGTCAAGTGGTGGAAAGCAAATTTTGAGTATCTCCTGAAACCAACCAACTGCGGAGGAGGCAGAAAACCTCACTCACATTCCTGAAAAAGGTGCAAGGTAGTTGACAAGCTCCTTAATGGCAAGGTGACAATTGGGGATGAGGTTTGTCTGAGATGCTGAAGGTGGTGGATAGTGTAAAATACTGTCTGTGTCCCCCATGGAGTCTTGCCGGGGATACTGTAGGGGTATGTAGTAACAGGGTTGTTGCCATGAGCCATACAGTCCAAATATAACCAGAGTGAGCGGCTGAGCGCGTATGCAGAAAGTGCAACACATGTTCTGTGGGTTCTTAGCTCTGCCAGGGTTTACATAGTCCCTTGTAACAAATTCTGTTTTTGATTTTCTTGGATAAGATCTCAAGACACAGCCAAGAAGAGGTAGGTGTCTGGTTTTGGGAATCTCAAAACTGCTCCCCTGCTCTTTGCAGATGACGTGTTTCTGTTGCCTTCATCAGACCATAACCATCAGCATACATTCGGGCAGTTTGCAGTGAGTCAGAAGTGGTGAGTCAGCACCTCCAAGTCTAAAACCATGGTTCTCTGCCAGACAACTGTGTATTGCTTACTCATCATTGGGAGTGAGCTGCCTCAAGTGAAGGTGCTCAATTGTCTCTGGGTCTTGTTAATGAGTGTTGGTTAAATGGAGTGTGAGTCTGACAGATGGATTGATGTGGGTGTTGTACTGGACCAGGCAAACCTTTTGATTTACCAGTTGATAAGTTCCAAGAGCTGTAACCAAAAGAAAGAGTTTGCGGATACAAGTGGTTTATGTCCATCCAGAGGGAGCGCTGAGTAGAGCCACTGCTCCTTAGTTTTGAAAGGATTTGAGAGGGTTCAGGTATGTCCAACAAAAAACATGCTGGGGAGGAAAACTTTCCTTTGGAAGAAGGATGTCTGGACCTTGCTTAGCCTGCTGCTGCTGCAGTTCTGCATCCTGGATAAGCTATGAATAATACGGCTGATTTTTATTTTTTCAATTTACAGCCTTTTCCATCTTTTTCTAAATATATGTACCTTAACAACTCTCAAGCACTTGTGGAAAACTGTGAAAGCTGAGGAGAGAATGGATGTAACAGGAAATATAGTGTTGCAGTTCAAACACCTGGATGGCTGATTCAACTGAAATGAATCTCTGACCTCAGCTGAGCTCGGGCAGCTGACCTCTGGTGACCTGAAACAAGTGATGATCAGAGGCTCTCAGATTTCAAAGGAACAATCTTCTCAGAAGTTTTTCTTTTTTACTCTTAAAGATACTGGCATTTACCATTTGATTCAATTGCTATTTTCATTCAGTTTCAGTAGACAACTAATAAATAATAGACAGCCGGTCCTCCTCTGCTATGGTGCACTAAACAGGACAGTGTGTCACATGCATCCCTTTGATGCTCAGGAGTGGGAATACTGTTGTCTGCTATACTGTCCACACATACATGGGTGTTTCTTTAAACAAAGCTTTTTCTATGCATTATGTCCTTCCATAAACATATTAACTGGGCTCCAGGTCACTAAAAACGTCAAGATATTCAGAAACTCTGTTTTCGGTGTTTATGGACAGACAGATACAGAGATCATACAGGATCATGTGATATGCCAAAATAAATCCAAAAAGTTTCAACAATCATTTAATCCAATCGTTTATGGTATTTTGTACAGTACATTTTAAAGTTTTATTGTGATTTGACTTTAAACGCAGAACTGCAGATAAATAATTACAAATTGGAGGTGTAATTTGTTTCATATGTGTTAACATTATATAAATGGTAAATGAATTTGAACAGTGCTTTTATTCACTGCACTTTACAAGATTGTTGCTGCTCAGCCATTTATGCACGTACACACTGATGTCAGTGAGCTAATACACAAGGCGCTGGCACCTTTGGAACAATTCGGGGTTCAGTGTCGGGCCCAGGGACACTTTGAAATGTGAACAGGGGGAGGTGGGGGTTGAACTGCTAACCCTGTGATCAGAGGATGACCCACACTACTACCTGAGCCAAAGCTGCCATTATCTGCTAATATTTTAATTAAGAAACAGACCTTTTTTTAATGTTTTCTCCTTCGTTGTCAAGCACACACCTTAAATGGTATTTGGATGTGCACAACTACAATGCCTTAATAATAAAAAAAGAATTACCCCGTAGAGTTTATCTTTTCTTGAAAAGACAAAGCTGTATTTACGTAGATTCACTGTTTCTCACCAAAATGGTTGGTGTATCCTTGAGGACCTAATAAAATGTGTTATTGTCTTGAGTTAATGAGGTTTAGTATTTTGGTACATACAGTCTTCCCCAGGGTCCAGCTAGTATTTTTTTCCAGAGAAAAGGGAAAACATTTTGTCATGGCTTCCTGTGTAATAGAATCTCAAGTCCCATTACTCAAGTATTAAATGTGACTAGGTAAAAAAGTCATAGTGAACTGTTATCATAAGAAACCATCACTGCAAATTGATAGTAAATAAGATCCAAATATGTTTATGACAAATATTTAAGCTTTATTAGGTGTCTGGATTTGTGAAGTGTTAACAACTTACTACATCCTCTTTGTATTGAAGAAAAAGAAGTAATGACACATGAAGTAACAAAGGAAACTTTGAAGATTCTATTTATATCCCTCCCTTTACTCCTACTAATTCCTCCTTTCTAACTCTGTCATCACTTCACCTCTCTCTCTCATGTCTTGCCTATAAATCAGACAGGAGATGGACCGCCTCTTAGCCAATCGGGCCAAACCATGATTGATGTCACCATTAATTAAGCAGGATTTTCTTTTATTTCCAAAAGGCCCATCTCCCTGCACAGGCAGCCTAATGACAATTCCAATTTGTTCATTAATAGATGGCCTTCCTCCTTCTCACTGATGGGTTGGATATGGAGGGGATGAAAAGAAAAACTACCTGGCTACAAAATGAAAGGTTGAAAAAATTAGCAGAGGTGACAGCAGGAGTGTTCTACAGAGGAAATGTTTAAGGAAGGTTTTTAACCTTTATTAAGGCTGAGTGACATTCACACTGACCAGACGGTTTGCAAAACCTCTTATGTTACCAGTAATCTCTCCTAGTTCATACAATAATGTGTTTTCCCGCTATTATAGTCCAGAAATATCATTATATGCAAGTCAAGGAGTAATTGGAGGGGTTCATGGGCCCGAGACGCAAAAATGTTGTTTGGTTTACTGGAAAACATTCTAATGCATCATTGAATTAGTATTTTATCAGCGATTAAACCACATTGTAGAATATTTTAACGGTCAATTTTACATTTCTATTAGACTGTTTTGGTCAAGAGTCGTGCTATAAAAGTTTTACTTTCAGTTTTATGCATTAATGGCTCCATTTTTTGAAAACAAGATTTTCTATACCTAGTTTTGATTCTATAAAGTACTTCTGTTTTTAAAGGAAATAGCTGAAAAAAGTCACAAAACACAAACTATACATATGTGTTTCATAAAACCAAACTGTGTATATGGTAATTTACTTTATGTAAGTAAACAATACATACTGTTCAATGTACTAAATCACAGTGCTTCTTGTGATGGTGACAAGCCTCTGAATGCCAATATAATTCTCTACATAACTCAGGATTTTAATAAGAATGAGAACATATTCACCAACAGAGTATAGCACATGCCCTCTGTGAACTGACCATGCAAGGTTTTGCAGGCTGCCATTTCTTGAAATCACTCTGTGAGTGAAAAAATGTAAAATTAAAAAAATTGTGGTCGCAGCTTGCTATCATGTGCAGGTTCTCCTTATTTTGCAAATAAAGTGACGACTGAAGTGATGGTTCTGTCTCACCAGTCAGTGGTCTGCAGTGTTTCACTCCACTCACACCTTTTAGTGTTGGCTGAGCTCGCTTGGAACCTCAAATCAGGGACCAGGTACCGAGATTCTCAAAAATTTCTCAAGAGCAATTTCTGAAGGGCACACCAAAGAAGTGCTGTTGTATGAAACATAAATGGAAGAAGACAACTGTTAAACTATACTGGATAACTGAAAGATAAATAACCTAAGGAATGTACCAGCTTCTTGCTGCTCTATGTGCAAATATAGTCATGTTGATGCACAAGATTTGAACCTTGTGGTAATGGACTGAACAAAAAAACATTTTCCGTGTATGCCAGATACTATATACAACTTTCAACAATGGAAAACCAAAAAAGAGAGTCTAGTTGAGTTGAAAAAACAACTAGTGGCCATTCGAAAATTTGCTGTTAACGTACTTTCACTATGAGTGTGTTCAATACATCTTGTTATAAATCTTCAATTTATGTATTAAAAAAACTGAAATGAAGTGCCTGGAATTCAGTGACAAAGTAAAAATAAATTGAAAAGAGCGACTGACTACAATTTGTGCTGTAGATGGATACTCATCCAATGACTTCTTTAATTGGTCAAACTGACTGCTGATGCAATAGAAGAAATAAATTCAGTCCAACCTCCAGCACACTTAAGTGAAAAGAAGGGATGGCACATTTATATGTACAGTATGTCAGCTGGTAATGTGAGATGACCTATAGCTTTTTTGAAGCAGATAATTTGTTGAATATGAAAATATACTGTATTTGATTAAACTTTCAGTGAATGAAACGTAACTTTAAGTAGAAAACCCAGAAGGATTGTATGGAAGCAAAGAAGCACCATAAAGATTTGAATGTCATTATACTGTATATTATGAAGTAGAAAATAACTAGCATTTTTTTTATTAGGGTCACTGTCTATTAAAGTATCTTGCTTAGTTCATGAAGTCTGAATTCCCCTTTTTGAAATTTTGAAAAAAAAAAAAAAAAAAAAAAAAAATGTTTAAACACTTTTTTACATTCAGATATCCAGACTACTAAAACAAAAGAAAAAGAAAAAAAGAAAAAATAATCAAAAATGTTTTGCTGAAACTAGACTGCTGAAATTCAGTGTCTAAAATTCATAATAAAAATGCTTAACTCAGACATCAGGGCCCTGATATCTTCCACATGGGCACAGCGTCCTCCTGTACCTAGTTCTAGTGTATCTTTTGTGCTATCTGCGTGTGTTTCCACACAGAATCAGCTAGTAACAGATAACATAATCAGATTACAAATAATAAAAACCTATAATCAGCCCAGACATAAACAAAAATCATTAGATTATATATAAATTGCCAAAGACTACTTGATGACGTTTTTTGATGACGTTTTTAAAATATGTTAATTTTAAAATGATGTAGCTTTTTCACTGTTTGGAGGAAGAGGAAATGGCTGAGACAGTTAATTGAGGATCAGTGTTCTGACATCGGATTGTGGGATTCTCTGGACCATATGTCACATTTAGATAGAATAATAATGAATATGGGAAACATTCATTCATTACTATCTAAATCAAAATGATTGTAGCCATCTATATAAAACACTACAACTAAAACTTTACAACTGTAAATGACAGTTAGAAGAAAATAAAATATAAATAACTGTGTATGTATTTAGTTGTATTATTAAAACTAGGAAAATGGTTATACAACATCTAGCTTTTTAAAGTGTGCTTATATATATATATATATATATATATATATATGTGTGTGTGTATATATATTAATATTATCACTATGTTCTATCATACATATAGATGTAATATAATATTTACTGCAATAATTATATTATATTTTATTACTATAATTATAAAAAATATCAATTCACAATGTTTCTTAATAGTGCACAATATTTTAATGTTTTAACACTATAAAAACATAATGATATTATTAAAGTGCATTTAAAATTCAATTTGAGTTCATTAAAAAATTAACATGTAGTAATAATATTAATAATAACAATAATAATAATGCATACATACATATTTTTTAAAACCTCAGGAATCATTTAGTAAGGACTTATAAAGAAGCAAAAAACTCTACTGAACTACAGTGAATGAAGGAGAATTTCATGGGACTGAAGAGTGGAAGGCCGACCCTCATACTCTCCTCTCAGCTGCCAGTCTGGCCACTTGGAGGCGCTCTGACATTACACATCACTCCTTCCTCTCCTCTTCACCAGTGGATACTCCTGCCATTCATCCCCCTCTCACTCTCCCTCTAATTACATTCTTCCAATAGTCTTCTATCTATCTATCTATCTATCTATCTATCTATCTATCTATCTATCTATCTACTTATCCATCCGTCTGTCTGTCTGTCTCTCTGTCTGTCTCTCTGTCTGATCAGTACTTTCTGCCAACACCCACAACTACAAGCCTACCCACATTTTTGTGTGTGTGTGTGTGTTTGTTGCTGTAAATAACTCTGGTACGTAGAGCAGTTCAATGCGAGGCAAAGACAGAATGACAATCAACATTCTACAGCCTTGAGGTCACATGAACACACACACACACACACACACACACACACACACACACACACACACAAATGAGGTAACTGTCGTAGATCATCCTTGCAGATTATGTAAAACTGCAGCAGCAGTAGCAGTGGACCTTCTGACTAAAACAAATGCAGATGAAGATAAAATATAAATAAATAATTGTAAAAGCCAGACTGTAGAATGTTTTCAGTGAGTGAGAACGTTTAAAGTGGGAGATCTCATCTGGCAGCTGAACACTGTGCTCTCTTACACGGCCCCATCCTGACCTTTGACCTTGCAGGTGACAGTGTGGAGCTCTGGTAACTGCTAAAGGCCCCTGCAACTCTAAAGTAATAACTTCACTCACCGCAAGCATTTAACTTTAAATTGACCCACAGGTCAGGTTACTCGAGTATTTCCTTTTTATGATACTTTATACTCTTACTTTATGACATGTAAGAGGCATTGTACGTTTTTACTCCACTACATTCATATGACAGCCAATTTACAAAGTTGCATAACTAATGTTTCAATGGATGATTTCTCCTCTGTGTGCTGGGTCAACTTCTACCCCAACAGTATAAAAATACTAATTGACCAATCTCAATTTAAACAGCACAACAACATACAAATACTGCTAATGAGGTAATTCATCGAAAATACTGATCCCAGTATTCAACTTACTTTTGTACTGCAACTGCATTTTGATACCTCTGTACTTTTGCGTACTTGACATTTTTCATGCAATGTTCACTTGTAATGAGGGCACTTTTGACTTTTGCTAAAATGTCTAATGTGTAGGATTTAGTAGCATCTAGAGGTGAGAAAAAAGCACCCCTCTGAAAATGAAAGGCTCATTCAACACCTTGATTCGTCTCTCCCCCCACCACAGGCGTGTATTTGCCTGATTTGGATATTTTATCACACTTAATATAAGACTTAACTACTTAAGTACTTGTTCTGTAGTTTCATTTAGAAATACTAGTAGTACTTTTGACTGCACAGCATATTCGAAACCTCACTAACTTTAACTCCAACCTGCAAATACTGTTTATTCTTTGGCCGGGTTGGGACAGCATAAACAAATTGTGTACTCAACATCGACATATTAATACCAAGTGAGTTCATTCGGCAAACTAGCATCAGCACAGTTGTTGATTTTTACATTATTTATTTAGAGCTGTGTTTCTTGCCGCATGGCAAATGTTAAGTCCAATGTTCACTCTCTTTTAGCTCTGTTTTTGGTCTACCAACCCCTGAGGGAAATATCTGTCTCTTAAAGGAAACATGATACTAGATACCACTGGAATAGGTTTACATGCTCTAATGCTCAAAAAATATATCAGTTTTCTCACACTGCCCAGTGCCGCAGCACTGTATTCTCCCTCTGTCTGTTTTAGTGCCTGTCTTTTTAAGGCCCAGCCCCATCTACTCTGATTGGTCAGCTCATGCCTGCCTGTGCCAGAAGACTCCAAGCATCGCTATGTGTCTCTCCTGTTCACTCTGTAGGTGTATCTAGCTAATATTTTGAGTCACTATGAACAACTACTAATCCAAAAACTTCACCATCACACACATTTGAGAAGGAATATGATTTGTATTGGTCTTGGTCTCGCTGCCCAGCAGGCCGCTAATGTTACAGCTTTGTAACTGCCTTTGAATGAAGTTAGCAAGCTAATTGCTGGAGGTTAATCAAAGTTGGACACAGTTGCCAGTCAAATAAATTCCTGCAGTTTGACCATTTCTTTTTCTAATGTACCTATATGATGATCTTCAGGGTATGTCTATCAAGTAACACACAACAGCAACATACCGAACATACCGATGAGGATCCTGGAGCAAAACAGGCTTCGTATAACAACCAAGCTACCGCTACCTCAACTCGCGGTGCAGTAATGTTACAAACACTAAGGCAACGCTAAAGACACAGTGACCGGCATCAAACCTATTACTCTTTATTTAGTTGGCTTCAAATGAGGCTTAATGTTCACACAGTGTCTCTTGACTGTATCTCAATATTACAAAATTATTCCAACATGACCCCACACTGGGAGTACAGTAGAGTACACTAAAGAAACATAAAACAAGGCAAAGTTACACCTTCCAAGTTTGAAGTTGGGCCACAGACAGCCAGTATCGATATATTCTTCAGCTTGTATAGTTACTGGCTCTCCTTCAGAAGTCCATAACGTGGTCTGTAGTAAAATCCACACGTCCTTGAGCAGTGAAACAAACTTTCCATCAAAGATATAGCTATCCACTGGGTGTTGACATCCTCAGATGGGGGTAAATGAAAACTTTTGTGTTGATTCTTGCAGCAGCAGAGTAGCTCCCGTGCTAAACTTCGTACTGACCCTTGTCTTATTAAATACGTTTGGTGTTTTCACGCTGACCAAAGCTGACCTTGTTAAAAATGTGTTGGTCTGTACAGCCAATAACAGAGCAGAAGTGCTTAACTCTTATATTCAGCATAATACTAGCACTAGTAGTCCGGTGATCATGAGAAAAAACAGGTAGGTCTCAAGCCGTGGATGGAGATACTCAGGTTGGGGGTGTTATTCAGGTGTTACCTTACGTAAGAAGAAGGCCAAAATCATGTTGCTTGACTTAGGCATTATTTAACAGTTGGTGAGTTGATAGGAGCTCCTGATACCCAAATGTATGTGCACAAGCATTTAAAAAGTGAGCTTTTCATAATGTTTCCTTTAAGATGCTAAATGCTCCACTATTTGCACACCAGCTGTGTGGTTGGTAACTTTATGTGTCTGCTGTTTGGTGCTGAGCAGGGAGTGTACAGTCTGTTTTTAGAGCTTTTTCACTGAAAACAAATGAGATGTGAGCAATCAGCTGAAACAAAGTGTAGAACTCTATAAAGCTTCTCTGTAAGTTCATCACTACGAGAGACTCCTTTCACATTGTCATATTGTTGAATTGCCATTTGACGCATTGTTATAAAAATACCAATTATAGCCGCTTTAAGTAAAGGCTCTGAATACTTCCCCCGACACTGATCAAGACACATCCAGCTGTGAAGCAGCCGTCACCGTAACATTGTTAATTAATGTTACATCTGTCTCATTTTGCTCAATCTGGAGATGACTCTACCCCTGCCTCTTTATGGCCAAATGCTATACGACAAATACTATTACTAATACTACTAAAAACGACAAATGATCCCAAAAAAAAAAAAAAAAAAAAAAAAAATCCCAAAAATTCCACTCATGCTACAGTCTGTTGGCTCTGGAGTTCCTGCAAAAATCAAAATCTTACCAAGTGCTGTGCCTCAGATTTTTAGTTGAGTAGACTAAAAATGTACAAACCCCAATTCCAATGAAGTTGGGACGTTTTGTAAAACCTAAAAGAATAACAGAATACAATGATTTGCAAATCCTTTTCAACCTATATTCAATTGAATACAATACAAAGACAACATATTTAATGTTCAAACTGATAAACTTTATTGGTTTTTTGCAAATATTCACTCATTTTTAATTTGATGCCTGCAACATGTTGCAAAAAAACTGTGGGACAGGGGCAACAAAAGACTGGAAAAGTTGAGGAATGCTCAAAAAACACCTGTTTGGAACATTCCACAGGTGAACAGGTTAATTGGAAACAGGTGAGTGTCATGATTGGGTCTATAAAGGACCATCCCCAAAAGGCTTAGTCGTTCACAAGCAAGGATGGGGCAAGGTTCACCACTTTGTGAACAACTGGCTGAGCAAATAGTCCAACAGTTCAAGAACAACGTTTCTCAACGTACAATTGCAAGGAATTTAGGGATTTCATCATCTACAGTCCATAACATCGTCAAAAGATTCAGAGAATCTGGAGAAATCTGTGCACGTAAGCAGCAAGGCCGAAAACCAACATTGAATGCCTGTGACCTTCGATCCCTCAGGTGGCACTGCGTTAAAAACTGACATCATTCTATAAAGGATATTACCACGTGGGCTCAGGATCACTTTGGAAAACCATTGTCAGTTAACACAGTTCGTCGCTACATCTACAAGTGCAAGTCAAAACTCTGCCATGCAAAGCGAAAGCCATGTATCAACAATACCCAGAAACGCCGCCGGCTTCTCTGGGCCCGAGCTCATCTGAGATGGACTGATGCAAAGTAGAAAAGTGTGCTGTGGTCTAACGAGTCCACATTTCAAATTGTTTTTGGAAATCATGGACGTCGTGTCCTCTGGGCCAAAGAGGAGAAGGACAATCCAGATTGTTATCAGCGAAAAGTTCAAAAGCTGTGATGTGATGGTATGATGGTATGGGGGTGTGTTAGTGCCCATGGCATGGATAACTTGCACATCTGTGAAGGCACCATTAATGCTGAAAGGATACAGGTTTTGGAGCAACATATGCTGCCATCCAAGCAACGTCTTTTTCAGGGACGTCCCTGCTTATTTCAGCAAGACAATGCCAAGCCACATTCTGCACATGTTACAACAGCGTGGCTTCGTAGTAAAAGAGTGCGGGTACTAGACTGGCCTGCCTGCAGTCCAGACCTGTCTCCCATTGAAAATGTGTGGCGCATTATGAAGCGCAAAATACGACAACGGAGACCCCGGACTGTTGAGCAACCAAAGTCGTACATCAAGCAAGAATGGGAAAGAATTCCACCTACAAAGCTTCAACAATTAGTGTCCTCAGTTCCCAAACGCTGATTGAGTGTTGTTAAAAGGAAAGGTGATGTAATACACTGGTAAACATGCCCCTGTCCCAGCGTTTTTGGAATGTGTTGCAGGCATCAAATTCAAATCGAGTGTTTATCAGTTTGAACATTGAATATCTTGTCTTTGTAGTGTATTCAATTGAATATAAGTTGAAAAGGATTTGCAAATCACTGTATTCTGTTTTTATTTATGTTTTCACAATGTCCCAACTTCATTGGAATTGGGGTTTGTAATTGATGATGACCTTAACAGGAGCTGATATTTCAAGTTCTCTGTCCATCCTCTCTGTTTTCAAATCTATTTTAATTTTCAGACTGATTCTATTGAAGAGTAACAGTTTGGGGTCAACTACTTATTTAAAGGTTCAGAATTTCTTCACCATATTTTTATTAATTGTTGTGGGGGAAAGGCAATGAAACAGCACTTAGACCTCACATTAATAAATAAACCTCACACCAAATATAACTCTTATATTTTTAAGTTAAACTTTAATTGACTAGAAATAGATAGATAAATAAATGTATGTAATTAAAAAAAGGGGATGCATGAGGGGTACGGGAACTCATTACCTCTGTATTTCTAACATTCTGGCTGCCTCCAGTATTATAAGATGACAGTTCTGCATAAATGAATTAAAGTGAAGAATAACAAGCAGTGGAAGTAGAAAGGTAAGAGGTCATCATAGTTTTGGCTCAGCTCTAACGCAGTTTGCATATGTGTTTATGTTTGTGAATGTGTGTGTGTGCGTGTGTGTGTGTGTTCAGATTTATCTCTTTTGTAGCAGCCTCTGAGAGCGGCAGCATCTCCAAAACAATTTACAGCCGACACATTTATAGTCCACTGTCGTAAAAACACCAGACTGATCCTCTCTCTCTCTCTCTCTCTCTCTCTCTCTCTCTCTCTCTCCCTGTCTCGCTCATATTCAGTGCTGTACGCTCCATTAAAAAACTCTGCTTCAATATTTTAGTGTGTTTTAAGCGGGCATATTTCTAGATGTCCCTGGCAGCCGGGACCCTAGGGGCCTTTAGGGCTCCCAAAATATTTGAAGAGGCATAAAATCGCACGCGTCCATAATGTAAACCAATACAATATGGCTAATACCATTAGGACGAATCACACGCACACACACACGCATCTATAATACAGGCCGTTACAGAATATGGTCTAATAGAGAACAACTATAAGGTTTTGACTGATATGGGCTCTTGGCAGCAGACACCCACACTGATATGTTTAGATTGAAGTTATTATATATATTTAAGTTAATATTTTTTATTATTATTATCTACTTGCTTATTCCAGAAGTTTTTTTTCTCAAAGAAAACCATTTTTAAAATACAGATGAGTGGAAACTAAGTGGACTTAAGACATGAAAAGGAGAGACAAAGAAAGGACACATGAGGGATGAACAAACAAATAAGAAAGAAACATAAATGAAATGTTTCCATCATGTTTTCTTCATTCCAGCCGACAGAAAAAAAAACGCTGGCATTTTACGTTTTGGCAAACCACATATATGTTCAAATGTGTACATGTCATATGAACCACATCAACATGTCTACAATACGCGTCATATCACATTCACATTACAAGTATATGAGCTGACTTTCATGTCAGAAGGTGGAGGGGATGGTGGTATCATTACTGGGTGATACAGCTGTTGTCAGCATATTTAAGTGTGAAACAACTGGACATCTTTCTTCTTCTAGCCATGTTTGTGGTGACAAAACTGGGTGTTTTTATTGAGACATCAGGACAAGAGTTTATGCTAGACTTCAATTTGTCCATTAATATAACTGAAATCTGAAAGCAAATTGCCTGGACCAAGTGTGGCATTGATGAGCAGTGCAACTTTGCAACTTGCGCTGCTAACTTGAGAATATTTAAACTTTTATGCAGGTCCAAAAACTGCTAGAAAAACTGCAGTGCATCAACACACCAGTGCTGTACCACAGGAAAACAATGGTTTCTAGCAACATGTCTCAGTATGATCGGCTGCCCACTTGGCTGCCACTAAAACACTTCTAGTGTTATTGGCTGTTGTTGTATCTTCCATTTCTTGAGGAGCATGCGCTTGAAACTTTTATGTCATCTTGCAGGCCTCCGCTGCAGCACTTGTTGCACCACACTTTTAAAAAAAAATAAAAGCCATCTTCTTTGACATCTTTTCCACATTTTGGACTCATATTACCTGCTGTCAAGCCAAAGCGTGCGCGGCCGCTGCTGGCATTATGTGGCTTTTGAATCTCTTGTGTCCATACATACCCTATTTTTTCAAGCAGAAATCTTTAAACAGTGTGAAGAGGAGTGCTGGGATGAAGTGCTCATTGAGTGAGAGAAAAAGAAAACTCAGTGAATCTCTCCATGTCTTAACAGCAGAGGCAAAAAGTTTCTTGACAACATCTTACAGGTCACACAAGATGTAATTATTTTATATGCTGTTACTGTACACTGTGATACACGATGTTGGAATGTAAAGAAAAGGAAAGTAGCAGCATATACAGTACGTGGTTTGCCGGAGCGTACATTGCCAACATTTATTTTGGCGACTGGGTTGATTTTCATGTAATGGATTAGTAGGATCAACTGCAAAATCACTGGCATTGGCTCGATACACTCAACTGCTAATATTCGAAAGACAGCAGTGGCTTGATTATTATCTACAGTATATATAGTGCTTAACATCTATATAAATTTGACCGTAGAAAGGAGACATGAAAAGGACAAGAGGAGAG
Organism: Pagrus pagrus; assembly: GCF_965226575.1. NCBI lineage: Eukaryota > Metazoa > Chordata > Actinopteri > Spariformes > Sparidae > Pagrus > Pagrus pagrus. The sequence goes on along the minus strand of NC_140197.1, from coordinate 4,549,030 downwards.
GAAACATGGACAGAAGATGAAAATGAAGCATGCAAAAGAGAGAAGGGGAAAAGAGAAACAAGAGGAGAAGATATGAAAGGACAGGTAGGAGGAGAGATGAGGAAATGAGACATGCAAAAGAGAGGAGAACATACATGAAGGAGAGGAGAGAATACATCAAGAGGAAAGAGGAGAAGAGGAGAGAGGAAATAAGTCAGAGTCATGGAAAGGAGGGAATGCAGGAGTCAAGCAGAGGAGAGGAAAATATAGATGTAGAGTAGAGAGGTTTGGAGAGAGATGGGGGAGGAGAGAGGAGAGAGGTGACATGGAAAGGAGAGGCAGCAAAGAGGCATGAGGAGGAGAGGAGGAGAACAGTTATATATGTATAGTAGGATTTTGTGCGATAACGTTTGACCTCTGACCCCCATAATCCACCCACCTACACACACACACAGCAGACAGAGTGTGTGCGAGAGAGGGATGGAGTCAGTGGCGTCCTCCTGTCTATCTCTCTCTATCACTGCCCTTCTCTCTCTCTCTGTCACACACTCCGTCATGCTCTCTCTCTCTCTCTCTCTCTCTCTCTCTCTCTTGCCATCTCTCAGTCAGGGTCGTGCAGCCAAAGTTCACACTGAGGCCACCTGCACAGTACTCGTGTACGTGTGTGTGTGTGTGTTTGTGTGAGACACCACTGGCTAAAAGTAATTATTAAGTTGTATCATATTATTAAAGTGTACAAATTACTATTCATTTACAAGGTCACACTCTGCTAATGTGAACATGATCGTTTATTCATTTTAATACTGAAGAGTCATAATAATAATAGTACTTTTATATCATTAAAATCAGGGTAATAATATGACAGAAAGACAGAGACAGTTATTAGGTTAATGAGACGCCTTTAAACTGTTGTGTCTTTAGCCAGTTAATAAATAATAAGACAGCACAACACAACTGTAATCATATACTGTATTGTAATATGCAAATAATTAAGTAAACAAAGCCTCACAGTGTAAACCATTACATCCAGTAAACCACCATTAAAGACATTACATACATACATTAACTGTTTATATACACATACAAATTATTCACAGGTAGGTTTAAAGGTCCATTGTGTAAGATTTAGAGGCATCTGGTGGTGTAGTTGTAGTTTGCAACCAGCTGAACACCCCTCGCCTCACCCTTCCCCATGGTGGCCAAATTGTGAAAAATGCAAAAGGTCCTCTCTACAGTCAGTGTTTAGTTTAGTTTATAAGCTTAACTTGTTAAAGAAGCAGATGTAAAACACTGGATATATTTTTTTATTGAACCCCTTGCAACATGACTAGTTTCACTGTCAAAATTTTAGCTATTTAGTCTGATAACGTGGAAAGTGTAGAAGAGCATCACAGTTTAATCGTTTTATTCCCATTCAAGTTAGTGGAGGGCAAAACAAGACGTTTACTGCTCCATCAGGTGAAGTCTCTAGTGCCCATTTGGACGCTATGCTGAAGATTTGGTCAATCTTACACCCAGGATGTCAAACTTTCTTCGGCTTCACCACAGAGCATCTTTTATTGGACTGAATGTGACTTCACCAATTGTCACATACATAATGTAACTGAAGTTACATATATAAGATGGTTACTTAAACCCAAAGCACAATGTTTTCCTAAACCTAACTGAACAGTGACCGTTTGACGAAGGTTCAGTCTGTTTAGGGACCAGGCTTTGGACATTGTCACGTCGAAACAGGAAAGTTGCAAATGCAAACTTTGAGGCACACTATTGTCTATAAGTATCTAGTAAGAATATGGACAGAAAAGCATGCACATTCACATACTGTAGATACACAAAGGACAGATAAGAGACAAACGGAGCTATTTAGTCTTTTGAAAGAGTTAAAGACATGCTGAGAGAGAGGAGGAAGACGGGCAGGTGGACAGACAGACAGTCATGAGGTTACTTAGTGTTTGAGTTCAATACTGACCCAATACACTGATACCAGCCTGGCGTCACCAGCACTCTATGTGCGTATGTGTGTGTGTACGTCTGGCGTCACTCAGACAAGCCACTTGTCCAAAACACAATGTCTGTGTGTTTGTGTGCGTGTGTGTGTGTGATTGATTTAGGTGGAGCCATGGAGGTAGAGACACAGAGTTGTTGCATTTTCAGCCAAACTGCAAAATCAATGCAAAGTGGATCTGAATGAAAGGAGTACACACTGCTTTCATCCAATGCATGTGTGTGTGTGTGTGTCTGTGAGGCCCAGCTGGTAACCCACGGCGACAGAGCGCTGTCGGCCATTACAGCTCTAGCGTCTCCGCAGCGACCATTAACGATAATGTTGTTGTTGCCGTGGCTACAAATACGCTCGTTCCACTCCATTTGCATTTGGAGAGAGAAGGAGGGAGAGTGATGGAGGAATAACAGAAGTATAAGAAGAGAAAGGGAGAGGAGAAAGACAGACAGACAGAGAGAAAGAAAGAAAAACATTTGACTGTTCTCTCTTCTGCCTTTTTCTGTTTGTTTATTTTCTTCAGTCTCTGTGTGAATGTGTGCACATTTACACAATCCAGCAGAAACACAGGAAGGCTTTCAGTGTGTGACATCAGCTTGATGCAGTTAACATTATGGCATCCAGTCCAGTCATCACTCTGAGCTGAAAATCATTATGAGTCAATTTGACACTCGTCATATCGATGCGCTGATGCACTTTGATGCTTCCGTAGGTGAACAGAACCAACTTTCATTACCATAATAGGTGCGTCTGCATGCAGAGAAAGATGGAAAAAGCTGTAGGAGAAGACAAGTGCTGGAATTTGTCAATATTTTGACATCATTTCTACGGACAACTTGCTGACCCCATGACAGGCCGGTAAGCCTTAATACTGAATGATCCTTTAAAAACCTCTAATGACCTTTAATCTTAAAATAACAAAACAAACAAACAAACAAAAACCCAACTCTCTACCGTATTTGTGCATGGCAATGTTGGGAATGACACTTGTTACAGGCTAATGCAGCATTGTGCCTATATAGCTCTGTATTTAGCTGTAATCAATATCCATTAGCGCCCTTCCACCGTAACTTTTCCAAGGAACCTTCTGACCTTTTTGTGCTTCAACCAGCATCGCTGAAGTCTAAATTTGATCTTTGGTCTATCCTAAAAACACATTTCAGCAAGTCTTCTCAACATCATCTACGTTATGCTCCAGTTAAAAGTCCTATAGTAGTAGATGTAGAGACAGTTTGTCAGAAGTAATGTAGGTGCTGACTGCAAACAACACTCATGACATCAGTACAATGTGATGTGTTGAAAACTTGTATGTTGATGTAAACATGTATGTAACGCTGTGATCCTACCCTCTCACTGAAGTTACATTGAGCAGGGTTAGAGACAGAAACACCATTCCCCCTGTTACAACACACTGTACCATCAACATGACTCTGAAGCTGATATTGTAAGGTGAAAAAGTTACATTATGTTGGCTTAACATCATGTAACACGAGAGGTTGGTTTCCATTACAGTTGCCAACCGTGGTTGGCAAATTGTTCTATAATCTTATTTTATGTATATTACCCATTTAACAACAAAAATCCTTAATAAACAAACTTTTTTTTTTTAACGCAAACCATGATCAGTTTTGTGTCTAATCCTAACTGAACCTTAAACATTGTCACGTCATACAATAGACTTAGTTTCCAATGATTTGTAGTGAGAGTTGTTCATAGGAATGCTGCTATGTGTTGTTGTAGAGACACCAGCAACCAAAATGTTTGCTGTTCTCCTAAAGTAGAGCCACAGAGATGTAAGGCCAGTGATGAAATTCAAGTATGGTTAAATCTGCATTCATTGATTTCTTTGGTCACTTTGGGTCAGTGCAACAAACTGTAAACACTGACATATTCATTCATAAAGAGCAGTGAGATATGACAACCTAAACAGTAAAGTTGTGGAACATAAAACCAAAATAAGGAGCTGAAAGATGCTAAAACACGTAGAGTTGGGAACTGCAGATGGTGATGGTGAAGTCTTTTTGTCACTAAGAGGAACACCTTTTATATTTCCTGTAATGCATAGTCATTTGTTAATATAAAAAAATGATGAGTGCATCTGTACATTTTGGGTAGTTAAGACTTTGAAAAGCAGATACATTTGCTCCATCAGCTAATAGTGAAGCTGGATCCTTGTTACTTTTTCTTATTAGACGACGGTATCTGACAGACAGAATAAGACAATGTTTATTACTCGTTTAGCACTAGTTTAAGAAGTCAGGATACAGTTAAGGCAAGTATGGGAAAGAAACAGGATGTCTGTCTAAATGTCATTTCAATGAGGACAGCTCAAATGGAAGTACCGTTTCTAACAATATTTACTGAAGTAAACAACAGAAGAAGACATTGTTGATGAGACTACATGGATGTGAAGCATCTTCATTAAGTGTAGCCCCATTGGATAGAACAGAGGGTGGTGTTAGATGAGTTTAGATGCTGGTGAAGTAAAGCAGGTGGTTGATAGAATCTCTCTGGATGTGTTAGAGGTGGTGGTGGTGATGGGGAGGTGAGTTGTGCAGTCGGAGGTCTGAAAGACCCGATCACTGAATTTAGATATTTAAGGCTTCAATAAGTTATAATGTTTATGTTAAAACAGCTTGATAGTGTGAAAGTGGTCACTTGTAGGGATACAACATATCATGTATACAATTTTCAGCTGAATCTGCAGCTCCCATCACCTTTACAGAACTTTATAGTGGAGTGGAGTTATAGTTTATAGCCAGAGGAAAACTCACATAAGCCTTCCCCCCAAAAAGTGTGTGTTTCCTTAACTGCAGTTTTGCTAATCATTGTCTACTGTCCTCTCACAGAGGATGGTTTTGTGTTGTCCTGGGCTCAGTGAGATAGGAAAGAAAACAGTGAAGCTTCCTGTGAGAAGTTAAGCAATCTTCTTGTTAAATACTTCCAGGTCAGTTTACATAATCAGGAAACTTCGTAATCAAAGAAGACTTAATACCCCTCCTACTGTAACCTCTTTCTGTCAGTCTGTTTCCTGGTCACACGCGGCGGTAAGTGTGCAGGCGAGTTGTTGCCAGAGGCATCCCAGATTGATGGAGGAAGTGCGGTTGTTGCTCAGGAAGACAGGCGCTGATTAGGAAGCTGACTGAGTGATTAGGAAACAGACAGGTACCTCCTGCTCTTGCATTAACACACATCTTTATGTCACACAGCACTTTTCTATCAAATTCATACACACACACACACACAGTGTTTCAGCAGTGCTATGGCTCCAAAGAGAGCGCACAGTGGGGCGATAACACTTGGCGTAATGCCCCTTTAAAAGGCAATAACAACCACAATAATCACCTTCCTCCATCTCTATTCATCTCTATCTTGTTAAAAATCTCCTCTCTCTGCTTGTTTTCACACTTGAAGTTGTCGTTTTGAATTTCTTCTGAAGCTGTTAAAGGTTAGCGAGCGCTCGCAGCTTCTGCTACACTTAAAAAGCAGTAATGTTAGCAGTAATTACCTCCCTGCCTCTGTCTGTCTCCATGCAAGCACGAGACTCTCTAATCGCCTCCTTCACCTCTTCTGCTTGATGTGCTGATTCGATTTGGAAGTTATAAAAGGGCATGTGTGCAGTTTTTAACAGTGTTTAAAAAGCAGTAAAACCAACAATGATTACTGTTCTGCATCTTTATAAAATCACAAAGGACTCGGCATAGAAGATATTCACCAGCTGTAAAAAGGAATTATCTGATGTTAAGAAAACAGACACATTAACAGTAACTCCTTGTCTTTATCCTCCGTTGTTGGTTTTTATTGCCTCTTACATGTTTTACCTTGGCTGAAAATGTTGAGAAACATGAAGCCTCTTACTAAAAATGATAACAAAGATATAAGGTCTTATTGTGGTCTTTTCAGTGAGGTCTAAGTGGTAAAATATTATGTACACACTGTAGTTCATGCTTAACAAAATAAAACCACACTGACCCAAGCTGATTGGTTATCTGCAGTGCTCTGTTATTCATGCATAGCTCATACATCAGCTGCTTGTGTTCAGTACTGTATACAGGTGTCAGAGGTGGGTGGCAATCTTTTATCGTTAGCATGTAGCCATCAAGTACACACACCGCTTTACAACAAGCATTGAGCAATGGACTTATCTTTAAATGTATTGCTTTGTCTGAGTAAAAGTTCAAACCCAAAGATATTCAGTTTGCAATCGAACAAGTTCTCAAATTCTGGTCAAATTAGCTAAAATAAATAATATGCAATGTCGAGTTAGACTTTCAAAACAAAGCTAGCTAAAAAAACATTTCACATAGTGTAACAAATGAGGACTTTTGGGCTGTTAACATTAACGCTGTCAAATGGCCATGATGGTTTGGTTAGGTTTAGGCTAAAAAATGACGGTTAGGAAAAGATCAGACGTTCAGTGTCATAGCTTACATAAGTTACGTAAGTGACATAACTGATGTCACGTCACGTAAGTGACGTCAGCATGACAGTTATATAAATGTACCTATGTTAACTTACTTACCTTACATAAATTAAAAACAAATCACTCTTGACACAAACCCCGTACTCCGGAGGGAAAGTCCAGTATATGACCCATCCAAGCACCCCAAATACCGCCCTAACTTGGAGAGGGCCGCTGCAAGAAAAGATGCTAGAGGAAGTGAGACAATTACATGAGGCTCAAAATAACAAAGATTCAGCTAATTAATATTGTTGGCTACTACAAAAATAGTGATTATTGCAGCTGTAAGATTTAGCCTATCATTGAACTTCCTGCACATTGAGGTATGATGAGACCTGTTGGTCATTCAGCTCATTTGGATAGCCATGGGAAGAATAACAAACTGACAGGTGAAGAAATTTGAATCCTGGTGTACAACAAAATGAATTGATTTTTCAGACATGCTTACATAATGCGCTCTGAACAGATAAGGACATCCACATTTTAAGTAATATAGATACAGATAGTATCTTTGTGATGCACTGCTAGTGAAGAGCTTGGATCTATTGAGAAAACTGGTGTTCTAAGATGGCTCCGCATTTATTCCTATGACAGTTGCTCATCGGGTACATACACTGGAAGTGTCTCCATGGGATTCTGTTTGCTTCTGAGTTCATGGGCCCTAGAGTTCTTTTACAGCCAAGTTGGTTGAGAGCATGTGCATTTGGGACTTCCTCTTAAAATTGCTCCACTAGACTCTCCAATGTTATTTAACTGAAGGGTTCAAATTGTATTGAAGTTTTAATTCCAGACTGTTTGTGAGGCTTGGAAAAATGTTGTTCGCTCCTTTTGCAGTTACTGTGTATGGGGAATGAAGTTCGCACCATGTGCAGAAAGTGGCCACTGTGCCAAAATCGCCTCAGTGCCCACAGCTGCTTCTCAGTACTTGGTGAAGACCCTGTGGGGCTGAAAAAAGCTTGAGAGATTTAATCCAGTTTGCAGAAATGTTCTTCTTTCTCTTTCACTGAATCTGCACATCTACCAGCTATTTGTTTACAGGAAATATGTTTAATTGCAAACTTCTTCAAAGAGTGACTAAAGATGCATCAGTGCACTCTCAAATCCAGGTCAGAACTTTGACTGACAAAACAAAATAGTGAGAGGGAGGTTTAGAGGGAACCAATCTAACACTGGTAGTGTTATTATTCTATCAGTATTTAATTAGTCAAATCAATGTCTACTTCAGAATGATCTGGTGGATTGGTCACCTTTAGGATCTGTGTTCACATAGCGTTTTTTTCCGGCAGAAAAGCGCTGGCTGTGTGCTGAGATGTAGCATTTGTGCACTAAGGGAAAAAAAACGCTGCACATGCAACCGCTATGATCGACACTGCCTCTTTGCATTTTACGATCTGTTTGTTTTTTATTTGACAAAAATACAGTGAATATTATCACCTAGGCCTGAAAAAAAGAAAGAAAGAGCAACGTTGACGTTGCCACACCTTTCGGAAAAGTTGACAGATTTTCAACTCGAAGCGCTCAGAGTGGCTGCACAAAAAAGGCTGAGTGCTCGGAAAAAAGACATTGGGTGCTACACCTTTTCTCTGCTCCCTCATTGGGAACAACTGAAAAAAGACACTGGTGCTCAGAAAAAAAAACTATGTGGACACAGGCCCTTAGACAGATTCAGGCTAGCTTTCCCCCCTGTTGCCAGCCTTCTTGCTAAGCTAAGCTAACCAGCTGTTTGCAGTAGCGTCTTATCTACTGCACAGACATGAGAGTGGTTTCAGTCTTTTTGGCTAACTCTCAGCAAGAAAACAAATAAATGTATCTGCAAAAATGTTGGACTGTTCCTTTAAAGAATATTTTTAATGGGGGGATCAGACAGTTCCAGTTAATTCCACCCTGTAAATCCCTCCTCCTGGACTTGCTGCCGTGTGTGTGTGTGTGTGTTGTAAATCTCTCTGTGGTGAATTTACAGCCCTCCATTCACACATTTAACTCCACTACTGTAGAGCGCACGGCCGCCTCACAGCTGTCTCAGTGTGTGTGTGTGTGTGTGTGTGTGTGTATGTATGGGTGTGTTCTTGTGTGTGTTTGTTCTGAAGGTGAAACTCTGTATAACAATTAAATCACTAAGTTTCCGTGGCAACAACCTAGGAGAGAGAGCGGAAGGGTGAGTGAGTAAAGCAGAGCTAGAATTTCAGTTTAGTTTCGACTCTCTCTCTCTCTCTCTCTCTCTCTCTCTCTCTCAAAAGAAACAATAGCTCATAAATATCTGAGTGTGTATGTTTATGCACAGTGTGTCTGAGTGTGTTGCAAGCGTGAAGTTGCAAGCTGCTAGTCTCAGTGTGTGCTTGTGTGTGTGTGTGATAACAGCAGATGTTGGACCTCTAAGATTATTCCACAGAGAGCGAGACCGATTCAAATGAAGAGAGAACAAAGGAGGCACAGAAAGTTCACATTAGTTTAGGCTGTCTCTCAATTTCAATTTTTATTTATTAAACATAATTAGGACCTTGATTATGTATTGCTTGAGCAGGTTGTATGAGGTGCCAAGAGAAACACAATAAAGAAAAAATACAAAGAGATAATATCAGAGGATAATAATGTAATAGATATGGTAAAAATAAATATATTCAAAAATATTCGATTTTTAGCACATCTACCAGTAAGTGCATATGTAAGTGTGAAACCACTGGATATTTTTAAAGAGATTTCTGACATTGTTTATGGCGACAAAACCAGGTATTCTAAGGCCAAAGATGATATTTTTTCTCAGCTCTAACCAAATGTTTTTTGTGCCTGAACAGAAGCAGACCATGAGCTCAGTGTCAGCGTTACAATAGAAAACTGAATCAGAAGAAATGTAAAGTTGCAACATAAAGAAATATCAAGCAGTTTGTCTTGTCAGCTTTTTTTCTTTTCCTTTGTCCACAATTTTACTCTGTTTCAGCATAGATTCATTTTCATATAGAGCATATTTACTGTAAGCCATGTGCTTTTTTGTTTACATTGGCTTTATCTTGTCATTATTTCTGGTCCCACAGACTTCAGTGGTGTAGGTGTCGAATCAATGAGAATTTTTCCCTTTTAATATTCACAATTTTTCCCCTCAGACTTTATTAAAACCCATGATGTATGATGAACAGTCAACAAATTAGACTGCTGTCTTGATAAAGGTGACAAAACCCCCAAATGACCAAAACATATGGGCTACACATTCACAAATATCCACAAGGTGACAGGACAATGTTTGTTTTTGGTGTTGTTAAAGAGGGACTCTAAAAGAGCATTCTAGAACCAAGCGATAACTTCCTGGAGAATTCAGCTGTTATGAGGGTTAACCTATCCATCTCATTCCTATTCCTCATGATACCTTGCACAAATTATCGCTTGACTTCTGGTGCGTGCTGTCACTTATCTGGAACCAATATTTTTCATGATCACAGGACGCTAATCCTTTTGAGTGATTGGTACATTGATTCATTCATGAAGATCTGAGTTAGTGATCTTATCATGTGAATATAACTTACACTATTATTATTGCTTAGCCCACTTAGCTAATGCTTCTAAAGTCTTGAAAGTGTTGCTGGTGCATCAGTTATTATGACACTTGTTACTTCTGCTGTTTTGCCGAGCACTGGAAGTATCACCCATAATCTTTTTCCCAGGAACCTCTCTAGTGACCCAGCCCCCCCCCAGGAAACTCTGTTTGGATACTATGGAGTAACTGTCAGGATAGACAGACAAATCAAAAATCAAATCAAATAAAATTTTATTTGTATAGCCCAAATTCACAAATCACAGTATGCCTCAGAGGGCTTTACAATCTGTACAGAGACGACACCCTCTGTCCTTCGACCCTCGAAGGACAGAGGGTCCTTTCACACCTGGACCACATGTAGGCAAGTTAGATCAACGACCCACAAGTGGCCCTAACGACTCTGAAACGCAGAGCTCACACGCGTCCTTATCAACTCTGTAAGGACACTCCCACACAGAGTTTAAAAGCCTGCAGCTCCTCCAGTTAGTTAGAACTGAAGAAGCCTCTTGGAATAGAAGTGAAACGTCTTCAAGAAACTGAAACACATCCAGTTGCCTACAATACAGCACTTAGAATTACCATGACCTGGATGACTGAGAACCTTCATTACCAACTGTCGTGATATCTCAGCCTCTGCTGCTCCATTCTTTAAAAAATAAAAGACAGAAAGAAGAAAATGTCTCTCACAAGACATTGAGTTACAGAATTAGTGGATTATCACTTTATGTCTTATTTTGGAATAGAACTGTCAAGAGTCTGCGACTGAAATCCCTGCCTTGTTTCTTTTTGTGTTTTTTTTTTTTTTTTTTTTTTTTACCCCAGTACAGTTACCCATTCCTAGAATAAAACATATGCACTATATGGTACGGAAGCGTATTGCATTCACTTGAGTAATTTTTCTTTTGGTTTGTTTTTCGGAGTAATTTTTTTTTTTTTTTGTTTGTTTTTCTGTTTTTCTGACTAATTATTTTTCCAGATTTTCTGAGTAATTCTTTTCCTGTTTTTCGGAGTAATTTATTTTCTGTTTTTGGTGGTAATTATTTTTCTGTTTTTTGGAGTAATTTTTTTTCTGATTTATCGCAATACTTCGAACTCCCGCGAGAACCTCCAACCTGCAAGTGACTCCCCTATAGTGGCTCCTAGCAGATCTGAATGGGCTTTCCTTCTGAACAACCTCAAAGTCCTCAGGTGCCTGCGTAAAGTTGGCAAACTAATGGTAATACCATCTATATGACTTAAAGACAGGACTATCTCCCAGTGTCTTAAACCCAGATCAAAGTAAAACTTGATTAAACTAAACAAGTCGGTCATGTTTGTTTCCATTATCGAGCTTTCAATAAAGGAATGAATGTGTCTACTGTTTGAAAATGATCTCTAAACTCAGAAAAAAAATTATTCAGAAAATAAGAAAAAAATTACTCCGAAAAACAGACAAAAAAAAAATACTCAGAAAAACAGACCAAAAAAGAAATTACTCCGAAAAACAAACCAAAAAAAAAAAAATTACTCAAGTGAATGCAATACACTTCCGTAATATGGTGCCTTCAAAACCTACAATGAAAAACAGTGAATTGTCAAATATTTTGAATTTTGACTTAAAAGTCACCCGAAGTAAAATGTGCAGCACCAACACAAACATTAATAACAAACTTTATTGTTACAATAAATGCACCAAATAAGTGGTCATTTTCAGCCTCTGTACGTCCTCCGACCTCACAGTGACCCCTGACTGCGGTCATAACCTCAAATTCACCCCGTGGGGACGGGGTGGTGGTGGGGTAGACTTCCACGTCGACGAGGTCACAGAGAGGTCACACTACCTGTCGTTATGGCAACGGCTGCGTGAGGAGACAGGAAGTAAACAACAGGGTCTGATCAGTCCGTTCACTCTTTTCTGTGACCTCACGTCACTGACAAACAAACAAACAAACAAACAAACAAACAGGAAAGAACGAAAGACTGAAAGAAGCAATGATTCAAACACTTCAAGAAAGAGCCGATATGTATTTTCTGACTTTGTAAAAACGGACTAAACATTCTGACCCTGGACTCTGGGTCTCACTTTCTCATCCCTGGTTGCTGTCTCTCACCCTTTGACCTCTTGACCTTTTCCCATCGTCTCGCCCTCACTTCCAGGGTCAGGCAGAGGTCATGCTGCATGAGACCTGTTGTGTGCCTTGTAAGTGAAGGATGTTGCTGTGTATTCATTGTCTGAGAATGACTGCATACTGTTACATAATATAACAAAACCAAACAGCCATATATTAAAGTACAGTAGGTACATGTTTTATTCTCATACTAATCATACTCCATATTACATATAATATCATCCCCATTTTATTACAGTATTCAATGCCTCAAAACACATCAGCAAAAAACAGAAATATTAAATCAACTCCAATAAATGTATACCGGTCCATGCCAACATCTAGTTACGTTACTCTAATGCCAAAACAATTTCTATTTCATATATTCATACCCAATAATCACATCTGTTGATCACAGTGATGTTGCTGCCTGGAGTAACTCTGCTCTGCTGCTCTCTCCGCTCTGACCTCTTTACCTCCTGACCTCTGACCCCGTGCCCTGGCTCTGCCCTGCAGCAGGGTTAACCTTGGCTCTGCAGCCTGCAGTCTCACTGAGACTCTCTGCTTTTGGTGAAAAAACCTTCAGAGAAACTCTTTTCTCCCCCCAAAAATCTCATCAGCACATTTAGCTGGCTCCAGACCTGCTGCTGCACTGCGCCACTCATACACTGCACTGCTGAAGATGGCGTGATCGATCGGAATGACACCGCTAAATGTTCCTGCTCCATCAGTCAAATGTTTTTTTCTGTCGTCACTACCTCGGTGAAGGACTGGACAAGGTCACTTCTCTGCGTGGAAGGATTAGAAACACGAACAAACAGACACATGTGGCCTTTAAGTGAAGGTTGACCAGCTGTCTCCTAAAGGCTCCATTATGCACTTACATTTAATGGCTTTAGATTTCTGTAGTATCATCCAAACATGTATGTTTTTGTGATTCACATCTTCAAGTGAAATAATGAGCACTCTCACCTCTTAATGCCTCAAAAGATCATTAAAAAGGTCAAATACAGAATTCTTTAACTTATTTAAAGCTTTAAAAGTTCCTACCATAAAACAAAATCCTATCTCCCCTCAGCAGAATTAATAGAAATGTTGTCGTATCAAAGTTGTGCTGGGTGATCTGTTTGCATAACTAATGAATACAATTTATAAATGAATGTTTAATAGACTGTTGTTTTTTAAATGCGTTTAAAACCCGCCTGGCCTAAATTCTGTCCACCTGCAAAAACACAGTTTTACTCCGCACAGTGTGACCCAAAACAGCCCGGTTGGCTGTGAAACAGCCCAATCTGGCAACAGTGATCAGAAAACATTGGCGACTGCTTCAAAGAGCTAACTTGGGAGACAAAGCGTTATTCTCTAAAAACGAGAATAAAGAATAAATTACATGTATCAACCAACTACCTCAACAATCATTATAGTGTCCTTTAAGAGCAGCTCTGAAGCGATTAACCATAAAGTCTGTGTGTTCAGACATGAATAAAAATAATCTGTACATCTTCTCCAGTGATGTCATTTCGGTAAAAAAATATTTTAATGTCTCAAAACACTTTTTGTTTTGTGTCTGTTTTACACACTTTAATATTACTGACAACGACACGCAACATGAAACAATAACCAAGTATAATAATGGTATTTAGGAAAATCACAAGAAATTGGCTGAAATAGAAACAAAAAGAAAACTTAAGGAGCAAGGAAGGTATTTATTTCAGTGCCACGATGACAAACATGAAGATGGCAGACAAAATCTGATTCATTCTTGTTGTTTTCTGTCCCCTGAGAAATGTAAAAATACAAAAAAAACAAACAACGAATGTACATTTGGTGACACAAGCCTACTAGAAAGCAGAAGATGCACCCTGTGAGCTGAACGTCACTGAATTATACATATTGCCATAGATGTAATTTGTGATCACATATTGCACATTTAGAGAACCTGTCTCAGAAGGTGTGTGCACACCTCCGTTTCTGTGTTGCAGTCGTGTAAGACACAATCAGGTTTCTTTTGAAGGACACAGGAGATACCTTATAGTTTTCATTTTTTTTTCAAGAAATTCCACAAAAAACAACAATGATTGGAGGAAACCAGGTAGCTGTGGTTCAGGAGGAAGAGCGGGTCGTCTAGTAATCAGAAGGTTGCTGGTCTGATTCTCCGACTCCACGTCAAAGCATCCTCGAGCAAAATACTGAAGCACAAATTGCTCCTGATGAGCAGGTCATCACCTTACATGGCACCATGCATGTGTGTGTGAATGGATGAATGTGACAAGTTATGTAGAGATGTAAGTTAATTTACCATATTTACCATTTCAACAGGGAATGGTCATAGTGAAGCTACATTTGTTGTTCATGTTCAACAGATAACAAAAAACAGATGTAGACAAAAAATATCATATAGAAGTCTCAAGAATATATTTTAACTAACAAAAATCTAAACTTCCTGAGGTTTTGTCTGAGCTCACAGTAAAAAAAATAAATAAAAAATGATCAGCCGTTTTTAAATAAATTCTGGTAAATTAATCCATTCTCAGACAAAAAAATAAATAAAGTAAAATTGGGACTTTAAGTAAGCTGGACTGAATTTGAAGGTTCTTCTGAATCAAATGAAGTCTTGCACTTGATGCTGTCTGTAAGAGTAGTGTTGGAAAAACAACATAAATACAGGAGTCTTTGAGGGTGAGCCACACTGTTACACTGGGTGACATGTTTCTTCATGAACAGACACACTTGTTTATTTTTACTCAAACCCACAGTTTTAAGTGCTTGAATTTCTTCAAGCGTTAACGAACACTTCTTCAGCTTATCTGAACAATTCAAAATCACCAAATTTGAAGCTTTCACTGAACCGTGAAGCTAAAATATTCTAATACTGTGTTCCCCAATAGAGAATGAGTTACAGTAACATTGACTGTATGTTGCTTGTGCTCGTATGTGGCAATTATTTGTTTCTGCTATGACATTGTTTTGAGTTGATGCGATTTTTCTTTTGGATCATGGATTACATGATTATTATATATAATCAACAGTTATACTCAGAGGTAATAATTATAGTATTGGCATTACACAGGTTGGATGGCAGCCTAATAATATCTGATCTATCTAAGGTAAAAAATAAAATAAAATCATGAAAATTAGCTAGTCTTTAAAATATGTGTGTTATGTATATTTTTTATGTAAAAATGTGTGTGTTATGTATTTCCTTCAGATTGCATATGAGCCGACTGAACAACCTCTGGGGCTGCAATTCACCTGTCAGACAGCAGGTGTCGCCCTGCTGCCAGTTTAACAAACCAGAGAGCTCCAAGGAGCCACCAACATGGCTTTAGTAGGTTAGTGCATGTGCATTTTACCATCTGTGACCTTACATTTACATTTAAAAGCATCCTGACCAATGGCAACATCACTAAACAGGAAACCGAGAACTTGATCTCACTTCATCCTTCAATGATTCCATTCAAAGCAATGCAATTTTTGCAACCGTTAAACATTTCAAAGATGAACAAATTAAAAATAATATAAACAACAAAGGATCATAAAAAGTAACAGTACAGTCAGTAGAACTTATGGATGATCTTCTTGTTATTTAAACACAAGAAACCTTCCTATAAGCTTCCATCTGAACACACTCTCTGCATGAGACGCACCATCTCCAGAGATCACAGTGAAGTGGTCAGTGTCCACAACTTTGCAATTTAGCTTTGAGTGAGTATGACCGGCCTGATTAGTGACTTTCCCTTCATGACATATTTCATAACATGTCTGAAAAATCATACAAATATGATAATTTCTACAAATGTAATGCAGTTAGATTCATCAAATTGAAAACAGTAATGAGGATTTGTTTTTCATAGCATTATTCAGTTTGGATAGAAAATTGATAGCAATACTACTGATATTGTACCATTTCAGCCGAATAATGAAAACTGCTAAAGTTATTTCATAATATAAAGCTGGGGACAAACACCATTTAAAAAAATACAGGCCTGTATCACTACTCTGCCAGTTCTCTAAAATATTGGAAAAACTGTTTATAAGAAGGTTGGACAATTTCACTGAAAAGCATCATTTATTGGCAGACAGTCAATACGGTTTTAGAGCAAGTAGATCGACATCACTGGCATTAATGGAGTTAAGGAGTATGTAGTAAGAGTTTTTATAGATTTAAAAAAAGCATTTGATACCATAAACCATGACATGTTACTCAAAAAATTGGAAAGATATGGTATAAGAGGGGTTGTGCTGGATTGGGTAAAAAGCTATATTGGTGACAGGCAGCAGTTTGTGCAAATGGGTGATTACATATCAACATGCCTAGACATAACTGTTGGTGTCCCATTGGTCGGTAAAATGTACATAAATTATGTGTGTGTGTGTGTTCAGAAAAGTAAAATTTGTATTATTTGCAGATGACACCGATGTTCTTTGTTCTGGGGAAAATCTGCAGCAGCTTTTGGAGGAGGTCATGACAGAAATGATTAAATTAAAATTGATGGTTTAGCCTGAACAAATTATCATTACATTTGAACAAAACTACATTTAAGTTGTTTGGAAACCACTACACTGTTATACAAGTACAGATGATGATTGATAATGTTAATGTGGAAAGAGTTTATGAAAACAAACTTCTGGGTGTGACTTTAGACCACAAAATCTGCTGGAAATGTCGGAACAATTATGTTAGAACAAAGCTGGCAAAGAGCGTTGCAGTTCTGGGGAAAACAAAATGCATACTGGATCATAAATCACTGTGCATTTTGTTTTCTTCACTTGTATCTGAATTACTGTGTGGAACACTTACAAAAGAAACTTACAATTGCTTACAATTGCTTACTTATGCATACTTCAAAAGAGAGCAATCAGGATAGTGCATGATGTGGGGTATCACACGAACACAGTGTTTTTTAAAGGCACATGCATTGAAATGTAAAGATCTGGTCAAATTTAAAACTGCAATTACCATGATTAAAGCAAGAAATACTTGCCATAACACTAAAATGTTTTGTGACAGGGATTGTGGTTTTAATTTAAAGTCCATAAAGTCCTTCATTCATTCGTTCATTCATTCACTGGTAGAGAATGTTAGACATTAGGCTGTTAGGGGTGCTTCCTGTCAGCCCAGTCAACAGGATAAACAGATTATTCATATTAGTACGTGTCATAGACTATGTATTATATTGACATGTCTACAAAATGTGTCATATCACATTCACATGTCGTGTTTATTACCTGTCTTTCATATCAGGCGGTTGAGGGGATGGTGTTGGAGTTTGCAGCAATGAGCCTGTGCTTTAAAATGAAGCGCGACACCATGCACTGGATATTTCTGGGAGACCTCTGAGCACCTCCAGCCATGTCTGCGGTGACCATATCAGGTCTTTTAAGCCAAAACAGGATGTTTTCTTAACCCCAACCAAATGGTTTACAGTATGTGCCTAGACCTAACCAGAGCACAAGCACAGCACTGCCACAAAATAAAAATGATTGATTGAACCTAAACAAACGTAAAGTTGCAACCTAGAGAAAGTTAAAAAACGTATCTGGCCAACATTTATTCAGGTTGTTCCTGTTGATCCTGTTCAGTTACCCATCTGAAGGTAAATTGAATCTAAAACTTTAATTACCTATAAAAGCTCTAAAAGAGGACACTTGTCAGGAGAGATTTCTCAGGGACAGTCTGTGCTTCACATGCACCTGTTCCTCATGAGCACATGAGCAGAGTTGTTAATAAAGCAAACAAACAAGATCTCTCTCTCTCTGCATTTGTGTTTGTGTGTGTGTGTGTGTGTGTGTGTGTGTGTGTGTGCGTGCGTGCGTGCTGCGTTCATTATCGTATAGTACGCCCAAACTTTTGATTTACCACTTTTGGAAAAACTCCAAACTGTAAGACAGAAGAAAGAGTTAGAGACGAGGAGGGAGAGAGGAGCTCTAATTAGTAAGTATTATAGAGAGAAAGAGACGAGGAGGAGGATCCTCCCTAACGAGGTCTCATCCTGTGATGAATGTGTGAGAGTGTCTTTGAAATATTGATGAGTGTGTAATGAAGCTGAGCAGACAGACTCCATCTGAGGAGCACTGAGGAAAAAAGGGCAGAGAGACCGACTTGGTTTGTACTGTAGGCTTACTGTATGCAGTGTGGATGAACTTTGACCGTCACTTGCTTAGGAAGTTAAGGAAAGTACATGGCCAAAATTGTGTGGACACCTGCACATCTGACATTTAATTATGACACCATGGGCATTAATGTGCTGCTGTCACAGTCTCTGCAGTTGAACTGGGCTGCAGGGGTTTGCTCTCATTCAAGAACAAGAGAATCAGTGAGGTCCAACACCGATGTCTGGCTCTCAGTCGCAACTGTTTCAGTTCATCCCAAAGGTGTTGGACGGGGTCGAGGTCAGGGCTCTGTATAACTGTCTGCATGGGGGCTTTGTCACTTTGGAACAGGAAACAGACAAACACAAACCGTTGGTACAAACTTGGAGGCACACTGTTGGTTCAAATGGTGGTTTCCAGCAGTGGTTTCCAGCATGGAGGTTGGGACCCTCCGAGGGGTACCTGGATAAATTGCAAAAATGTGGTGCAATTTGAACACGTGACATGTTCATTATGAATACATCTGGAATAAACAGCAATCACCACTCTGAGCAGCAGCAGGCTGTTCTGTTCTGTTCTTCAGCAAGAACTGGAGGAGAGATTTTTAAGTTTCTGTCAACAGTAGTATGCTAGCTAATGTTAGCTTCAGGGGCTACAATGCCTCTTTTGATAGCTGTTTTGTCCCAGCTTGAAGAGATGCCAGAAAATCTGCACTGATGTAATCACCCAGATTTAAAATCATAAATAGCAAACATGTTTGATATTATCAGGGAGGATGAGTCTGTGAGCAGTACAGGAGGCTTAAGACTGAAAAAAGCCCTTACAATACCAGATCATCTGTGCCCAACATGGTAACTGCAGTAGAATGTATATAAAAAATAATAACATGCTGGTTTGCTGGGACTGAGTTTTTACCTTTTCATGGTTCTGAAAATCTTGACATAAGACATAACCTGTGATCAGGGGTCGCAAGTAGGCATTGATTTGTCTTAATGGGGCACTAAAGAAGAAATTCAAACTCAGAATTTGGATGACGAGGGCAGTAAACTAAAGACCACAGTTTGGAATCTAATTTTCTTTATTATATCAGGGTATGTAATTTCCATTAGCCAATCTTTCATCCATTCTGGAAACAAACATGTAAAGTAATCTTTGAAACCAAACAAAATGATGAAACGTAAAAAGTCTTGTCAGGGAACAAAAACTAAGGGATAATAAGAAAGATGAATGAATGTTCATATGAACCAAGTGATTGGTCAAAATGCATCATTTGCTCCCCTTAGTATCTTGTTTTCAGAAAACAATTACCCAGATGATAATTAATATATTAATACCTCTCATACCAACAAACAGAGTCTTGCATTTCAATTACTATGCCTCACCTCATTTTTGCCGTGTTACTTTAGTACTTTCAGTATTCAGTCAAAGTTACATTCAGTTAAAGGGGCAGACATTGGAGAATTTAAAATTTATAATATTAATGAGGTAATAATACAAACGCAGAAATATGCATTTTTTGCCATAAGTGAATAAACAAGCTGTTCTCAGAGGAAAATAAGGTCCCAGAACACTGTTTGAAGATAGAAAGGTGGCAGGGTCAGCCACATATAAACAAAGTAAAACAGTATAAATTGTGTTGTCCTTTGAGATCAGTTTGTTTATTCAGTCATGAAAACAAACAGAGTTTGATTATTTAGTTTGTTTAGGCAGAAAAAAATCAGCCAATTAATATTATCATTAATATTTCTTCACCAAAACTATACATTAGTTGGATAGCTGACAATGCACTCTGAACAGATACAAACTGCATCTGATGTTACTTTGTTTATTTGTTTGTTTGTGTTGTGTTGTAGTAATACATGGCAATTTACCAAAATGTAAAGAAATATGCTCTCATCAGTCGTGCAGTGCAGGGTAAAGGCTGACTCATGTTGCACAGCTGATATTTTTATCATATGATAACATGTTGAAGCCTGGCGCCTTGAACAACTCAGCAACACACAGCAGCTAATGATCTAATGGTCAGAGACCATCTCAAAAGTATGCAATTATGATCCCTCCCTCTTTATTTTATGTTACAGAAACTTCAAACCTTCCCTTGATATCTATCCAGACCATACACTGACAAGACTATAAGACTATTGAGACTATATGAACTTATCAGCAATTGTGGCGCACTTTTTATCATAGAGACATTAATTTTAAACTCACCTGGCTCTCCTCCTGTTATATACACATCACACAACCTCTGGATTTAAATAAGTCATGCAAATACTTTAATGTGATACAGTGCAAAGACTGATCACCTATGTACCCGTGTACATTTGTAAAATAGATTGTAACATTTTTGCTCATGTTCCCCCACATAATAACGCTGCACACTGCAAACCGAGGCTCCAGAAAGCTCATGATAAAAATAGTAAAGCAGCTGAAATGTTTGACAGAAGGTGATCTAGTAGGTACGAGGGGGAGCCGTTTCTGTGTCTGGGTCCGGAGGCACATTGTTGCATAATCCATCCATGTTCACAAGTCAACACCTTTTTCACACACCCAATTCATTTAAGGTTACAGTATACAACACTGGAACTCACAAGTAAGATAGTCATATTATCATCAATCTACAAACCAGCCAGGATGTTAGACATACTGAAGTCATCTGAACAGTCCCATCTCAGAAAATTATGTCAAGGCCCAAAAACCTGCAAAACATTTGTCTGGTAATAAACACTTTCTTTAAAATATCATTATATTTATTCTTAATTGCGATTTTACATCTTAAGTTGAAGGAATACATGCTTTTTTGGTCCTTAAAAAAAGGAGGAAATAAATTCCTGGCGACAAACACTGAATCTTAGTGAATGTTTTAGTTGTTGCCCGAAAAGCAATCAAATGTTATTATACCGAGTGACACAAATACAGCAATCTGGCAAAATAAAATAATAAGTAAATTAATTAATTTAAAAAAAAAGATTAACTTATATAAAACATTATTTAAAAGACAAAAAAAAGATGATAAATAAATACAACCTTCAAGTGAATAGAAATCGTTTTTCATTTTGTATTAAATCCTGGTGCTTTTATTGCACATTGCTTTATTATAATATATATTTTTATTCATTAATTTATTATCATTAATATAATTTATGATCATTATTGTGTATTTTTGACGTCTTTAATTCATGTATCCAGTCAGGTTATTATGGCATTTTGTTTCTATTTTGTTGTCATTATAGTAAGGCACATTGTAATGTCATTCTGAAAAGCAATACTAGTACTACTAATAATAGTAATAATGATAATAATAAATTATTTATTTGCAAGTGAAAATAGCATGTTATAACAGTAGAAATGAATCTGCAGAGGCAGATGCCTCATTCATTATCATTTCTTAATATTCTAAATAATATCAACATTTTTTTCACAATGTAAGAAATATACAGTAATGAAATGAAATGAAAAAAATAAAAATAAAAAACACAAACAGAGGTTAAAGTCATGTCTGTGGGTCACTGAGGAAGATTGCATGTTCACCAAGTTAGAAATAAACTTCTGTCATTTCAGACCTGTGTACTTGATTAAAAATGTTTGGTTGCCGGTGAGATGTTTGTGAAGGTGAAATCTGAATGTCACCCTTCAGTACTGCACTGAGTTCACCTCTTTAGGCTAAAAGGCGTGTGTGTTAAAAATCAATGACAGTGGGAGCAGCTCCTCTCTGAACACCTCACCTCTGACCTCTGACCTCTCATACTTGAAGCTTGTTTACTGTTGAAGTGTCTCTGGGTCAGGGAGTCAGCTGACTCACTGCAGTATTGAAACATAAAGAAAGATGTTTACTGCTCTCAACCAGCAGGTGGCGTACAGCAGAAGGGCCTGGAAAGAGCTCAGAGGAGATACTGCATAACACGGTCAAGTGTGTGTTTTTAATTGTGTGAGAGGTCCTCCAGACTAAATATTGTTGAGAGATATAATCCAAAAATTTGTTCTTCTCCTTAAGTCCCCACCAAGCAAAGAATTTAAGTGATGTGGCTGTAATCCAGTTTCTGTAGCAGAGAAATATGACTGATTCAGGTGTCATTTTATTTCCATGTTGAGCTGATAACTAACACTCATTTCAAAACCCAGATATGAAAATACCAGCCACACACTCTGCTCTTCCTGGATAAACACTGTTCATCACCCCAGCCATACAGCCCAACACAGGCTCCAAAAAATGAATCAACCTCCTAATTACTTATTTTCAAATGAATCCAGATGATTAACAGATGATTAGTAAAATCACTTGATTGATAAAGTGACATCATTTTTAACACCCCTTCTTATTAATAACGGATTTCAGTTCTGACGTGAACAGTTTTTAAACCACAAAACTGTAATCATCTCCGTCATGTGATTTATTTTTAAAGGTTTAAAGCAAATGAAATGATATGAGAGTCATTACAGCTCGTTGCAGTCCTCCAGGGGAAGCTTAAATAACTCTTTTTTTTTTTGGATGGAAATAAGATTTTGATGGAAGTGTCTCGCTAAAAATAAAATTGATTACACAAAATGAATTAAAATAAAATGGGTAAAATAAATAAATAAAAAGTAATAAGCTTTTTCTATATGTTTGTTATAAGTGTTTGAGATTTTTTGTGAGGTTTTTTGAAAGCTGGTGGGGTTCATAGTATAATTCTGGGAAGTCCATGAATTATTCAAATTAAGATTTCGGTTTGTTTTCATATTGATTTAATTTGGTGTAAATGAGACCAGATTTATCTTTAAAGTCAATTGTGTTGCACATTTTCTAAGGCCCCTTGATAATAGAGACCAACACAAAACATGAAGGCAGACAGGGTGACACCTACTGTAAAGGCCTGAAACAAACAGGGAACATTACTGCTACATATATCCCACCAGGAGACCTGTGTTACATACTGCAGTTTTCGGTTTTAACTCAAGTTCAGTCCCAATTATAACTGTTACAGATCCTAAACAGATTAACTACTGTAATTACATCAACATTCAAATAAATAAATGCAATTTATAACTGCCTGAAACAGTTACCATTGTCATACCAGTGTCAAAAAAATTGTATACAGGTTATAAAATAAAAAAAAATAGATAAATAAAATAAAATAGCAGACACAAACAGAGGTTAAAGTCATGTTCGGTGGGTCTGTGAGGAGTTACTACGTTAATCAAAGTGAGAAACACAGTTCTATTATTCTGGGCCCATTTTATCTCAAATATCCCAAATGGGCAGAGTGTACACCTTGGTGCCTGGCATCCACTGGGGTTTGTTGGACATATTTTCAGTCACAGAGAGGCAATACATGATGAGTGCTGTTGAGGTCTGAGTGGAGGTTCTTCTGGCATCATGTTTAGTCGGGAAGTGTTTTTTTCTGCCTGTCGGGTTTTCTGAAAATGGAGGGATTAGACTGTTTTTACTGAATCACTGTAGTGGACATTTTACTCTGCGATTTAATATGCATGAGGTGTTGTAGTAGTGTACAGATGTTATAAATGATACTCACTTTTTTTTTCTTTCCTCATATTTTTCCATCTAATTTACTTTGTTGTCATTTTTATGATTAGTAGTTATAGAAATATTAGTTTTGTTTCTTCACTGTAATGCAACAAAAAAATCTAAGAATGCTATCAGTATGAACAACATCATAAGTAATTAAACGTTAATGTGTGTAAGATCCTTCCTTACAATAAAGTATTTTTTTTAATAAAAGAAAATTAGATGGTTACTGGTGAGATGATGGTGAAATTAGAGTGGTCTTGATTTATTCCGCTCTGAGATGATCAACTATCCCTGCAAAATGTAAGAAATGATCAGGATTTAAATTTGAGTCTCAAAGTATGGTACAACATACAGTAGATCTACAGGAGAATGAACAAAGATGTATGGAAATACCTTGATTCAAGAATAAAACCTGAGTTGTTCCAGGGTTATACTTTTGCGTGTGGTGCAACCAGCCCTTAATATACACAATTTGTGGATCCATGTAACGAATCTACCACAAAACACGATCATCATGTTGACATCAGCTAATCATTAATGCTAAATATAACAATTCCAAAAAATCAAACCAAAGGAAATGTTTGGGGCAGAAATCTGTCTGCAAATATATTTCTGTGAATGCGCACAAGATTTTATACACAACATATTTTTGCATGCTGGAGTGAATGAACATAAAAATCTACCAGATCAGAGCTCTGGACAGAGAGAAAACGGAAAACTTAAAGAGAGTATAAATGAATCCCACTGAAATACGACATATTTAAATAATAATTATATATCAAAATTAATTCATATGAAAAAAGAACACACACACACACACACACACACACACACACACACACACACACACAAAAATAAATACCATGAGTACCAAAAATATCTTGAGGAGTGGGAGGAGGGGGAGAGAGGAATTCTCTCTTTTTTATGAAAGAAAGAAATAAAGAAAGAAAGAAAGAAAGAAAGAAAGAGAGAAATAAATAAATAAATAAATAAATAAATAAATGAAGAAATATGCAAGGAGGGGAGGAAGGCTGGCAGGGAAGGGAAGGAGGACACTGTAGAGGGAGGAGGGAGGGAGAAAAAGACGGGAGGGGAGGAAGGAGGGAAGGAGGGGGTCAGAGGTCACTCTCATTTTTTATCCATTACTGCTCAGGGTCACATTCTGGGTCACGGCTGTATATATGTGTGTATGTGTGTGTGTATATGTGTGTGTGTGTGTGTGTGTGTGTGTGTGTGTGTGTGTGTGTGTGTGCAACATGCCTCAACCAGATAACCAGATTAGATCCACTCAAGAAGCAAATATATGAAGTGTCTCTCCATCTCCTCTATTCTTTCTCTGACTAAAAATAGCTCGTAGACCCTGTGTTGTGTGTGTGCGTGTGTGTGTGTGTAGGGAAGGAGATTCAAGAACAAAAAAGATGGTAGGAAGTGGAGCAGTAAAACAAAATGGATGCAAAGAGGAGAGAGAGAGGAGTGGAAGTGGGAAGAGGAGAAGCAGACGGCGGGAGGAGGCGTTTGTATTTGACCGTGGGTTGACCTCCTCCCTGTCACCCTCTCACCTCTCCTTCACCTCCCTCCCTCCATCCTTCATCATGGACAGAGGAGGCCCAGCACACGCGCGCGCAGCCAACACACACACACACACACACACACACACACACACACACACACACACACACACACACACACACACACACACACACACACACACACACACACCATGACTTGTCCTGGCAGTGACCTCTGCTCTGCTCAGCAGGAATGTTAAAGCAGAGGATGAGTGAACGACTGTGCTACACACACAAACACAAAGGAGACATACCATACACAGAGAGAGAGACAAAGGCACACACACACATTTGGTGGAATAGGTTGTGAGAAAAATAATTTTAAAATAGAATAAGAAGAGAAGCTGAGATATTCCTGTCATCCCCTCTGTGTGCGTGAGAGGTTAAAGATAAGGAGTATGGAAAGCAAAAGTGTCATATTCACTTGCTAAAGGGAAAGAAACACACACACATGCACACACGCTCACACACAGGATGATGTATGAGGAGTAATCCACAGTGAGACCTGTGTATACACACACATACAATCAAAGGCATGAGACACACACTCATGCACACTCGTAGGGGTGTTTATGTGGTGCAGATGTTGGACAGGAAACGAGCTGTGTTCAGGGACACAAACACATCTGACATATGAAACACACGGTCGGCCCAGTAGAGCTCGGCAGAGTCTTATTTTACTCTGCTACAGTAGTGATCAATAGGCACTGATGTGTACACACACCAGGCTGCGCACAGATAAGAGTCATGAGGAGTCAGAGGTCAAAAATCAACCTCAGACCACTATGCTGTCTGCAGTCACACACAGGCCAAGGGTCAGCAAGAGGTCACACACTGTTGTTGAGATTATGATCTTACTTAACGGAACAATTTGTAGGATGTGTTCAGAATTTTTGTTTAAAACATAAAAAAATGAACTAACATCATCAACAGAGTGAAGAAACAACGGTGTGGACGTCTGTGTGGTGTGTTGCAGAGATATCTACTGGCGTTAGCATGCTAACCAGCTATCCCCGGCACATCCTGTCTGCTAACACCACTCTGTATGTCAAGAGGTGACAGTCTGATGGCTGAGACACATATGCCAGCTTTTAGTGTAATAAATGAACAAAATAGACTCACAAAAATGTTGCATCTATTCTTACTAAACAGAAAAAAACAACAGTACACCATCTGAATTAAAATCTCTCCCTTCTACTGACCCGAGACGAGTTTAACGTTAACTCATCATAAAACACACTCAAAGCTCAACATAAACTAAATCAAACTCACCAAAAGAGTCTTGTTTTGTTTTCCCACGATCACCTCTGGTTTGGTCAAAATGAATCCTCAATTCACAGAAATCATTAAGATGTGAAAATATTCCAGCTCCTGCTGTATGCTGAGAACCTTCATCAATTTAGACTTTATTATTCCAAGGAGAAATTCCTTTTCTCAGCACCAAACGTACATACAACAGACAGTTTACAAACTTTAACAGTTTACTCAAAGTAAAAACACACTCACAAAGCACTTCTTTCTGCTCTGCAACTAAAAACTTGTGCACATAGGTCAACTTCTATTATATGTTTAGTGACTTGTCTTTCAAACATTATTCTAGGTTATATTTGTTGGATTTTAGTGATCAAGATGCAGTCTGCATAATTTGTTCAACTGCTATCTTTGCCTGACAGTATCAATACATAGATCTACAGTCACACTGCAACAGGCAGCCTCAGCTGTTTCAGTAGAGATTCTCATTCTGATTGGCTGTGTGCCTCTGATGGCCGCTTACAGTGGAAGCTGTCTTCCTGCTGATATTGTCCCGTCTATTTGTCATTGTTACCTTCTCTTTCTCCTCTTCTCTTAATCTTTTTAGTCAGGATGATATGTCATCACTTTTCTCATCTCCTCTCATCTCATCCCTCTCTTCTAATGCTCTCCTCTGAAGTCAATTCATCATCATGTTTTCACACTCCTCCTCTCTTTTATCCCAAACTCATCTCTCATCCTCCTTTCCCTCTTCCACTTCATTTTGTTAAGTGAGTATTACCTCTCCATTTTTCGATTTTCCATCTGCTCTCTGCACCTCTTTTCTTCTTACAGTCTCTTGCCACTCCCCCTTTTTTCTCTTCCCATTGCTCTTCTTCTTCTCCTGTCTTCACTGTTCCCATTCCTCCACCATCCACCCTCTGCTTTCCTCTTCCTTTCTCCTCTCTCTCATTGTTATCCACTTTTTCTATATCTACTAAGGTATGCAGGTGTGATTGTGGCACCAGGTCACTACTCAGCACAGAGCCTGGCCTGGTCTCAAAAACATATTTTTTTGATGGAGAGAGAGAGAGAGAGAGAGAATATACACATACTTCGTCCATATGTAGAAACCCATCCCTCTCTCTCATTTTCTCTCTTATCACTCCTGAACATATGGATTTCCATGAAACACAAACACACACAGACACACCTGAGCGGATTAAAATATATCTCTATGAAAAAGGGAGAAAATGGAGAAGATAAGAAAGAACTGCAGAGAAGACACATTAATGGAATAAAGAAAAACTCTTTTCCTGTATTTTTAACATTTTCCTGCGGGCTGAATATTGTTTAACACTTAAAATACAAAATACCTTTGTTTTACCTCCCTTATTTAGTCTTAATAAATGGTATAACAATGAATAAATAGCTAATAACACATTTTACGATGTAAGAAGATGTGAGGACAACTTTTTTTTTATTGTTAATGCAGTACATATTTTAATTATATTTCTATATTTTTAGGTCAAGTATTTATTGTTAAATGCTTCTGTTTAACTCTCATGACAAACTCCACTATTAACAACATGCTTCTGAAAGCTCAGTAATTAGTCTATTGAATGGACTTTCAGTTGAGAGTGTTTTTTCATAAAATTTCTGCTTCCAAGGTTAAAAATTGACTTTCAGGCTCCAGTCACGAATTTTGAACACACTGATTACATTTTTTATTTGATTTTTTATTAAAGGAGCACTCTGTAGTTCTGGGTAAGAAATGTTAAGGAGGAGGGATCAGATCTTCATTGGGTGATTATTTTCTGCCTAATCAAACTGAATGTATGACTGAATAAATTGAATAAACAAACTGAGCTTAAAGAACAACACAGTTTATACTGTTTTACTTTGTTTATATGTGGCGGAACTTGCCACCTTTCTAGCTTCAAACAGTGTTCTGGGACATTGCTTTCCTCTGAGAACAGTTTGTTTATTCACTAATGGAAAAAAAACATATTTCTGAGTTTGTATTGTTACCTCATTAATATTGTGAATATTAAAATACTGAGTTTTAATTTCTCCTCCAAAAGAGCCCCTTTAATATTTAATGAAATAACTCTTAACTAACCTTTAATTAACTAAAACCTTACCATTTATTAATGATGGTTATTATAAAGTGTTACAGATTAATTCATGTCTGTGATACTATATTGTATATCATTTCATATGATTGAAGCTGAGTTATACTGTCTTATCAACCATTCATTAACAGGTCCATACAGGTTTAAATGCTTAATAGGACTAGTTAACAGTGCATGTTAACTAGCTCATTTAGACAGACAGACAGACAGACAGGTAGACATTTCCTGTAATATCATATAACCAGAAACATATATGTATTTAGACATCTTTTTTTGGTTCAATATAACAGAATTTATTTTTGACTGGATTTTTTTTTATTGTCATAAAATATTGTGTGCATGTGAGTGCATGTGTTTAAGAGTGTGCATCAACAATGTCCAATCTGTTTATGTGTGCATATGCATAACTAACTTTAATTTTGTAACTTTAGCATTGTGTGAAAGGCACTGATTTATTTATATTTTTTAATAAATACTATCTGTTACTTATTTCACAGATGAACAGGTAAATGCAATTACTCTGAAACAGACTCTCTCTCTCTCTCTCTTACACACACACACACACACACACACACACACACACACACACACACATACAAACACAAGCAAAAACATTTGCAACACCTCAAACTGTATCTGGCTGAATATATTTCAAAAACTAGTTTAATTTATTGATCCAATCACTACATACATTCAAAACAGGTAATCGTAGTTTATCTCTGTAGTTCTTTGTATAAGAGCCTAATGTAAAGTCTGCTGAAACACACACCCTAAAGCCTGTGGTACTGTAGCAGAGCCCAAAGCTGTTACTCTTTCAGAAGAACATTAACATTAATGTTGTAGCTGCACACTGCTGATCAGAAACTATAACAGCATTTAAACACAATATTATCATATTATGTTAAATTAAATCAGAGGGATTTATATTCATTGAATTTGTCAATATAAAAGTATTCAAGGAAACTCATCTGTAGGTGAAGGTTTGTATGTGTGTGTGTGTTTGAGCGCATATGGGAGTGTGTGAATGTGTGTGTGTTTATACAAAGTCTTAAACCGTTTTAAATGAATCATTACACTTGTTATGAAAAGCAGCATTCGTGTGGCTGTGTGTATGCGTGAACGTGTAATGCTGTACGTGTGTGTTGTGTGTGTTACCATGGCTACCTCAGCACCATATATTTCCCTACCAAAGCAGCAGGGAGCCTCAGACTGCCATCCATCTCTCTCCCCAGCCGCTCAGTGTGTGTGAGTGTGTCTGACCTCCTGATGAACCAGCCTCCGATTGCTGCGCGCCATCATCCCTCTGCAACACACACACACACACACACACACACACACACACACACACACACACACACACACACACACATATGCATACATGTGTGGAGGTGCACGTGCTATAAAACATACAGTATGTATGAACATGATGACACACACACAGCAGTGTGAAGGTGATGTGTGTTTAATGGGATCCAGTTCTTTTTAATCTGCTGCCTGCTGCACAGATGGAAGAAACGGAGGGTGTGTGTGCCACAACAAAAGAAAGAAAGAAAGAAAGAAAGAAAGAAATGAAATGAAATTTCAGGCTAAGGCTAAATGAGGGCAGCACAGAACAAAATGAAAACAGAGAGAAAGAGCAGACGAATACATGATGAAGAATATGTGTCAGTACCAGCCGTTTATTGCCCGCAGGGAGCGAGCTGAACTTTTCAACTCGCTCTTTTCCTCTCTCACTTTCTCTGTGCTTAGCCCTGTTCAAATGTGGATCATATATAGAGCCAGTTCAGACCAAAAGGGATGGTCTCAGTGCCTATAACATCACCCACAGGTTTCTGGAGCCTGGAGTCTGGCTTCCCTGACCACAACCATCTTCCACCTTGATCAATCAGTTCAGTCAGAAGATTCGAAATGTACAACCTACCATCCATAACATATGATTCCAATACAGAAGGCAGTGTTCCTTATATTTAGTGAGGCGGTTTTGAAACAGCTTACCTTGCTCTGTCCAGAATCCTGGAGTCTCTGATGGTTGCTTTGCAACCTCATGGTAAAGATCAGACAGCAGGAAGTTACTGCACCATGCCAAATGAAAAGTAACCACGCTATATCCTTTAGGTGTTGGATTAAAGTATCAAGATATAACATGTTAATAAGCCAGCTTTAGAGGTGCTGATAGTAATCATGTCTCGTTACCTCCTGTCTTTGTGCTAAACTAAGCTGGCTGGTTCCTGGATGTAACCTAATATTTAGCCTATTGTAGCAGCCTGTTCTGGTCAGTGGCATTGCCCATTTATTGCGATGTAGATCCTGAGTCGACACTGGTACTCAAAAAAAAGAAAATGGACTGGATGCACTATGGCCTTCTGCTGTCTGACCACCACGATCTGCTCCGGCTGTGATGTGGCGGGGGGTGATGGGGCCGGTTGAAACTAGGGGTTAGACTTCTAAGTTTGAAGTTCTATCTACCACTGTAGCATCACTTTTTGAAGCACCCCTCTTGTGCAGTAGTATAAAGAGCAGTGTTGGGCAAGTTACTTTCAAAATGCAATATATTACATATTAGGCTACTCGTTATCTTCATTTTAAAGTAATATATTATGTTACAATGTTACTGTCTTTTAATTGTAGGCTCAGTCATATGAAACACAACAGACCTATACCTTCTATAATGTAGCCTTTAATGACATGACAAGACATAAATCT
This sequence comes from Pagrus pagrus, assembly GCF_965226575.1. NCBI lineage: Eukaryota > Metazoa > Chordata > Actinopteri > Spariformes > Sparidae > Pagrus > Pagrus pagrus. Next base: position 4,517,736 of record NC_140197.1, on the reverse strand, counting down.
CTTTTTCTATGCCAGTGTGCGCTTGGAAGATTAGACTTCATCATACGGCTCATTTCAGTCACACAGAGACTGAACAGAGAACTTAGGGGGGTGGTTTGGTTTGGTTGGATTGGTCATAAACAGGACTTTACCTATGGTGACATAAGACTTAACTTGCATAACAAAAGTGACGTACTTTAACTGGGAAAAGACAACTTTTTTATTCTGAAGTAAATACTGATGTCATTTTTCTACAGCCATTACACTGTGACATCTGTGTGTAGATTGGTTGCCTATAAACCTCACTTTCTCTTGTGCTATTCAGTCTGACATTGGGCTAGATCTTTCCCACAAAAATGAAGGTTGAATTATGGCACAAAGGAAGTGCGTCTGCCATTGCACAACCAAAACAGGAAGAGGCATCCTTTTACCCGGTTACTATCCCCAGGTAACGGTGGGACAACTGGAATAACTGTGGACAATCTACACTGTAAAAGAAAAAGAACCTGCCTATGGAGGAGGCAAAGAAGGTGAAGAGTGAGAGTGACAAAAAACAAGGTAAAACAAGAGTGAACAGACAGCCATTCACTCGATTGAGAGCACTCCAGTGCCTGTTCCACCGCTGGTATGTGTTTTCCCTTACCACCGGGACTTGAAATGGTAAAAAACACGGCATTCTTTTGACTACAGGTAGTAACAAAACCTGCCACATCTGGATTGTCACGGTGTTTTTTTCTTAAAGGCTGCTTGTGGTAGCATCATTTGTCATAATATGTGAACTATTTGTCAGCATGCTTTATTTTGAAAGTCTCACCGGACTTAGTATATAACGTTCTATTGCTCACTTGACTGTGGAGCCCTTCAGCTAATTAAAAGTGTATTGCATTAAGCATTGTGATTTTGTAATCAAGACTGGTCTCTGACATTATCATTCTTCCCATGGCCAGTTCAAAATCAGTATGACTCATATCTGAGACCTTGGCCATTGTTAAAAGCTGCAAGGTGAAGAACCACTACTCAAATCTGAACAGAGGGCACAGGAAGTACAATGTTTTTATAAGGAACTTAATCTGAGTCATACTGTTGGAATTATGATTTTCTGGACCTTTGCTTCAGGAACTGTTTTCTAACTGGACCGATTTGGGTTTAAACTTTTTTACCTGAATCTCGCTGTTTTGTCAGTTTTGTTTTAAATCAATAATATTCTCTCCCGATGAAATTGAACTGCCTAGTCCTGCACATAGTGCAGTACTGTACATGTCCACAATCTTTTATTTGTTATGTTTTTTGCTGTCGTAGTGGTGTGAAAGGGTGCTTACTAATAGTAAAGTCTACTTTAGACAAATTCTGTCATGACAAACTTTTCATTCAAACCTTTGTGAAAACAAACAAAACAAATTTGACATTCAAAACGTGAAATTTGATAAAAAAGTAACGGTTCCTCCCTCACAAATAACTGACGAACCATAAATGACAATTACATGATTGACTCTGTTAAAATTTGCAATCCACTAACAGGTGGTTAAATCTGTCAATCAGGGCTGAGAGGCGGGATATTCTGTGACTTATAATTCCAATAAAGAATCCATAAAATTAAATTGATCTTTGAATTAGCAGACAGAGCGAGGTAATGGTGATTAGTGTGTTCACCATTGCAGAGCTAATTAGAGCAACAGCTGCTGCATGTGTGTGTGTGTGTTTGTGTGTGTGCGTGCACGTGTCAGTGTATGGATTGATGGTTTCTGGTTTTAGACTTCAATTTCCTTCTCATCCTGACATGTCAGAGGCTGTAAATCAGTAACACACACACACACACACACACACACACACACACACACATGAACAGACACACCATCTGTGCATAGGACTTTGTAATTTACAGCCTACTCTGTGTGAGTGTGTGTGTGTGTTTTGGTTCAGTCTAATTATTTTCCTATTCTACTTTACAGCATCCTATATGGTAATATTATAGCTGGATAATATCAAACAAGTTTCATGTAACTTCATCACTGGATATGTTTAATATCATAACTGTCCAATAATTCACAGAGACTAATAAACAGCTTCACACTGTGTTTCTTATTATTTTTATAACTGAGTTTGGTGGAGTGTTCTCTAATATTTGTGTTGGATTATGTGTAGCTCACATTTTACTGCTTGTTTTTTGTATTCTGTACCACACCAAAACACATACACACAGACACCACACACTGTACACACGATAATATCATTACATATTCCATAAAAATAAAAGTACGTTTGGCATCGAAATGAATGAAAATACCCTGTGAGACCATATACATATCGACTTTCTTCCCCTCTCTTTCTGGTTCATTGTATTTATTTCTTTCATTTGCTTTTTGTTCTATGTCTGCCTTTCATGTGCACAAACACACGCACACACATGCACACATAGTTATTGAAAAGAATGTCAGGCATTAAAATTATTATAAAGACAGCGAGGAACACGTTAAATATTATCACTGTTAATATTCATGGTCTGAATCTCTCTTATTTTATATCCTCTCTCTCTCTCTCTCTCTCTCTCTCTCTCTCTCTCACACACACACACACACACACACACACACACACACAACCAGTGAATCAGTGTATTATATATTGATGGTGATAGCACAAGAGTTTGTTACTGCCAATATTTACACATCCCTATCCATCAGCGTGTGAATGTGTGTTGCCCTGTGTGTGTGTTGAGAGTATCATCCATTAAATCCAATTAGCTCCGCTGTACTGTCTCTCCAGACCAGTGTGCACTGGATAGTAATAACTTTGCGTGTGTGTGTGTGTGTCAGCAGGACATCCCATCCTGACATCAAAGAAGACTAATTGATGTTTATGGTGGTAATAGTGTTGTGTAATTGCTTCAGCTCCCACAGTTGGTACCGAAGCAGCAATGATGTCAAGAAAGTTACAGGTGAAGATCAGCAGCAGTGAAGAGATGGAGCATGAGGTTCATCATCTGATTACTTCTGAGTTTATATTACAAAATAAAGAACCTAATTTCTACGTTTCTCTGGCTATGTGACTCCATTTTGGTCCATTTTGATGGCTTAGGTACCGTACATACAGTATATGGTATGTCCAGTGGATTTATACAAGCCGGCAAAATACATCCACAGCTGTCAGCACCACAGTCCTCCAACATGCCTCTCAAAGTTTATGCACCCACTTAAGCACTGACCACTTATAAGTGATTGGAGTTTAAGTTACAACCATACACGAGTGCATTTAAGGGAAACTACGATTCACGGTTTTGTTGTTTTAGCTTTGACAGTCAGTCATCATCATTGAAGAAGAAAGCAGGTGTTTTGGATTAAGAGCAGCAGTCTTTTGACCATCCAACCTGACTGGCTGGATCGCCCCAGGGAGGAAGAGAGTTGGGGTAGGAGTCATGCAGCTTCAAAGATGCACTATGTTGTTAAGTATACTTGTATATAAATAACTGTATATAGTATGTTGTGTAATTTGTGTAGGAGTTTACAAAGTTTAATTCCGTGATACAATCCTGTGTTGAACGAATTAATGACTTTGTACCTTGTTGCACCCAAATCCATTCTTACTGTTGGCTAACTGTTGTGTTGTCTAGCTATGAGTGTTAAATCTGACAAAAGGATATCTGAACGGTGTTGAAAGGGCCTCTAGCCAATGCTGTAGTCATGTTTTTGAACATAGTTTTCAATATTGCACATTATAATTTTCAGAAGAGCTAAAGATGAAATTTGGAAAGTATGCCTGTCATTAAATCAATGCCATGTCAATCCTTTATTCTGGTTGTTGATTGGGGAGGGAGGCCGGCCTCCGTTGGAGCAGCATTTTATGTGTTTTGGCCAATCAAGTTTGTGGGGGCGGGGCTTTGGATGGAGCACTGACGGGAGGGGGAGAAGGGGATGGAGCTTAGACGAGGTGCCACTTTTAAATCTTGCTAGTTGTCCAACATTACCAACTATACCTTTAAGGGAGGATGTCTCACGTGTACGGGAGGGTGTTGTGAAGTGTATCAAAGATAAGATGTTTCAGAATACATAAACAAAGGCAGGGTGCTATGAGTCAAAGGTGCAGCTGCAGACTGTTTGACCAGAGTTGATGAGTCGCAGTTCCCTCGTCACAGTATGCATAAGTACCAGGTGAAAGAGCAGAAAAGCACTCTTCGACCTTAAACATTGTTGAAGTTTGTTGCGCTTGCTAGCAAGTATGAAGAGAAAGACAACTCTTGTTTGTGAATCCTTATGTCGCAGACATTTTTAACCACAATTCTTGCCACAGAAGAAGGATGCTTGACACGAATCAACAACAGACTCAGTGCTGAAGGGAAGAGCTGTGCACAGTCCTTGACACCTCCACAGGACGGGGGTTGAGGCATCTTAGCAGCCCTGAGTAGGTTGTGGTTAAACCCAAACTCCATTCTGAGGTGTCAATGCTTATTTATGGTTTGTTCTGAGAAAAGACCAGGGTCGGAATAAAAAGAGATTCTGTATAACTGACAAGTTATGAGGGGAGGTCAGGAACCGCTTCAAGAAATGCCTGGACATGGCTACCACAGACTGTATACAGGGTGTTTTTATTGTGTCTACATGAAGGAGCAGTTTCTCCCAGTGCAGAAACTTCAGGTGCCTCAACCCCTTTTACTCCTACTCTAAGCATGTATCCTGTACTGCCACCAGCAGAGCCACCACCACTGTAAATGCCTCGCTCCTGTCCCAGCACTAAATATGAAAATGCCATGTGTTGATAGTGACTGTATTTTGCCTAAATCCCTGTAACAAGTTGTTGTTGTCCCACACCACACTACCATCACCATACACCACATTCATGCTCAAATGTTGTAGGGAGAACATACATCTGATTATTTAACTGCAAAATAAGTGTATTTTATTCGAATAATAGTTACTATATATACCTCAGGTTGTTGTGTACCCATGGACATTAAAACTAATTATGATGTTTTCAGAACAATGACTAATCAAAAAAACGTCTTGCCTGAAGATAGGGGTAAAATGAACATGGGGTTGGAGTATATTGAACCCTCTTAGGGTAAACAGCCACCGTAAAATACTGATATATAAATGACACAAAATGAAACAATTTTGAGACAATTTTGAACTTTATTATTGCCATCAATTTAATGAAGGCAAAAGGCATCCTTTTCAGTAAAGCCACATATTTGTTAACATCACTTTTTCAGTAAAGATTAAACTTTGTGTTAGAGAGTGAATGTCTGAATGTGCTTTTGTGTACGACACATTTGTGTGTGGCTTAAGCTTAAGCAGCAATCCTACTAAGTCGTAACAAAGATTGGAATGGGAACTGGAAGATCTGGCGATCTTAATTGATACAAGGGTGGTGCATGGTTCGCTGGTCTGCCGCTTCAGGGGATTCGGTACATGGCCCCATTTATAATAATATCTTGGTGGAGCACGTGGTTGTCCGGTTAAAGCGATTGATCCAAGTGGTACAAGTGAAATAATCAGTACATCTATTCAGTAGCCCCTGGTTGTGATTTGCAGTTGGTTTGGGGGACCCGCCAACTATCACCATGAGCGGTCCATCCACTCCCTGTCATACTACCTGGCAACTAAGGCTGAGGAGGTTACTCCTGCCCCTCAATGCTGAAAGAACAGAGGAGATAACAACTACCAGTATCATGTTAAGGAAAAGACACATGGACAGCCCCACGAGCACCGGGGGCGGGACCCCATGGTGCAGAGGCACACAGGTGGCTCGGAGGGTCCTCTTCTCTAGTCTTGACACTCGGAAGGGAATGCTAATCTGGTCATGGGTTAAGAATTGGTGGTCATAGATGGCAGGACAACGGCTTCCCCCATCTGTGTCAATCGGGCTAAGAGTACCATGGGTGGCCATGGACTGTGGCCTTCATCTGACTACAGCTAATGAGGCTGCGAGAAACACATCCAGAAGACCCACCAACCTTATAAAATCAGCTACGTTTGTGGGAAATGTGTGGGCACGTTCCCTGCATTACGTAAAGCAGTCTGCCACCTGCCTAAATGTGAAGTGTCCCGTACCAAAACTTTGGACAGGATGGGGTACACCTGTGACCACTGCCTCCTTCTCCACAACAAGGGGCTTGTCCAACCACAAACGGACCAAACATCCTGACAGTTATGCCAGGGATGACAATAATGAAAGTGGAACTAAACAGAGACTAACATGAGCGACTGCAGAGATTGCCTACCTCAAGGGCCTTCTCTCATCGCAGCGTCTCGCCCCAAAAGTTCTCTCAGATGCGGTAGCGCACCTCGGAAGATTCTCCCGTAGGCAGGTACGGTATAAATATTCAGATTTGTTCAATGCAATGGTGTGTGTGTGTGTATGTGTGTGTGTGTGTGTGTGTGTGTAATAAGTCATTAGCTTAACTTGCCCCATCATCACTGGTACATTTTACTCCACAACCTCCATTTTGCAGATTTTGTTTTGTCAGTTATGCTAAGTTCATGACCTTGCTTTGTAGCTTACACTGACTAAAATTAACAGGTAATAATGTCCAAAACATTTCTGTTTTATTTTAGATACAGGATTGAAAACTATAGTTCAGTCACTCTCATCATAGGTTTAACTGTTTATAACAAGAAATGGAATACAATTAGGCTTGACACTGATGGCTCCGCTCTTAAGATGCTCCCTTAAATGACCAAGCAGCATGCTAAGCTAAAACAGGCAGCACACTGCAGAAAAACACCCAAGGGTGCACAAAATTGAGACATAAGGAAGACAATACTTACACTGTTATAATACTTTTTTTTACCTTGAGCCCTGATAGGACTCTCCATTTAAAAAAAGGTGGAGGCTGGGGTGGTGGTGGCAAGCTTTTCAGCAGAAGCGGTGTGTGGCAGCTTTTGAGTAGGAGTGGTTATGAGTGAGGAGGGAGCCATGTTTAAATAGACCGCCTTGTGGTGACAATAGCTGCGATTGGTGTGAGACTGATTGATAATGATGATTCGATTTGCAGGCTGTCAGCTGATTACAGCTGGGGTGTATGACTTCCCTGTCCTGCATGAACTAGTGCTAAGCTTCATTTCAGTCAGGAACACTCTCGTCATAGGTTTAACCATTTATTGTAACAAATGAAGTACATTTATGCTTGGCGCTGACAGCTTAGCTCTTAAGATGCTCCCTGAATTGACCAAGCAGCATGCTAAGCCAAAACAAGGAGCACAATGCCGAAAACCCTCAAAACTGAGCCAAATGCCCAGCAAGAATAATGCCTGTGCTAAGCATCAGCCTATGGTAAGAACATCTATGTGTAGCAGCAAGCCTGCTACAGACCTCAGAAGCATTATCTTAAAAATGTATGCATCATGTAAGAGGCCATTCTACAAATATGTGAACTATCAGTGTGTTACAGCAAGCCTGTTGTGGACCTCAGAGAGCATTATTTTAAAGATGCACGCATGCATCATGTGAGGTCATACCTAAATCAGTGCAGTGCATATGCCAACCACTCAAATGCAGTGTTTTTACAGTCACAAAATGAGGATTTATGTCGTCTCTCTACGTACCAGTACACTGTGCAGCTCCACAGCTGTTGAAATGCAGAATGTGTGAGGTGGAAGATTCAGAAAAGTCTGGCCTGCATTTCCCTGATATTAAGCATGCACATATGAGTCCTATTCACCTCAAACATGCTAACTAATTGTTGAAAATATCATCATCAGTTGCAAAATATCATCATGCGGTTGTTTTTTTTCTGCTGCAGTAAACATGACTGCTGTCAGGCGCACAGAGCAGACAGTGGCTGCCACGCACATACAGTACACACACTCATCCTACTCCAGGCAGCTTGCCTGGTACTTCTTCACCTGTGAGGATTTATTCCTTAGAGGCGGAGAAACAGCAATGGCAGGATGGAGGAAAGACCCTTGTTGATGTTGCGGGAAATGCATTTCCCAGGGTTCTTTGCCGCGTGACATCAATTGGGAGCGCACCAACTGCTAGGGACGCCGGGTCACTGAAGCTGTGTGTGCAGCTGTAGCGATGGTAAATGGCCTTGGAGTTGCAATTTGTGGAAGATAGTAGGAGTGGTTTTCCAGGACTTGGGAGATGGAAATTTGTCTTGTTACGGGAGGACCCGGTTTTCCTTTTAGTGGTCAGCATATTGTTGATGTGTGGCTGTTTTAGCCAGGGTGCTAAAGTCAGCTGAAGCAGAAACATTAACGGTGAGGCAGTCCTTCCTCTTTGATGAACTTGAAGGTTTGCAACAACGACAAAAAACTGAAAAAGCAGTTGTCCTCAATGATCGACCTATCAGTCACCTCAAGATATGAGAAGCTCGGAGATGGTGACTAAAGAAACAATAACCAGTAGCAGCCTATAGCTTTGCTACCTTGATATCAAGCTGGAGGGAGGAGTGAGCCATATTTAAATGGACCGCCTTGTGGTGAGAATAGCTGTGATTGGTGTGAAACTGATTGGTAACGATGATATGTACGGCAGGCTGTCAGCATAGCTGGGGTGTATGACTTCTGTGTCCTGCATGAACTAATGCTCTGATTTGCTTACTAATCTCTCCATATGCTTCAGTCCAACATTGAGTCATGTGGAGTGTACTTTCTTAATTTGTGGTCACATGGGGGGTAGCGGAGCAAGCCAGCAATGGAGTAGGACATTTTTTGCTGAGGCTCCCGCTGAACTTACAAAAATAATGTTTTTCAACCTACGTGCACATGCTTTGACATAACAGCGTAAACTAAGAACCTAGGGGCGTATTTAATGTAATTTCGGTTTTTGAAATGGCTTCCAAATGGCTCTTAAGTTAGAATGATTTAAAGGATAGCACTTCTATCTCTTTCTCAGTTCTGGAAGGATAGCCCTTTTTTGCTGAAGAATAGTTCTCCATTCTTGTTCTTACTAGCTTTTCCATGTCCTTGATGAAGCACAGCCTCTGTTAAAGCACAACAGGTTCTTGGCTTTTGAATATTTACATGTGGGTTCAGTGGGAGCCCCATATATGTGGGCTTGGAGTAAACCAAACAAGCACCTGATGTGTGGATACACGTGCAAGGGTCTCTACAGTCACCATGTTCTATTAGGGGATAGTTTTGAAAATGTTACAGGGTTGGGTTTAGGCCAGGCTGTTTATGGTATGCGTGTTTTTTTTTGTGTGTGTGCTTTTTTGTTTTGTTTTTCCATGTATGTGTTTTTCAGCGCCACAGTACACTCTGCACTCAGTTAACTCTTGATGACTACTAATACTCTAATCCAGGGGTGCCCAATACAGAAGGACTTTTTTTTCACCATGTCATATTCGAAGTGCATTTGTCTGATTTGTCAATCTATCATTACAATTCCAAAGAAGGGAAATGTGGAGAGGCACTTTCAAACTGTTCATAAAAAGTACAACACTGACTTCCCTCCGAAAAGCGAGCTGAGAAAGAGAAAGGTGAGGGAACTAAAATCACAGTTAATCGGACAGCAGTCATTTGATGTCCTCGGATGTCCTCGGACCCTATTGCAACCCGGGCCCACTCCCCTCCCGGCTGCCCACTGTGGGACCCCACGGAGGACCTGCGAGCTATAGCCACCAACTACTGTTACCTGCAAACCTCAGGCACACACACACACGCACACAAGCACACACACACACACACACACACACACACACACACACCTAAATGTATTGAATGTTCCAATTACTCCTGTCGCTTGTGTGCAGTATTGACGGCAAACATCACTGTTTGTCACCTATGTGCATTACTGCTGTCAATTTTTATGCGCAATACCAAGGGTTACATCTGCAATATCAGTTATGCATTGTGTTATATAAAGTATACTCAGTATATGTATAAATAAATAGATGTTTAGTATTTTTTATGTAGGTAGATCATTTTGACCTGGTCATTTTAAAAGTAGCTCGCAAGCCAAAAAAGTGTGGGCACCCCTGCCCTTATCTATCTAAGGGCTGTTTAGTCAACTTTGTGAGCTGGAATGTCAAATCTCTTAACCACCCAGTGAAACGGAGGAAAGTTTTTACCCATTTACAACAACTCAAGACTGATGTAGCATTTCTACAAGAAACCCATCTGCCTAATTCTGACCACCTTAGAATGAAGAGCGGCTGGGTAGGCCAAATATACCACTCCAACTTTAACTCTTAAGCGAAGGGGGCTGCTAATTATTAAGACTTTACCATTTATAACAACTAGTGTAGATTCAGACCCAGCAGGACGATATATAATTGTAGTAGGACAAGTATATGGGTCCCCATTAATTTTGGCAAATATTTACGCGCCCAACTGGGACGACCAGGATTTTTTCAGTAACATTTTCTCAAGGCTGCCAAATATGACAACGCATCAGCTCATTCTCGGAGGGGATCTGAACTGTGTCTTGTCACCCACCCTAGATCGTAGCTCCCAAAAAGGAATCCCTGTCTCTAAATCAGCACGTACAATACAATGTTTCCTCAACACATATGGAATTGCGGATGTCTGACGTTTCCATAACCCTACGTCACGCAGATACTCCTTTTTCTCTTTGGTACATAAAACCTTCTCACGCATCGATTATTTTCTTTTGGATAAAAAGCTTCTCCCCTTAGTAACAGATTGCGACAATAAGGCAATGGTGATATTGGATCATTCTCTTATGGTTGTTTCAATATGTATTCCCAATGTGTGCTCAAATTAGTCACATGAGTACTTTTGTGTATGGTTACCTAGACAAGGGGTGGCTCATTTTACGGACAAGCTCGACTTACTTCATTCTCCCATACTGCTGTGTTCCAGGTTGCAACTCATATAAATGTTGGGAATCTTGCAACAAATTGCTATCAACAACTAAAAGATAATGGAAAGAGAAAATCTGAAGGTACACTGGGCCATAACAGATAACAGATTTGTTGATAGTGGAAACGGAAGTGGAATAAAAAAATAAAAATAAATAGAGTCAAAATAAAGTTATCTAAATTTAGAAATTGGTTAAATGCTAACATTAGTGAATGGGTTTTCATTTACGATGTTAAATGTTGAAATATGTCCCTGCAGATATTCACTCATCCATCATCTTTTGTCATATTAGGAGACCTAAAACAATTGGAAAATAATAGGCGTGTGACATGACATGTCATCAGAGTAGCCTGAATAAAGAGTGAGATTAGAGTTTAAGTTTGGAAAGAAAAAGTCTATTTAAAGGTGAGATATTTAAGAATTTTACTTTAAAATATTCAGAAATGTTACCAGAATTTAAGTAACAAGTTTTCACATTATGTTAGAGTCGTTTACATATTGTGAGGCACAGGTATCTACTGAAGTTAGAATGCTAACCAGCTTACCCTGGCCCATCCAAGCCCCAAGGAGGAGCGCCAGGCTTTGAAGCCAGGTTACATATTGGCCAAACTGTGTAATTACAATGTCACGTGATGCACTGCAGCCCAAAAGCTAACATTGTGAAAGAAGGGTCTGTAAAATGGTGGATACATTTTTTTGAGCATCACAACCCCCGCGAAATGACTCGTTTCACTGTTTCACGATTTGAGCCATTCAGTCCAATAAAATTTGGAAAGTCTAGAAGAGCAGCACAATTAAATTATTTTATCTCCATTCAAGTTAGCTGGGTGCTAAACTTAAAGTCAGCTGGCTCGGTCGGGGGAAGTCTCTAGTGCGCAAGCTCTATGGGCCGCACAACACGGAAGTTGAGCTTTTTCGGCTTCATGCTTTCATAGGAATGAATGAGGCTCCGCCTCCAAGACAATGTCTAGTACTAAATCATCCTTGGGCCCATCCTGTCTCTAAGCACCACTTTGTACCTTTAAAGGCAATAATGTGATTATATAATTTAGTCCTCACCCCTGCAGTTTCAGCTGGCAGATGTATGCGAGCGGTGAATTTGCTACGTTCCACAACCTCTCTAAATAAACAAAATAAACTCACAAAATCTGAAGAAAATAAATGTTACACCTCATTTATTACACAACAAGTTCACTTAAATCATCCATACCTACCTCTAAAGAATGTATTAGTACTGTTATGTTATATCATCCCATTTGTTTTTTCAAGATACATAGTTTCGTGATGGCAGATAAAAAAATAAATAAAAAAAATATAGCAGGAGCAACTCCATTTTCTTTGCTGCAGGTGTCTGCCATCAGAAGGTGACCATATATGTGAAGTAATTGATTGAAGCGGTGTACTCTTCTTCTGGAGTGATTCCTTGTTATCAATGACAAAAGAAAGACAGAAAGTGTGTGTGGTCTCTCTCTTTCTCTGCCAGCTCTCAGCCTGCAGTTTGTCCATCATTACGACGCTCAAAATAGACCACACACAGACATTGGAACAAGCTGCAGCATGTCTATCAGTATCTGCACAGACTAAAACAATAAAAAGAAAAGTGTGTGTGAGAGAGGATATGTGTGTGTGGATATCCACTTCTCCTACCTCTCTCCGCCGACCATCACCATGGGCAACCAACAGGGTCAGTCGGACAGAGGTCAACCAAAGGTCAGTAGACTGATCTCTCTCTTCCTCTTCCTCTCTTTTCTGTCTTCCTCTGACTCTATATCCACTTTACCTTTTCTGTCTTCTCTTAATATTCTTTCTCTCTCACACACACTGACCCAGTCAGGAGGTCAGAGTTTACCCTGACATCACAATGCGCTCGCTCACCCTCTTTCTCTTAAGTGGACAAGCTTCTGTTGTGAGATACAGACAGTGTGCTGGGTGAAACAGAATAGAGTAGAAAGTTGCTGCTTGTGTTGCGTTGGTGTTTTGTGAGAAACACAACATCACTTTGTTCCTTACCATCACATTCGAATCACAGAACTTTACATCAGTTCATTTGTGTGTGTGTGGTTTTCAGTGCAGTGTGTGGATGAGTTTAGTTTCATATGGGTGTGTGAGAGAAAAAGTACATGTATGATTCACACCCAATCGTGATGTTATCTGTGTTAACCAGTTGACCTGTATACCTGTGGAATGTTCCAAACTGTCCTCTGCTCCTCTGATGTTTATTGAAACACATAAAAATTCAGAGGGAGTGTATCTTTACAAAAAACAATAAAGGTTCCCAGTTTACACATAAAATATCTTGTCTCTTTACTGTATTCAGTTGGTCAAAAAGGATTGCAAATCAGTGAACCTGGCCTGAAGGCATATTCATCCTGTAACAATATTACATGACTGAAACATAATGTTAATAATACAGGTAGTAATGGTGTGTCTGGTTATGTACAGTAGGCTACATTAAAATCTCTTTGGATAAACTGTTATGCACCATTTAACTCACTTGCCACGCCAACACGCTTTTGATATTAGCAAACACTCACCATGCTAACATGCTGTTGATATTCAAAACCCTTGTTTGCATGTCAGGGTCCATCAGTTGACCCGTAAACACAGCCCTATTCAAAGCAAGACACAAATGTGCCAACACTCTCTGGGCATCATGCCGCCAACTCAATATAAACTGTAAATGCAAACTCCTGTTATTGTTGGGGTCCTCCAGCTCACACTGAGAAACAATAAGCTGAAACTTGAGATGGGAGAACCATCTGTGTTAGTTTCAGTATTTGATTCATACTAAAGCTTCAGGTTTCATATACGTTGAAACTTCTTGTCTGTATTGTTGGTCAACCGCTGCAGCAGAGTCTGCCACACTCTTAGTAAAAAACGGTTCACTTACACATCAGTTCTGTATTACAGGACTACGCAAAGTGGAGGTCACCGCTAAGGCTCAGAGGGAAATTAAATCAATCAAAGATATTGAATGGATTTAATGGAATTTGGTTGAGACGTTTGTGGTCCACAGAGCACGAATTCTAATGACGTTGGAGACTTTTCATTTCGTATCACCATGATGCTGACATTTGTCTTTTGTTGTCTTTTGTTGTCTCAACAACTACTGGTTGGATTGTCCAGAAATTTGTGTCCAGGTATTAATGTTCCCCAGATGATGAAACCAATTGATTTCTAGTAATCACAGTATGTCAATGTATAAGTGAAAAGTTTGAGCTCGTGACCTGAACTGAAAGTGTAGTATTGACGTTCCTCAGTGGATTGGTACAAATTTTGTGAAGTTGACGCCATTGACAACTCGTATTTCCCATCAGGCCTTTTTTAATTGCTGTTTTAAGTTCCAAAATGCAAACATCACTTTTTGTTAGTCTTTGTGTCACTTCAGAACTTGGTGGTTTATATGTGTTACCGTCATGTTTTTGTGTTGGTTAGTTGTAGACGTGAGTGAAGTGGAGGGTACATTACTTGAGGCCAAATGTTTTGGCAATCACTTCTTGTTCTAAGGTAATACACCGATCAGCCACAACATTAAAACCACTGACAGGTGACTTGAATAACATTGATCATCTCATCAAAATGCGAAGTTCTGCTGGGAAACCTTGGGTGCTGGCATTCATGTGAATGCCACTTGACACGCACCACCCATCCAAACACTGTTGTGGACCAAGTACACCCCTTATCACAACAACACTACCCGATGGCAGTGGCCCCCCAGCAGGACAATGTGCCCTGACACACTGCAAACACTGCTCAGGAACAGCTCGAGGAACACAATAAAGGGCCCAAGGTGTTGACCGGGCCTCCAAATTCCCCAGATCCCAATCTGATCGAGCATCTGTAAGACATGCTGGAGCAGGTCTGAACCATGGAGGCCACACCCCCCAACACACAGGACTCAGTGAACATTACTTTATTACTGCTGATTTGTGCATGATAGTCCCAAATTTTAACAAATTTATTTCGATGTTGCATTCCCCCCTTTGATGGCATATGAAGCCAGAAATGTATCTTAAGGCCAGCAGCAAAGTTGCTGCAGTTGGTTCTGCTCCTCTTATATAAGTGCAGACTGACAAGGCAGGAGCACTGGTTGCTAATGTTAGCCCATAAAGCACCGCTATTGGCCAGGTAATGAAGCAGTGTTCTTTATTTGATGACTTGATCGATAAAGTGAAGTGAACAAATTGCAAGCGTCCATGCTTTTCTATCTCCATCAGATAAATGGCAAATAAAATTGTGATAATACGAAGATTGGCGCAGTAATGCATAAATATATAAAGAGAAATCACCACAGCTAAAGACAGATTATTGGAAATGTCCAGTCGCATCTGTTTACACAAATGTCATGGACTACAGCTGATGGTCTATAAGGGTATAGAAGGGTTGTTCCATTTCATACAGGGAGATGTTAAACACTACCTCTTGTACCTCTGTTCTGATGGGTAAGGGGGCACGTGAAAAATAGCAGTAGGGGTAAAAATTTGAAACAAACATTTTGTTTCCATTTCATAGTAATATGAAACTGTCCTCTTTCAGTTTCTTTCCTTTCCTCTCATGTGTATAGCTAAAAGTCATTCAGGGTTTATGGGCATCACATCCCAATCAGAACAAAATTCTGTAGACTGCAGGCTCTTTTTGGGGGGGTTGGTGTTCCTGTGTACATTAGTGGCAATAATCATGATTATTAACACTATTAACACACAAGTGGAAACAGACAGCTCCCCCCCCCCTTGCACTTTCAAGTTACCACTTGATGCCACTGCTGCAAAAGAAAGTAGGAAACCAATCCAAACACTAATGTTGTCATTATTCCATTATAGCCATTACATTGTGCAACATTTACTTCAAAATTATATGTTAAAGCAAAAACATGTCAATGCAGCAGTATTATTTTCATTCATGTATTGGAAAGGGGATAGGAGATGTACTGTTATAATTGTAACAAATTCTCATAATTTTAGCTGATTATCACTACATCTCACGGTCAGTCACATGGCTTTGACCCTTTCAGTGGCCACCAGAAGAGACCGGCTGTGTGGAAAATGTGAATGAGCATTCTGTTTAGTCATTCTGCATAGATAGAGGTATTAAAAAGAAAGGCTTTGTTCCTTTTCCACAACAGTAATGCAGATCATACACATGTCGGTGCCTCACATTCCCACAGTTTGTCACACAGTACCTTGTGCAGACTGAGCCTGTTTCTGTGAGAGTGCGGCCTGCAGCTGCACCAGAAGGCAAAGACTCGTCTCCATTCAAATAAGTGTTTCATCAGCAGTTCAAAGCTTGCTGCTGTTTGGATTGAAGAGTCAAATCAGCAGGCAGCACGTTTGCATCTGGCACCTATTGTCCAGTTTGCATGGCACTCAGTAAACAGTCACAGTGTTCTGCACCGACACACTGTGTGTGTGTGTGTGTGTGTGTGTGTGTGTGTCCTGCCCTCGTTAAAGAAAACAGTCACATGTATAAAGACATAAAGACACAGAAGTATAGAAAGGAAAAATACATCCACGAATGCGTACTTTACATATATTCCCATGCATATAAAGATGTTTATAATGTTGAGGTCTGGATTTGCGTGATAATGTGATCTCATGAATCAGTCTTGCCAGGCTTCATGCTGTGCTCTCGACCTATCAGAGTTCTATAAAGAATTACTGAAAGCTACAGGTATGGTTTAGATTTGATGACCAGCGAGAAAACCAAGTGTTAGTTTGAAAACAACAATCGCGGCTCCTGAAGAAGTTAGCGTTGATGCTTTTTGATCAGTTATATCAGAACTGAAGAGTTTATTTTGAAAGAAGAGCAAAGAACAGCACTGAACTTGGCAAGAGTTTGATTTACCTACTGGCTCCGCTGCTGGTCCTGTAGCACTCTCCTACAGTGTGCTCTGTCTCTCTGTTTGGGTTGACTATGTTACCTGCATTAGGCTTAGGGTTAGGGTTAACCCTGAAAATTTGAACTCACAGCAATCACCTGTGCAGGACATATCAAGCGCACATATGGTTGTTCTGAGACTAGTATCAGAAAATGCCACAGATATTACTTAAATCTGACAATCATATCCAAAACGACATCATTTATTTATCAGAAACGAGACTGTGCTACTTCCCAGCAGCTTCCTGTACACCTGTATGCAATTTAACAGAGTTTTTACTGCACTCATAGCCAATATCCATAAATAGCAAGCATCCCGTGTAACTTCAAGCACATCCATACCTAAGGGTGTCACAATTTCAATTCTAAAACGAAAAATTGATCAAAATGAGCATTCGGTCTTGATCATCGAATTCGGATTCTGCAATTCTCACAGTATTTTGGTATTTTGATCGTCTTTTTGTTTAACTTTGGAATCTTTATTTTCCATTAATATTATTTGAATTTGTGTAATCCTAACCAGCAAAAAACCAGCAGGATGGAGTCAAGCTGCCGTTGTAAAATACCCCTGTTTTTATATAGAATGTTTCTGTTTGGGCAGAGCATAAAACCAGCCATCTGTTAATCTTTACAAATCCTGACAATAGTCTAACAATGACAGTGCTTAAATCGGTCTTGGCTGATACAAAAGGAAGGAAAAATGGTATACCATATATAATATGGTACACCTCTTATATCAGAACATGTTATAAGCACTGGTCTGAAGATAAGCAAGATGTCAAGTGTCTCATATCCCAGCACACACACATACATAATGATCTCATTGTGCCAGTTGCAACTTGCATTTAGCAAATACAGGGCCCTAGATGAAAAAAATGAATTTTCTGGGGTTGCATGCAAATCACAGTCAGTTCTACTCCAGTGCAGAGCCTGATGGTACTGTAACACAGATGACATTCAGGATGCACCAGAAAAGAAAAAAAAAAAAACAGAAGAAGAATGACTTTGAAGTCACTTTGAAGTCAGTCATCAGATAACCCAGGAAAATGCAATGTCAGACATTCAGATCATGTCTGTGGGTGTCAAACACAGGATACATATTTTGGCTGGGGATGTCTGTGGACACTCAAAACAGGTTTAGTATATGAATGTCTGCAGGGACTCCTTTTGGATGTCTGTTAATGTGCAAAACAGGTTCAATGGACGTTGGACTAGGACTCTTTCGGATGTCTGTGGAAGTGCAAGAAAAGCTAAATTGTCATCTAGCCAGGAGCAGGTCTACAGACATCTAACACAGGTTCACATAGGACAAATCATGTAGTGAAATACCTGGTTAAATAAAGAAAAATAATTAAACTATAATGAAAATTATATAATATAAAATGTTCTGGACTGTTGAATTCATTAGTATTAATGAAACGTTGTAGCTGAGCGACCAGGTAGCTCACTTGCTAGAGCTTATGTACCATCTAATCCTCTGCAGCCAGCGGTTCAGTTCCCACATGTGACACCTTGTCTCCTACTCAGAGGCTGAAAGGAGTCGAAGACAGACGTCATAAAAACTTTCATTTTGGACCACAAGAAGCCGTCCTTTTGATGTCCGTGATAGATGTTATTCATCTTTTGGACGTGTCTTTGCTCAGTGGGAAAGTTTACAAGTGTTCTTTGCACTCCCTAAATGATCGTATGTGTTGAAATGGCTGGTGAATGCATTTACACCCAGCCTTTCTGACCCCAAAGACTGCTCTGTTTTAATTTCACTTTTTTTACCAGATTGACCTGTAAACAGCATCCAGAAGTCACGTTAAAGAGAAAGACAAAGGGGATTCAGAACGCCTTCGAGCACATGAAAACACTGAAGAGGAACTGCAGTACAACTGTGACCTGTCTGGCCTCTGACTGGATCCTGTCACCATGGAGACAGAGGGTAAACTTGACCTGCCACAGAGAGCCTGTCATTGTAGGTATCGAGCATCCATTCTTTGCTTAAGTCTGTTCTCTTTCTCATTAAAACAAGGAAACAGAGGAGAGGTGAAACATAATTGAGTTTCTTGTCATCCAGACAGTGTTTTTCGTGGCATGCAAGATGGAGGATGAGAAGAAGGAGACACAGAAAGAAAGGAGAGGAGGGGGATGAGGAGAAGGAGAAGATGAAGACAGAGGAGTGGGAGGAGGAGGTGTGAAGGGGAGTACACGCTCAGGTCAAACGCTGCCTTTTCGGGTGAAACTAAGTTCACATTACCATACAGTTCAGTGTGTGTGTGTGTGTGTGTGTGTGTGGGTATGTGTCTCGTCTCCACTGGGGCGGGTGACACCAAATTTGTAACCAGGCGACGCCAACAGATGGAGCTCCTATTGTGGCAGCAGCATACACACACACACACACACAAAAATGCATGCTTGGGACTTATTATGAGAATAAAGTACACAAGCACCAAGACTGGCAACCTCCTGGGGTTAAAGTGTATATACAAACACACACACACACACACACACACACACACACACACACACACACACATCAAAAACAATCTCAGCCAAGGCCTCTGCATTCTTATATATGCTGCATACACACATACACATTAACAGCCACACACACACACACACACACACACACACACACACACACACACACACACAGGTTGTTTCCCATCAGCTAGCTACCTGATAACAGACTAGAGAGCTACCAAGTGTGTGTGTGTGTGTGTGTGTGTGAACAGAAATTGAACCCTTGAACTGTGTTTAACCCTCTCTCTCTCTCTCTCTCTCTCTCAGTTGTTCTGTCCATCCTTCATCTGGCCTTTATTGCTGCTTTCCTCCTTCCTCTCTCTCTCTCTCTTCCTGTTTCTGACACCTTCATTTGTTTTCCTCTTTCTCCTGTCCTTGCTCTCTCTCTCTCTCTCTCTCTCTCTCTCTCACACACACACACACACACACACACACACACACCAGGACATAAACTGCTTTCAGGTGCTTTGAGATCACAGCTACATTCAGTGGGTACACTGCTATGTGTATGCAAGGTTATTTCAAAATAGAGGTCAATATGTGACCTCTCTCTCTCTCTCTCTCTCTCTCTCTCTCTCTCTCTCTCTCTCTCTCTCTGTCACACACACAGATTTGTTATTACTGCAAGGAATTTGGGAAGAAACTGAATATTAAATGTTAAATTGACATATTTATAGAACACTTTTTGGTCACAGAATAATATTTAATTATTGTCACATTTAAGTTATTTATTTATTGATCACTAGAATTCTCCTCTGACACAACTTGGTGTCAGCAATTTAAACACCATGAAACACATATGTAAAATCAAGGAATGTAAAGAAATTGTAATTCAATAGAAGATCGACAACCTCAATTAGATGAGGGTCAACAATACTGGTATCAGATCATTTCATTTAAAGTTAATGCAAAATTTAACTATGAAATATGAAACCTACAGTGCAACTGATTCCTGATTTTTAGGGCTAATGCTGATACAGATATTAGCTGTGCTTATCAAATACTTGGATATATATATATATATCCATCAGGCTCCAATGACAACAATAATTAATAGTTATTATTATACTGATGGCAATTACTAGGAGTTTAACAAAAAAAGATTTGTGTAAAATATATGCACCAAATGTTACAGGTGTTATGAATTCATACATGTAACAATAACAATAATAATAATAAATAATAATAATAATAATAATACACAAATAATAATGTCAATTACATAGTAACTGAATAAATTAATGTACAGAGAGTGGAAGACATTATTTTAAGAGCGACTGTAACTGGTGTAGTTTTACAGCATCCAATAAAACATATTCATTCTCATTAACTGGCCTTAATTAAACATGTTTCATTTGTATCGTCATTTCATTTTCACTGAATTATTGATCATTTTCATTCTGGATTTATTATAGCTGCAGACTCTAACAGCTCTCAAAGTCCTGGAAGAGCAAAAGATACAGTTACAAGGAACAACATTCTGAAGAATATAATATATTAATGGTATGATAACAATTCTGGGTTTCATGCAACATTTTCAGAACACACAAATGGGCTAGATTTAAACACAAAAATGTAGGCCTGAGTCGAAAGATTTTTGTCCATAAAGATGAATTGTATATGAATAGGCTTTCATTTGAAATAATCTAACATAAACAGTAAGCAGTTAAGTCATATGAATGAATATTAAAATGAAATAATAATTTAAAGTTGTATATGCTGTATCCATATTTTTTAATTCAATTAATTTTACTTCTAAACTGGTGCTTTTATTGAAATACTAGTATTTAAACATATTATACCTTTATTGTACATTAGTATGTTAAAATCATAGTACTGTAATTATTAGTCATTTAATTTGCATTCTGTTTTATTCATAATTCTTTTGTGATTAAAATTGCTAGTATTTTTATTTTATTAGTGTTATTGATATTATTATCACTGCCATCATTTTCCTCAAAATATTTAGTTCTTTATCGGACAAGAATATCATATTAACTCATTTGTCTTTTCAATTGATTCATCTCATTTTACAAAACCATTCAAATGTTCTATAAGCTGTATACATGTGCACTGCCTTTATACCGTGTTTAGTGTAGGACATTTGTTTCCTCAGTCTGAAGCTTACACAATTCAGGAAAATGTTCACCATCTTGTCTTTGTCTCAGAATATTTTGTGGGATAAAACTTTGTCTCCAAATCACTGAAATCGGCTCAGAATTATTTTTTGCACTTTGCTGTTGAAACCTCCTGCCACCATGCAGCAACATCATACCAACATCGTACCGTTACACTGCATCGCTTATCATTCAGCATCTGAACACACGCACACACACACACACACAGTGAACATGCTGTGAACCCCTGAACTGAACTTGAACTGGCAACTGGGTCATCAAGAGGGCAGCAGAGGTCTGTGTGACCGTGTGTGTATGGGTAATAGACACACACACAAATTCATGTGATTGTTTTCTCCGCATTAAATTATTGTGTATTGGTGTGTGTGTCCGTTCATGAGACACTGTGTCACCATTGTTATCAAAACACACCTGTTCATGTATGAGTGAAATTTCTATCCCACATTATTTCCATGATGGGAAGAAGACACCGAGGTCACATCCTAGTATACAGTATTGTTTCTGAGAATTTGGGGGGTTTTACACAATGTGAGAACAGCAGGTGGTGTTTTTTAAGTTGATTCTGGCATTTTGTCAAAACAATTTTTTTAAAAATTAGCATTCTTTCCGGTGTGTCAATCATTACATTACGAGAAAATGTACAGAATAAATCATGTAAATGAAGAGTTACATGCAATATGAAAAAGAAAAAACAATAATTGACTTTGGACTCTGGAATAAGAGGAACACCTTTCAAAAGAATGCAATATAGTACAACACCGTGTCTAAATACATTCTCAATTACACTCAGACCAGACACCATCAGTAGGAGCTGAACGTTATTCTCCACAGTTTTATGACTTATTACACTGCTGTTGCTTTAGACGATGCATGACCTTGCTGCTGTCCAGTAAAAAGCATACATCTCCAAATTTTGGGATGATGAATTTTTCAGTGAAACTGATGTTGAGACAATTCTCAGGCTTCTTAAGCTAAATAAAGCATTCATGAAGCCACTTGATTAACTGAAGACATGACATTGATGGGTGTTGCTGTTATTTTTTCTGCTCCCTGTTTAGATGGCATGCTTGATTTGATCATTCATACTCTCTTAAAGTTGCTTTGATGCAATAAAAATCTGATTTAATAAATTGTTTACTTATGATTGCATGGAATGTGTTTCCATGTCATTTATTCGAATGCTTTCTTCCATTGCTTTGTTTTTTTTCTTAAACAGCTTAGTTTGTTCCTTCTTTACCTTTAGTTAGTCAGTTTATCCTATACAGAAATGAATACATCTATCCTTAAAATACACATCAAATGTGCTAAATGTTTTTTCTATTTTTTAACTGTGTTTCTTTGGAAAAGTTATGTGTTTATTGTGTATTGGTGAATCTAATAATAATCTACAACCTTTGTTCTATTCTATTCCATTCTATTCTGCTTCATTTCCCAGATTTCCTCTTTTTCTGCTTTTTCCCATTATTCGACCTCCTCTCTTTCACTGTCTCTCTCTCACACACACACACACACACACACACACACACACACACACACACACACACACACCTGCCTGCTCGTTCAAACACACCCATGCAAACACTCTCACGCAGGCACGCGCACACATACACCATTCATATGTCTCTCTGGTCTAAATAGGAAGTGATCAGTCATTGGCTGAGGGGAAGAGATGGTGAACTCCCTGCGAACTCTGACCTCCACGTGACCTTTGAGAGGAGAGCAGAGGAGAGGAGAGGAAAAGGCAGAAGAAGAGGTGAAGGGATGATAGACAAAGAGAATGGAGGAGAGACATCCAAAAAGCAGAAGAAGGAGAGGGAGACGATAAAGAACAGAATTATGATAAGGACAAAAGGAGAACTGGAGGGAAGAAAAGGAGGAGGATGCAAATGGGGGGAGAATAGTGGTCCCGTGGAACCCAACAGGAAAGGAAGCAGGTAAACTGCAATCATTCACTCACAGACCTTATTTACTCAGGGTAAGCAATGCAGAGAGAGGAACAAAGGATAGAGGAAGTGTTTGCCATGCAGACCAGACACCAGGGGGCAGTGTTGGGACGAGCTAGAGGGCACCAAGGGAGAGGGGAGGGTGGGGGGGAGGTGGGAGGAGCCTTGAACCCCCCCCCCTTCACCCATTCTCTAGAGAATGACGTAAATCTGAGATTACAATTTTAAAAAAAAAGAAAACCTACGGATGATACCATTGGTCAGCTCATTTTGCGTTCACGTGGCGACAGGTTGGCGAGGGGACGGGCATCGCGTTATGATGTCGTCATGACGCACACGCATCCACACATAGCGATGCCATGGTGACACCTAATCTCACAGACTCCACCCTTTGGGTTAACACACATACACACACACACACAAACTCATGCCACATTTATGTATGTAGACCTATACAATTACACTCAACCGTAGCAGACCACACAGGATAGAGATACACATACTCAGATACACAGGCTTAGCCTTTGTGTGTTGTGTGCATGTTTATGTGTGTGTGTGAGAGAGAGTGAGAGAGAGAGAGAGAGAGAGAGAGAGAGAATGAGAGGACGGAGGGTTTGTTCATCAGTAAACTGAAGGAAAGCGATGGGTGGAGCCTGTTCATGAGTGTACAGGTACTGTTTGTTTGCGTGTATGTGTGTGTGAATGTGTGTGACCAGTAGTCGAACGTTTCTGTACTGGTCAGCTCCCAGTTCCCAGCAGATCAGCAGAAACAGGAAATACATGAAAATGAGAGATCTTTTTTTCCGAGCGCTGGCATGACAACGACCTAAGCAGAACTGAGCACAGTGTACAAGGTCAAAGTGTCAGCAACTCCCATTCCGTCATTGATCCACCTGACAAACACACACACCCTCAGTCCTCATACGTGAGTTGGTCTATGGGACACCTGGCTGGCTCTAGTCCCGCCTCCGAGGCGAGGGTGTGGTCACATGACTCATCAGAACATGATCAAAGGGCTGAGGAAGCGGTGAGCTCACAGGCCAGGTGTGGAGGTCACAGGTCGAGGTAGGCCGTTCCAACGGCGACCAGGGAGGAAACGCAGAGAGGATGTGGGCTCAGATCAAAGAGTGCCTGCTCACATGCTCACGGCCTGATCGCACTGCTCATTGAAGACTGCCTCCAGGATGATGAGCCGACCTCCTATTGGACACTCAGTTTTTGATGAATTTTTATCTCACTGTGATGTCATGAGGAGTTCACATTGGGGTCAGTTATTTTGGTATAAAGTGTTGCCTTTTGTTTCTTTGGTCAGTGGTTATAAAAGTTCCCAGAATGCCTTTCACCCAAACGGAGAGGGAAGAAGAAATGGAATCAAACTGATAAACAAATATAAAAAAGGGACCTCAGTTTCCATAAATTTTGCTTTCAAAAAAAAAAATCAATTCATATAAGAATCTAGATCGTCATCTACGATTCAGAATCGATTCACAAATGTCAAAACTCAAACTGAACTGTGAGAGGAGTGCAGCACCCAGACAATTTATAGCGCGCACACACTAGTGTTATCTTGAAGTTCATCTTCAAACAAAGAAGCGGTTGCAAGTGTTTGTTTTTTCTAATGACTGAATAATAACCATTGCGTGTTGAACGCGAAGCAGGCCAAACGTTTGTGAATCCTTTTATTGCAGTCTCACAAAACTAATGCTGTGTGCAGACCAAACGCTACGTGGATTACCGCGTGACTATATAAGATACGAAGTCAATGATTAGACACGTTTAGCTGCAAATTTGCATCTAATCGCTCAGCACGCTATGCGATTGAAGCGATGTAAAAAATCACGTCAAGGAACAATAGCATGAGTTGAAAATGTTGAACTCGAGCAAAATTTTTGCAGGGCGCTGTGTCGCAAAAGCCTATCGGCTTTGGCGTTCACACTGACGTCATGACCTTAACATTGCTGATGTCTGGACATGCCTGAACAACAACACATCTACTCGTGAGTGAGAATGTCAGGCTACTTGGTAAGTTTTGGAAATATGTCTCGGCACTGCACAGCATACCAGACCTGACGAAAGCATGAATTCACGCTTTATACAGGATGGCATTATGATGTTGTCATTTCGGCATCCTTCTGATCCATTTGTTGCAGTCAGATCACAGAGAAGTCTCTTCGTTTTGGGTTCATACTAATGTGGTTCGCGTTTTTTTTATTTCGTATTAGTCGCGTGAGTAACACAATGTGAATATTTTTTTCACATTTGGCCTGAACACGGCATAACGTTACAGAGATATGTAGTAACAAACGAGACCACCTGACCAACACACAGTGTAGCATTAAACACACTTGGCTGTGAAGGAAACAACTCTGCTCAGTCTGTTCTACCTCAACAACTCCTGGTCTGCATCTTCTACAACTATGGACCCACCAGAGCTAACAGTGCAGCAGAGAGGCTGCTCTCACTGCTGCAATCAAATCGAATCATGAGATTGCCAAAGATTCACACCCCTACTTTCAATAGCCTGACACTCATTAATGGCAATTGACTAACCAGTACATTTGAAAGGGGTCACGTGGATATGGCCAAAATTTTAGTTTAAAACATTAAATTAACACTGTCGACAGTGTGAAGAAACAAGAGTGTCAACATTGTGTCTATGTACTGTGTTGCAGTCATATCTACTGAAGAGAGTCCTGGCCCATCTTGTCTTGTATTACCACATTGTACTGCAACAGGCGATAGTCCAGTAACCCTGTTAGTTACAGCTGAGGATGGTGAGTTTGCTACTTAGTCTAATAAGTGAACAAAATAAACTCAGAAAATGTCAAGAAAGGATTTTTTTTTTTACTCAAGAGACAAATACAACCGTACACCATCTGAATTCAACTTTCTCTCTTTTACTGAACTAAGATGAGCGAAATCGCCTCGATAACATATTGTAAAACACACTTCATTCAAACTTGACAGAAACAAAATAAACTCATCAACACAGTCTTGGTTTGTCTGTCTGGATTCACCTTTGGTTTGGTTGAAATAAATCCTCAATTCACAGAATAGGATGTGAAAATATCCCGGCCATTCCTCCAAATGACATCTTTAAGAAAAAACACAAAATTAGGTGAAATACATGAAGCACTTTCCTTTTAGTCTCAGGCTCCATTGACTCCATGACCTTGTGAGGTTGTGTGACGTCCGCTGGACAGAGAGGCTCTAAGTGAGGAGGACTGCATCTCCCAGTTGGTGCTGATGATATTACAGATAGTTGTGAAGTTGCTTTTACTTGCGAAAGCTGTCCAGCAGTTGGTGGTCAGAGCTAGCTTGTCTGCCCTGGCTAGCTTTAATCCTAGCTTGTCCATGGATGCCGGTTGTTAGTTTTTTTTATGTAGTACAGCATGGTGATACAACTACTGATAAACTCAAGACTAGCATCACACAATTTACATTTGATTTTCTTTTCTTTCTGGAGGAAATGTCTCCACACTACGCTTCATTTAGCCTACCAAGCTTAATTCTCTTTTACCTCAGACTACTTGCTCGCAAGGCCATTTGCAGGGTGTGTGTGTGTATGCAAATTAACCCATAGAATGACATTCATAACCGGTCCAAAATATTCTCAGTGGTTAACTGATTAATGTTGTTAACTGTTGACATCCCAAATATGACTACGTTATTCAGATGTGAACTGATGATGCATTCTGAGCAGAATAGAAACTAAATCAGAAAAGTTTCTTCTCCCCAGTGTTCTAAGGTTTTATATTCAGACGCTCAAACTTTTCTTGAGCTAACATCAGATTGATTATGAAGTGCAGAATGAAGTTTCACTATTGTTCCACAGGTCTTTCTTTTACCTCATGACCTGATCTTAAAGCCTGACACCTTGGTGACTGTCTAAGCGATATGTTGATTTTAAAAAATGATAGAATGTCTTCAGACCCATCCTTTAACTGGACCTTTTCAAATGGTACTAATTAATACACTGAACAAAATGACAATATCATGTTCAGGCTCTTGCAGATTTACACAGTAGCCCACTCATTGATGTTGGTACATTGGCATTTTATTCCTCTCTACACTGTAAAACTTTTCACTGTAAATTTACAGTAATTTACTGGCAGCAGCTTTGCAAAGTACTTTATTTTTTCAGTAATATACTGTAATTTAGAATTACAGGGAAATAAAATAGTAAACTGAAGGTTTAAAGGGGCCTGGGTTTTAAAGGGTTCCCAAAAAACAAAGTTTCATCACCAATGGTGTGGGCAGCCCAGAAACAAAATAGACCAGAGTTCTGGCTGGCAATCTAAGGGGAATGAGATTCTTGGTAATTCAGGGAGTGATTCAGCATGGGCCACAGGCAGATTCAGTATGAGGGTGAGAGCCACTGGTGTGCCATTTCCCACCTCGTTTAAGCCTTTCAAACAGGGTGTTGTCACACCCTGATTGGCTGGGAGGGAAATGCCCCAAGCTGCTTTCACTCCTCAAATCAGGAGTCAGTCTCCCCACCTGTGCACAGGTACTATGAATCTCCTGCAATCAGTCATGAGGAAAATCAGCCCAAACAAAGAATAATAGCAAGTCAAACAATTGGACTGCTACAAGCTGCAAAAACAAATTTTGCCAGAAAATAAAAAGCTCCTGCCTCGTCAGTTAATTTTTAAATGTGCTCCCACACTTTTTTCACTTTCCCAAGATGGTCAGCTGTTTAAAGTAAAATTACAGTAAATTCCTGTAAATAATGGTACTCTCTTAAAGTGCTGTAATCATGTTCTTTTTCCCAGATTGCCTTGCAGTTTACAGTATGATACTGTAAGGCATTAATACAGCATAATGCTGTTGAAATTTTACTGTAAATTTACATCTTAGTCTTACAGTGATGGTGAAAGTCATTTATACGATTACCTTTGCTTTTTAAAAGGTAAGAGATCAAAGGTCACAGCATACATCCCAGTGATCCCAGATTTAACATTGATGATCAAACAGAGGAAAGGAAGAGGTGGACTCAACATTTCTCTGTACATTCTATTCTATACTATTTTGCGTGGAGCCACTGATGGTGGAAGCAGGTTGATTAGGTATAAGTTTCTCCTCATCATTCCCGCGGGAGGGTTAGCAGAGGGTGGGGACTAGGAGAGGTGGTTTGGAGTATTATGGAGAGGTCATGGTGAGGTCACTGAGGGGTTGGGACAGGGCTATGGAGAGTTTATGGTGAGGTTTCAGCCAATCGTACACCAGGAGGAAACAGTAGGGGCTAGTGGTTCACATTAAGATGCTGAGAAATACACTACATACTCTAATGTACACACACAACACATGTTTTACTGCCCAATATAGACTGGTGTCATTTCTGGAGCAGTATTTGACTTGCTACATGCTACCACAGCAAAGAGAGTGAAGCACTATTTGGCTAAGCGTTAACACCTCCATATTGCCAACACAACATAAGCCTGTCAGCTTGCACATTAACACAGTGTGTGTGTATGTGTGTTTGAATCGACATTAACATAACTCAGTGGTGTCAACAGTAAATGGTGCCGTTGTTCATGGCAATTGGTGAAAACTGTGGTTATGATGTGTGTTAATACCAATCAGGTGGTTTTGTACTGCAGCACCACCCCTCTGGGATGCAGCTTGTTTAGAGAACAAACACACCGTGAGGTTTAAGCTACTGAGATAATAGAGAGACAGAGAGAAGGATGATGATGAGAGCAAAAAGTGAGGGAATTAAAGAGTGATCGAGGGGCAATGAGGGACAAAAAAGGGACAGAAGTGGAGTAAGAGAGGAATGGAAAGAGGGCTCCAATTTAAAAAGGTAGTGGAATAGAGGAAATGCTGGTGTGATAGGAGAGGGCTGCCAAGTTTCTATGAATGGAGTTCTCTATGCAAGAATGAAATATGCTCTGTTTTTATAGGCAGAACGTGAGAGAAAGAAATTGAGAAAAAAGAGAAGAGAGGAGAGAGAGAAAGAGAGAGTGGGTAGATTAAAAAAAGTAGATAAACAGAATTAAGAAAGAGAGGAGGTCAACTTGGTTGAACAGGGGTTGAATTTTCAGGATACTGCGTGCTTGTTTTTTATCAGAGATCATGCTTTTGTACATGGGGCTTTTCTTTGCAATTTCATAAGGCATACAGTATATAACATAGGTTGAGGCTAATCATCAAACTTGGCTCCACTCACATGCATAAGAATGTACATTCAAACTAGCAAGTAAATTTGACATACTGTTCACACATACAAATCAGAATCACACAGAATCGTGTGCCAACATTCAGCACCAATGCAGCTGTATAGTGTATTCTTTGGGTAGCAAGGGGAAAGATATGGGTGTGGAGGTCAGGGTGGTGGATGGGCTTGTAGTGGACCAGAATTCACTATCGGTCAAAACCTTGCAATTAACGGTCACCTTTTCACTAACCATGGCCCTGATCTTTGCCTAAAGGCTCCTTAACACTATGCAATGTTCTAAAGTTGACAGTCATGAATGAAACCTGATCAAATCTTTGGTCACATATTACTGTGGAACATTTTGTAAAAGAATTACACTGGCGGTGAAACAAAAAAATTAAAAGAAATGTCAGCACTGTAGCCAAAGATCTGCACAGATGGATGATTGTGTGCCAATTCTCTTACTTTTTTCTAATTACATCGTAGCCATATGATTCACCATGCATTCATTGCGCAATATGATTAATTCATATTGAACAGTCTGACACACATTGAGATTTCATTTAACTTGTCTTGCAATGTATGACATATAATAACCTTACATGTTCGTGGTTTTCCCAACAATACCATAGTTTTCCATAACTACAATATTTTCCTAATATTAACCACCATGCACTGATATTGTAGGAGGTGCAATGTATCAAAACATTGGCATCCAAAATGAAAAAGTCTTGAATGTCTGAATTGTAATGAAGACATTCTTCACTGGTGATAGGTCATTTTGGTAGTCCAGTGGTCAATAAAGGTGGAATGTTCATTTATTTGTCATTTAACAACACCAGGGTTGTAACACAAAACTGGGTTTAAGTCCCTTTATGCTACAAAATATATTTTATACAGTGGAGTGTACAGGATGAGTCTGATGAATGAAGCTGCTCTGTAGTCTGGTGGTATGGTAGCAGATACTTCTGTATCTGTTGTCAGATGGCAACAGGGTGAACAGACTGTGGCTGGGGTGGGTGTTGTCTTTTAGTATCCTTTGGGCTCCGTGCAGACATCTTAAATCACTGACGCTCGGTGCTCGGTGGATTGGCGGTTTTAATCACCTGCAGAGCCTATCAAAGGTCCTGCTCTACATTAATCCAAAGACATTGCAGTCATACAATTTTCATAAATGTACCAATTCCAGTTTTCCAATTTTGCCTGTATGTATCTTTAAAGTCACTGTGCCAAAATGTCTCCAATCCAAAAGCCAAATATATGTATCATTTTTTTCTTATATGATATTGTTATTAATTTGTATTGCTAACATTAGTACCTCTTCTATACATTTTTTAAAGATTAACATTCTTATAGCAATTACAGTAAATAATCTTATAAATTATACTTTTTAACTTCTTTAAATACAACTTCCTAAAAGGTTTAGTTTATTAAAGTTAAAGTTTATTTTAGCTAAAGGTATTGAAAAGATCAATGGTTAAAAAAATCAAATGGTTTAAAAGTGTCATCTTTTCTGCTGATTTGTGATTAACTGACCCTATTAGTTAAAGAATAATAGTTTAAGAATTATGTGAGAATAGAAGAGATATGAGAGCAAATTTTAAGTCACTGAAGTTACATTTCTCCATGACACCATCTGGATGCCGATAAAAGCATGCACTAAATCAGATTTATTTTGCTCAAATATTAGAAATTCACTCAAACACAAAACACAAGGATTTAATAGAAACAAAACTAATGTGTGAAGTCAAGACCGAGAGAGAGTGAGAGAAAGAGAGAGAGAGAGAGAGAGAGAGAGAGAGAGAGGAGGGAGAGGAAGGGAAGAGAAGTGAAGCAGGTGACAGCTGACAGGTCTGGAAAATGAAGGAGAGGAGGAGTAGGTAAACTCATTGTCCTATTCACCTGCCAATCACACACACACACACACACACACACACACGCATGTTCACGCACACGTTCTCCTTCATGGTTAAGTTAACAGCACCCCACCCAATTCCATAGCTGTGAGTCACACAACCAGGTCCACCTTGGGATAACTAGGCTGCTCTCAGCTCAGCTATGGTCTGTAAAACTGGTGAATGCACAGCAGCAGCCTCTCTGACTGAAGCATGACATGGAAACAAGTTCATAACGACGATAAGCAAATTCAGTCCCAAAACAAACCTGCAACAAATGGCAGGTCAGAACCACAGCATATGAATAGATGTGTGTGTGACTGTCTTTCCCAGCTTTATTTTCTGACTCCTGATAGGCTGCCTGGAAGAAAACTGACCAATCGGGTGGGGGCTGATGAGAACATGCTGTGATGTATTGGATAGAAGTTCCACTAGTTGAACTGAGGGGGGCACTGCAGTGTGACAGAAGGTGTGTGTGTGTGCCTGTGTGTGTGTGTGAACTAGACATAAATCTTCTATTGCCACTGGTGGGATTTTTGGAGGAATCGATCCATCTCATTTTTCTGTCTCAAGAGTGAGAGAGAACAGATCAAGATACAATTTATGACACACACACACACACACACACACACACACACACACACACACACACACACACACACACACATGCAGCCACTAGGGGCAGTGTGGTCCAGTGTTATCTGTGATTTCAACCTGAGGATGAGGACCCTTTGGCAGTTGTAAGATGATCTATGGAACAGGAAAGAATCATATTTCTGCTCTACTAAAGTATTATCATGTCAGTGTCATTTTTTGTATTATCCTTGTGAATTACGGTATAGTTTCCAGCCTTTGGGCCTGAACTTTGAATCAAATGTAACAACTTTACAAGAGAAAATCAGTCTTTATTTGATTGATTTGCAGCCAGCTGAGGGGGTGTCATTAAGGATCTGCTTCATTTTAAGGTTACCTGAAAAAAAGATTTATATTTAGCATCAGTGTAAGAGAAGATGGCACTTACACCGATAGTCGTAAACCCACCTTGTCAGTTGACAGTACTGGAAACAAGTGTTTTTCAGTTACACAACCAGTGCATTTCAGATGATTCTGCTAATATTTTCTGACTTTATCTTGTTTGGGTTGTATTTGGTCAGATTTTGAGACATCCTTGTCTGAAATGTTTGCCTTTGCAGTGATCACAACATTGATTAATGACATTTAAAACATTGAACATTACGTGCCATTACCAGAAAGTGTCTTTTACCAACAGTCATTGCAAACAGATTTTATTGGCAGTAGTTTTTAACAAAGAAATACTATCTTTTAAGTGTTATTTATTTATTTGTATGTTATTAATTTCTATTCTTTCTATTGTATGTGATTGGTTTTTTTTTTTGGTTTTTTTCTTTAACAAATCCAGGTTTGTCATACTGTACACCTGACACTGGATCAGATATAACATCTAGTGGCCACCAAAGAAGCTTGACAGCATTTAAAAGCACAAAGCTGATAGTGTACGCTATGCCAAGAGGATAACATGACTTCACATGCATAACAGGTCACAGTGTGTGAGCATGTGATATTGCTATTGCACCCAGTCTATAATACAGTTGCCAGAAATTCTTCTTTCTGATTGGCTGTCCTCAGTGTTTATCTGTACCTGGTTATAGCGTTGCCAAGGAAGCAACATTTTACACCTGGTCGCCAACATTCTGACATTGTGCGCTGCCAGTGAAAACACACTCAGAGACACAGACACAGAGACACACACACACACACACACACACACACACACTCACACACACACACACACACACACACACACACACACACACAGGTGTACGTCTAAGTTAAACACTAATGTGGAATCAACTCTCCCTCTCGCTCTTACACAAACACACACAAATGGTTGGAGGCAAATATTACTTCATCCTAAGTATTTTCAAATCAGGTGATGACAGAAAGAGAGAGAGAAGAGAGAGACACACGCAGCCATTGTGGTTTCGGGTTAAGCTGTGGTGTATGTGTGAGGTTAACGAGCTCTTACAACCTTGTTATCACACTGATGACAGACAGAGGGAGAGAATAAAAAGTTGGAGAATAAAAGACAGAAAATGGGTGTGATCATTTGCTTTGCTTTTCAAGGGGCAGTTAAATAAACCGTCCTACTTTGTTTCTGTGTGTGTGTGTGTGTGTGTGTGTGTGTGCGTGGGTTCATGCGTGCGTGTGTGTGTGTCTGAGAGAGAGAGCAGATTTTTTTCTCTGTCTTCACTAGCACACCCAGTCTCTTTTTTTAGTTATGGTATGTCTACTGTGTGTTTGTGTTTGTGTGTGTGTTCTGCCTGCTGTGCTGGTTTTACAGTTTCATCAGACCTGCAGAGATTTGTTAGTGACAAAAATATAGAATGAGGACAAATCAAATCAAAGTTTTAGTCACCCTGCAGGGTCTGATGCACAACTGTTGTTTGAAGTAATGCCTAATTAGGGACTTTATTGTTCAACTGATCGGGGCTGTCCCAAATTTTTCAGGCCATCTGGTTACCTGGTGCTAAGTAAGTTCCTCTCCCTGCTGCTGTCAGACACACCTGTTGGCAGTCCAGTCAATTGGTTGAGCAGCCCGTTCACATAACAATTTGTTGTTCAGCATAGAGCCCCTGGTAGCGTGGGGGCCCTACGTGACCACATAGTCCACATCTAGCAAGAAACAGCTGGTGTTGTCAGAAGGTCAGTTGAACATGCCAAAATGTTAATGCAACATTAATAGAGTTTTCGATTATAGTTAGTACTATAACATTATACTATAGTACTTTGAAGTATTTCGCTCCTTGACTAGGCCAATTGACAAATGTACTCCAACTCACTCCAACAGATCCTCATACCTAAAAGATTGAATAGGTCTATTACCAGTGACTCCAAAAATGATATATATCACCATTCCCAAAACAAGATAGCAAGTGTGGCGTACCAGCAAAAGGCACACTGGTACACTTGCAGTTGCTGAACGTAACTGAATCTGCATTTGTTATTTCACATTTGAATGTATGTGAAATAACTGAACTACTTTAAGTTTAAATAATTAATTGTTGACTTTTGGTTTCACACAGGACACAAACACAGTAATCTCCCGGGTGAAAATCTGGTGTTTGTTTTAAACATCCATCCAGCCCGACCTCTTCCTTATGCAGACTTTAGTGCTCTTTATAGTACTTAGCCTGACTTCCTCCTTTTCTGCCATAATAATTACTGCGGCCACTAGGGGTTGATGTCTGATAGCAAACATCATTATGGGTCATAATAACCTGCCTTCACAGCCGACCGATATGGTCTGATGAGGAAAGTGGGTTGAGCCCACTCCCTGTCATTTCTGCTTTAAAACCTTTCCCCCAGCTGTTCCCTCTCCTGGACAGCAACCTTGATGTGGTGAAGTGGCTTGTTAAAATCTGGTTTTAGTCTTTTAATTGGTTTAGTTTGGTTAGGGTTATATGTGGTATACAGTGTAGGGTGAAGGATCTATGGTATGCAACTGTAAAAAAGTTACTAAACTGCTACGAAACTGCTGGGTATGATCTTTCATACTCAACATGGCAGCCAGGGAGCCAATGAGGGACTTCATTGGCACATCATGAATGTGAAAAAACAAAAATACCAATATTGGATGATTTTGCAATATCCAATTTTGTGTTCACTGATTTTTTTTGTCAACGGTGTTTTTAAAATTAATCCTTTTTCAAAATCTGTGCATGTTAACTAGTTAGGGAAACAAGTTATTACGGTTATGGTAAACATGGTCTTGTTAGAGGTAGCAACTAAAACACTTAGGTTAAAGCAACATTATTTAATTATCTTACCTTAAACTAACAGCTTCAAAATCATTATGGTAAATGAATTGTAATAGGGCAAATGGCTTCTCTGTCTTGACCCCCCGTCACTTGCTTATGCAAAAAAATACATACTTTGGTGAGTCAGTAGGATCACATTGCAAAACACTTTATGGCACTTTGTCACACACAGCACCATCTATCAGTGGTTTTGGTGGACATGGATCACATTTTATGGAGAGAATGGCTTTTCCTCTTTTGCAACATGTAGCTGCAAATTAGCTCTGCTAGCTGACCCTTCTTGGAGCAGGGCAAACTGTCAACTCACACAATAGCCAAATCAGCCCAATTCAACAGAGGTTTAGCCATTTGCATGTTATAGCCAGGTGTTATTGTCTTTGGTTCAGGTTACATCAGCCTGGCATGCTGTTACTGTTGTGTTCAGTGTTTGACTTTTGACTGCGAAACGTTGACTGCTGCACCACAAAAACTTCAAGATGCAAGTTTTCAAGACATAACATTGTTACAACCTGCTGACTGCACCATCATGACTTTCAGCCCAGCTAAATAAATGGCACACCACTTCTTGCATTGGCACTTAACAGTAGTAAAGAAGGTAATTTGTTGCCTATATGATTGTCAAAAATTCCTAAGGAAAATAAGCCGGAAAAACCTTGATGGCAGGGCATGTTAACCTTGGACTTGGTTGACAGAAACAAACAGAGTTGTACAATATCAACAGTTTCCCATGCATTAAACTTATAGTGGAAGATTTCCAAGCTCACAGCTCACACACTGTGCCATCATTTAGTGCCAGAAGTAGTAAGCCATTTATGTAGCTAGGTGGAAAGCAAGCTAGGTTTAGGGTCAGGGTGGTAAATGGTCGCTGACGTGTTAGTATTTCAAAGAAATACGGGACGTCTGTGTCAAAGAACCTGCAATTATTTTTTTCATTCATTTGCCGTAACCAACATATTGTTTTTTAATTCCCTAACTTTAACCGTATTTCATTTACAATTTTGCTGTGTCCTTAACATTTTCCAGGGCTTTGCAAAGTTATACAATATCAACTTTATTGTTTGGAAACAAGGTTGTTCATACCGATCAAGAATTCATCACCATAACTGTAATAAAGGTTCGACAAAATATTTCTGTTTTTTCTGTCAAAGCCAGATCACAATCATTTTCTTACAAGGTTACAAGGTACGGTTATTATCATTCTTTTAAAGACAAGAGTTAAAAAAAAAACAACAACTATGTTGTGTACGACTATAAGTCCTTTGTGCTACATCTGTTATATGAAATGGAGTGTAGATAATGAGTTCAGCAATCTCACAGCCTGGGGAATGATGCTGCTCTGTAGTCTGGTGGTCTGGCAGCAGATACTTCTGTATCTGTTGTCAGATTGCAGCAGGGTGAACAGAATGTGGCTACAGGGTGTTGTCTTTTAGTATCATTTGGGATCCATGCAGACATTTCACTTCACTGATGTCACTGATGCTCTGTAGATGGGTGGATGGTTTATAATCACCTGCTGTAGAGCCTTCCTGTCCTGGGCCGTGATGAACCATGTCAGTTTGTGATGTTTCCAGTCAGGATGCTTTCTATGGCTCCTCTGTTAAGGATGATCAGAATCTGGCTCCAGAATTTAGCCTTTCTAAGTTTCCGTATGATGTAGAGCCTTTTCTGTGCTTTTTTAACCAGGTGTGATGACCAAGATAGGTTCTCAGTGATGTTGTAATGATTTCTTCCTGATATGAATTCTCATTGTTGTTTATGATGCGGCCAATAATGGTGGTGCCGTTCGCATACTTAACACAATATTGTTCTCTTGATGTCTGGGAGTGGAATGTACATTTTGTTTATTGAATAATGTCATGCTCATTTCATCAGCGAAATTGATGACAACAAATATTTGTTGACATTTTATGATGACGAAAACAAGACAAACAATTCTGGAAAATAAAATGTAACTACAGTATGACAAAATGTTATAATTAAGTCAATGAATAAGTATAAGTAAAACATTACCCTTCATGCCCGAAACTATCTCTTCTTTAGAGGCCTCTTGATTTATTGCACTATTAAGCAGCACCTAACATTTCTTTAACATTATGTCTCTGCCAGTAATGCTAGTTAATGCTGCAGGTCCTTCAGAGGAAAAGGTAACTAAATTCATCCACAAGCATAATCTTAAAATATCATCAAGAGCTGTATATATAGCTGAGTATATAGGTGTAATGGTAATGTTACATTCAACTTTTTTGTGTTAATCAGTATATCAATAAAATGAGCGCAAGATTAATGTCAGCTTTCAACTATATAAATCTTGATGTTTGCTCAGGGAACAGCTTTTCAACACTTTAACTGCTTTTCTCAAAAATTGTTCAGTGAACAGTAGCGTTAACAGATGAATGAATCCAGCCTCTGAATGATCACACTGTTGTGCACTGGAGAGAACAGGTAGCTGTGATTATGTGAAGTGAGCCAGAACAGCAGTGAGAATAAGCGACTCAGTTTAAACAGCCAGAGTTATTGACAACTGGATTTACTGCAGAGAGTCAGTCTGGTGATGTGGACACTGTGTGTGAGAACTATTCCATTTGGGTATGAACAGGTAAACGACAACTATGGTAACTGTACCAAAAAAAGATCTTGTTTTTTTTATTGACTAAAACTAAATGAAAAAAACTGCAATCAAATGACTTAAAGTAAGATGTACTTTTGTCAGAAGACAAAGGCTGTGTTTGGAATCACATATTAACATACTATACTACTTTTAATGTCAAATTGAGAATGGAGTGAGTTTCACGCAGTTGTCTGCTGTATCGCATTTGTTCTGTTCGTTTTCAAAAGTAAACTTTCTAAAATAATGTACATAGCCAGAGACACAAATCCTCCTTCTCCTTCTCCTGGCTCATTAACTTGCAGTCGACTTCTGCTTCTCATTATGGACAGTAGCTGGAAAACATTGCTCTGTCCTTCTTTGATCTTAAAGTCATTTTACACTTGAGCTAAAAATTTTCATTTAAAAGTAGCCGGCATATGGATGTACAGTATGGAGGAGACTGGTACTGTTGTGATCGATACAGTTGTGTGAGAAGATGTATTACATGAGTATACTTTCAGTGTGAACGGTCCACTGGTAATAAAATACTTAAATGTTCATTTAGTAGGCAGTATGCAGTATATACTGATTGAGTGTAGTAGGCAGTACGCTGGTATGTGATTTCGTGCACAGCAGAACTAGGCGCCAAAGTTAACACTGTGAAACAATATAACATTACATGGTCTGACTAATGAGGTTATAGAAACAGTACATGTAGTGCTGAAAGCTGTTGTCCTTGTTTTTTTATGTCTTTATGTGTCTATCTTCTATCTTCCTAAAAAAATGTTGATGAAACTGCATGTAAGTAGAGTAATTTAGTGGGTATCAGTCTTGCCAGCAGTTCAGTGGACTTTCCATACAGAGGGGGGAATAACAGAGTGGATGCTATCACCATAATCAGACAGTGGGGGGCAGTGCAGGGTATAAGGTTTTCAGATAGTTTGTTTTTGTGTGTGTGTGTGTGTGTGTGTGTGTGTGTGTGTGTTATTTTGCAATCTCAGATGACTCTTTCCTTCATAGAGAGTAAATTGTAGTCAAACTACTTGCTGCTGACAGACACACACCCTGCTTCATCTTGCACTAATACTACCGTGCTATCCTTACTGCTACTACTGATCCAAGTACAGCTAACATTAAAAAAAATGGTTACATCCATTTCTTCATTCACTGCAGTAACACAGCAGTAATATGCAATATATAGTGTAATAATGCTTCTGTGGTGTACTTTATGGAGGGAAATGCAGGTTTGCTCAGTTTGACTAACCCACTAATTGAAAACTGATGGCAGGGGCTAACAGTGACTGGTGCACCACACACACACACACACACACACACACACACACACACACACACACACACACACACACACACATACAGCTTGGGATAGTGAGCAGTGTGTGTTTGGCAAGACTCCAAAGAGGTACTGACAGATCTGCTCAGCAAAACCTCCCCTGTTCACAGCCCTGTGCGCGCAAACACACACGAACACACACACACACACACACACACACACACACACACACACACACACACACACTCCTCCTCCCTCTCTTCACACTCTGGGTGACCCTGACATCAGCCCTGCACTCTCTCCATCACTGTGTTGCCATGGCAACGGGCCCCAGGGTACGGCTGTGCAGTGAAGTTGTGTGAAGCGTTGGAGAATGTGGTTGATAACACTGATCTTTCTTTCTTTCTTTCTTTCTTTCTTTCTTTCTTTCTTTCTTTTACCATTCTCAACCAAGCAACCAAATGTTACAGGGATTATGATCTGTTTGATAAAAGTGTGTGATGCTGTATATAAAACTTCTTATATATAAATGTATGGTTTCTACACCTGTAGTGTAAAAACACATTCATTTTCATGATTTATCAACTTGACATTTTTTTACATTGAACATCAAGGACCAAATCAAGGATCAGGAAAGCTGTCAGAGTTTTAAGGCCACTATAGCTGTAGGCTGTGAGTGTGTAATCACATGAGCTAAGAGTCAGGGGGTCTGTGTGTGTGTGTGTGTGTGCGAGTGTGTGTGACAGCGAAAAGGAGATAGCCTCTTGACTTTTCTGAGTGCTGTCACTGAGTAGGAGGCTTAACACCTCACACACACACACACACACGCACACACACGCGCACACACCAGTCCAGTCCTGGTCTCAGCCCCCTCCTGTAGTACACAATTAACAACACTAGGGGGCAATCTGTACTGTGTCTAAATTGGACGCTGGACCTACGTGTATGTAATGTTTTTTATAATTAGTATCTATAGTGTTGTAATTAGGGGACAATAGATTTTCTGTTCATGGAGACGTTGGCAGTCTCTTTGTCAGCTTCTGTCACAGAATTTGAAAAAAAAAAATGTATGTTACATGTGAGTCAAAACAACCAAAGAATATCTACACCTATTCTAGTGAGTCACAGACAGACATCAACAAAGAGAAAAAGGGCTGCAAAAAGGGTCTTTATTGACATGACTGCATATAATACAACATTGCCAAAGCATATTAACGGCAATTATAAAATCATAGGAAACAAAAAAAAAACACACAAAAAAAAAGAGTGGCAAAGCCCATGGCAGTCTGTTACATATGTGGCTTCCAGCCTGCAGGGTAACGTTTTATAATAACCATCATTAATAAATGGTGAATTTATAGTGTATTACATTTTAGCTATTATTATTATTATTATTTCACTCTTAATAAACAAAGAATGCAATGTTAAGCATTTATAAAACTGTTTATCATAAAGTTACACCTGATGGAAATGGTTAATAAATACTGTGTAGCATCCATTATCTGGATGGCCATTATAAGGTTGCAGCTGATGTGTATAAACCTTTACAATTGCTTAATAAATGGTTTATAAAGCATTTCATTGTTTGTTAATTGTGAAATAACTATTAACTAATGTTTATTAACACCATTTATTAATGATGGTTGTTATAAAATGTTACCATATACCGCAGTCTGCTCTCTCTCCTATTAGTACCGGAAATCTCTCTGAGTCACTATGAAGAAACTCTGGGTATATTTGTTTTAGTTTTTTAACATATAATTCTGGCTCTTTCAAGTCATTGCGTGAAACCAGATTTACAGAATCTTTAAAAGCCATAATCTTTCAAAGTTATTCTGAGCATAATTCAGAGATAATGACTGAATTTTCAGTTTTGGGTGAACTGTTCATTTAAGTAAGTCCGTTAAGACTAACTTTGAACAACCAGAGTAGCTTCCAGGTAATGTTTTTTTTTGGCACTGGGCTGCCTACAATAAATGCATTTGTAAGGGCTGTTGTATAGAGTACATGCATTACATCTGCAGTTGCCATTAGGGTAACAGACATTGCAAAAACTCAATCTGTGCAGCCAAATTGGATCTCACTAATATATCTTTGAGTTTGGGGTAATGAGAAAACACAACTAAGTACAGGCTTAGAAAAAAAGTTACCAATTGGGAAACAAGTCAATTATCCACCAAACCATTTCAACACTGGAGGGTCGTCACAAGCTGTTGCACATAAAAATATCAAGTTCTCAGGTGAGCTGCACTAAACTCTAACTTGGCTGTCCTGCAGCAGAGCACAGCGGAGGCTAAACCAGGAACAAATAACACAAGTTAAATAATAATAATAAAAAGCTGCCGTGACGATTGATTTTCAAAGTGGCAGTTTTTATGTTAGATGTTATCCTGTTTCTGTCAAAGATGTTTAGTTAAGGTTTATTAACTGTAACCACAATCTTCCCCCAACCTCAAGTTAGTTGTTCAAGTCGTTTAATTGCTTAACCTCAAGCACAGATTTACTGCCATATTTTTTCATGAATGTACAATGTAGTTATACAGATGTTGGAGGAAGTGAGAATTTTAAATCTTGTGTGTGATATGGTTGGATATTATTTGAAATACATCCCCATTTTCCCCCATTAATTATTGACTGTTGAGTCTTTTTTTATAGTGTATAGTTTTCCTTCCTGCCAAGTGATGTCGCCTGACTCCTAGCTGTGTTTTTAATTGAACAAAAACACTTTTAGGTACAAATAAAGTCTTCAAAGTGTTCTACTGAATCAAAAAAGTTAGGGCACTAGTCATCTTAAGTTAAATAAAGTAATATAATATAATATATATATATATATATATATATATATATACATATATATACATACATATGTACTTAAATATATATTTATAATAGACCGAACCTCTGAACACTTTTTTAACTTACTGTTCTTTGTTGTTCTTGTTCTTTCTAGTTGAATGTTTGTTATGTTATGTTTATGTTTATGTTCATGTTTACGTCTATGTACATCGGGTGCTAAGAAAAAAACGAAGTCAAATTCCTTGTATGTGTTTGGCTAATAAAGCTAATTCTGATTCTGATTCTGATTAAGTTCAGTCTAACTAACTATACTGTCATTAGAAGCCTGCTCCTACAGTGACACCTATAAGTCATTTACACAACAGGATATGTAGTGATTTTGTTAAAGCTCTTCATTTGGTAGAACGAAAATGGTTCTGACATGGAACTGCTCAAGTGTCATCTAGTTCCATTACATTTGATACAAGGCAGACGTCTCTACGGGCAGTATCCTAAAAACTCAGCAACTCACACCAAAACAATCTAAATGGATAAATAACACTACAGATTGGAGCAACCAACTAGCCAACAATCAATCTATCTATCTATCTATCTATCTATCTATCTATCTATCTCCTCGCCATTTGCCACTCTTTGCTGTCTCTCTGCATCTTCCTGGTTGCCATAGTTACAGCGTCGGCAGGGGTCGGGACCTGACGGGATCTGACTGTAAATGAGGGTTGGGGGGCGTTGATGGGACTGGGTGATGGGTTCTTGGTTGCCATGGCAACAGTGTATTCAATGCCACCCCTCCTCAGTGTCCCTCTCTCCGTCTGTTAAACCATCATCATCATCTCCTCTTTTGTTCTTTAAAAAAGGAAAGACTGAAGGAAGCTGTCACTGTGTAATATTACTGCAGAAAGACAGGCTGCTGGTTCTATTAATACACACTTGATCAATCTCAAAAGCTGATTGATTTTAACATGGTTAAAATAGAGAGGTAGCAGTTTATGTACACAAACACACGGAGAGGAAACACTGTCTGATTGATGGACTGATTGATTGATTGATGAAGATGTAGATGATCAGGTGGGTCCATGACAGCAGAGGAGATCAGTACTGCTCCTGCCAAGAACAGCTGACTGTAAAAACACACTCACACAGCACCTATCAGTTTTGTCAGCAGGACTTCACTAACCTTCTCAACATTTCTCACACCCTGATGTTGCATTTAAAGGGGAACTACCGTTTTTTACAACCTGGGCCTTATTTCTAGCATAAAATATGATCATTTACTCACCCAGATAACTTTGGTGTCATTTGGAGTCGTTCGGACATAATTGGATCCAGTGTAGCGCCGCTATATCCATATAATGCGAGTGATCCGGGCACCGAAGCGCAGCCTCTATATAACGCATTATCTGCCACGAAACTAGTTAATTTCACCAATATTTTGTCATGATACGCTAGTGCTATTCCCCTCTGAGTCCGGGCTTCTCTGTTATCAACATCCGGGGTCAAACTAGCAGTAGCAGCTACAGGTAAACAAGCCGGCTGTCGCGGGTGTGCGCACAGCTCAGAGATGACATCTTCCAGGTCAGAGGTAGTAGGTCAACCTACAGACCCCGGATGTTGATAACAGGCAACAGGCGGACTCAGAGGGGAATAGCACTAGCGTATCGTAAGCAAATATTGGTGAAATGAACTAGTTTCGTGGCAGATAATGCTCATAGAGGCTGCGCTTCAGTGCCCCGAACACTCACATTATATGGATATACGCGGCGCTCCACTGGATCTAATTTCGTCCGAACGACGCCAAATGACACCAAAGTTATCTGGGTGAGTAAATCATTGTATTTTATGCTAGAAATAAGGTCCAGGTTGTAAAAAACGGTAGTTCCCCTTTAAAACATTTAAGAATTAAAGGGGTACTCCACTGATTTAGTATTGCACTGCCAAAAAAACCCAAACCAAAACAAACAACATTTTACAAAAAGGGGGTAAAATATTTTTCCAAATATTGTAAAAGTATTAACAAACCAGCATCCTTAACGTCAACATGCATTATAGCATCGCTACTGACAAGGGGCGAAAATGAGGGATTTCACCTGTGTTTTTCATCCCAGCCGATTGGGGCCGTAGCCGATAAACACCTGTGACTATAGTGCAGTGAGTCATTTGACATGGGAGTAAACACATTCACACGACAGACAAAAGCCATATGTTACTGGGTGTTTGTGGGTTTTTTTGTCAGGTGTGAAATTGGTATTTGTTAAGGTTAGGGAGATTGGTTTTAATATTGTAAATGTCAATAGTCACTTGAAGTATGAAGCATGGCATGCTATTTACAGTTTTTCACATTTAAGCAAAACCACAATCTCTTGCCTAACCTTGGCTAAAGTGCTTTTTACTGCCCAATCCTAACAACATGGACGACTCGGGATGCAAACGCCTGTTTCTGGTGTCAAATTCCAGCACTTTGTGAGCACTCCATCCACCCCATCCATCTCCCTGAAACCCAAGAGTGGAAAAAGAGCAAGGCCATTGCCCTGAAAAATATGCTGCCACCAAACATGATTCTGCCTGGCAGTTATTTTTTCTTGGAAAACATCTTCAGCAACGTAAATGCGTAAACAACATTTCCAGGACGCAGGGTTGCCCTGACAGCACAGTTCCACCTTCCCAGCAGAAGTTGATTTTTTTTCTTGTATGAGCATCCTACACACTCAAACCCTGCTCAGAATAACTTTGAATGTATGTACTCAACCAGTATATACTGCCTACTAAGTGGATGTTTAAGTGGTGAAGTATAATGTAGAAATACACCTTCTCTGTATCACATGACTAAATCACATTACCTTGTGCCAGAGACCTTTGAATGAAAATTGTTTATCACAAAGTTAACCATTATGTCCGTCACTCACTGTAGCCTTTTTTTTCCAGTGTTATTTTAAGGAAAACTAGAAATAAAAGGTAAAGAGACGTGGTAATGGAAGCTGTTTGTGGTTCATGTCTGATTTTAAGTATAAAGTATTGAAATTAAATCAATATTAGAATCAAAGATGGACAAACAGCTACTGTCGTTATGCTAATGTGATTGAGAGTGAAAAGAG
The DNA here is from genome assembly GCF_965226575.1 of Pagrus pagrus. Taxonomy (NCBI): domain Eukaryota; kingdom Metazoa; phylum Chordata; class Actinopteri; order Spariformes; family Sparidae; genus Pagrus; species Pagrus pagrus. The sequence goes on along the minus strand of NC_140197.1, from coordinate 4,472,874 downwards.
CTGGAAGCCAGAGTAGGGGGAGGATTCGTGGTGATGGTAAATAAACAGAATAAATGTGATGCAGTTGACAGAAATGTTGCTGAAGTCGTCCACTGTGTCAGCTGCACTGGACTGTGTGACCAGGGGAAATAGAGCTCTGGAAGCCGACCAGCGAGGCAGTTAGCCGGCTGGTTAACTAGCTACCCCTGCAGCTGAGTATTTGCAATAAGCAGTTGAAACGCATCACATCCTCAACTTGACATCAACGTTTGTATGAGCAGTATGTTAGGAGGCGATTTCCAACACATCCTTTGACTCTTTTCCATTTATGTCTCAGTAAACCATGAGGTTATACCAGGGAGCAGGAACTGACAGACCTAAATGGTCAACATCTTTTTTCCAAACCTGTCAACTGTGTGTCTATGAGTGACATCACTTTGAGGCAGTGTCAGCTCATCTCACCACTGATCCAGACTAAAATAATCATCCACAGCTCTATAACACACACACACAAGCACACACATACACACACACATTAGCATGTAAATTAAGCTCCATTCAAGCGCGATCCACCAGCCTTCCTCTTTAATTTGACCACACATCAATCCACAGGTCCACACACACACACACACACACACACACACACACACACACACACACACACAGAAACAAACGTGTGATGGCCTCTCAGGCTCAATGTTAATTGTGTGTATGAATGTATTAACATTAGATCATCCTTCCCCATTTTCCTTCTCTCCCCTTCTATATCCCCTAACCCTGCTGTTAGAGAGAGATAGTTTGTATTTGAAGACAAAGCATGTGTCCACGTTATCCTCGGTCATCATCATCATCTGGTCATTTTCCTGAAGAAAACTCTACTGCACAATCGTCCTAGCTTCGCTTTCCTATGAAGACACAAAGGCATCTCACTTCATAGCAGTGCAAAGGTGTTATTTAGTCAGTTTTCGTCTGTGACATTCAATGCACAAACAATGAGATGTCTGTGTCATGACCTGGAAATTACTTAAGATGGGCGAAACAGATTGAAGAAGGTTTCATACACTCAAACCCCTCTTGATATTACTTGGAATCCTGAATGAACTCACCTGTCTATTTTGTCTTTCCAAATTCACAAGGCATACTTTGCTGATGTAAAGCCATGCTACATGTTTCTTCTGCACTGTGCACACCACCGATCATCCAGAGAGGGATGTACTGTATATTGTCTGCACGTACATGTGTATTTCTTGCTGTCTACATTAAGAAAAAAAAAAAATCTGTCCACACAACTTTTGCTTTACAAAATATCTTCATACACATGAGAACACACAAACGTAATAAGCATGCCTGGCAAGTAGGTGACGATACACATGAACAATAGTAGATCATTATTTATTTATTTACAGGTATTTGACACCTACTGCTTGACCTTCATTTATTTGACATGTCTCTGGCACAGGGCCTAGCAGTACTTACCAAATGTAAACAAACCGTAGTCTGCTGTTGTTGTTTCAGGCACATGCTCATTACACCAAAACAACAAAAGCCATGTGCAAATTGAGTGATCCTATCATTAGTGTGAATGCTGACACGCACTCCAGCAACTCCCCCATAAGCCACAATGTTCATTTCGAGCCTGAAATTCTAGAGGAGAGCAGACAGTACCAATTTTGTCTCTCACTCTAACTTCCTAATTTTTCATTCACTCCACAGAAATAAAAAAAAGACATCACAGAGTTCAGCAATGTTTCCTGTTACTCACTGTATAAATATTTTGGCCATAACCATTACAGACAAGCAGGAGTTTTGGAGGTGTTTTTCTATGTAAATAAAATTATGCCCATTCATTCTCATGGGGAAATTGTCTGTTACTGCTTCAGCATATGTTCAGCTAGTAGTTCTCCTACTAATACTTCAACTACTACTACTATTATTACTGCTACTGCTACTTGTACTACTACTTCTTGTACTACTATGTCTACTATTACTTCTATTTCTACTACTACTACTTCAACTACTACCACTACTACTACTGCTACTTGTACTACTACTAGTACTACTTGCACTACTACTTCTTCTGCTACTTCAACTACTACTTCTACTACTACTTTTATTAATACTGCTACTTGTACTACTACTACTACTGATTGTACTACTACTTCTACTATTATTATGAGTACTCGTACTACTACGTCTACTACAACTACTTCTACTTCTACTACTACTACATGAGGGTTTTTCAGCAGTGTAGTGCAATGCGTTATAGTTTTATGCATTTCAGGCAATTATTTTATTCAGCAGTTTTTTCGAAATCACTTCACACTTGGTTTTTTGCAGGTTTTTGAAACGCTCTGCTCTAAAGATATAACAAGTAAGAATTCTGCATTAAAATGTCCAAAACCAAATAGACCTTTGTTATTTATTTTGTTAAGTTGTGTACTTACATTATCCCAAATAGTTTAATCAAGGTAACAGCGTGTTTCATTTGGCTGCCAGTCTCTAGTACCGGGATACAGATGTCAGCGAATGAGACTAGTGTGACTGAGTCACGTTAGATAGATTTTCATCAACAATGGTGGTTGTTTAATGGTGAAGCAAGTTTTCAAGTTTGACCACAGGATTATATAAGCCCATTCGTGTTACTGATGCAGTGTTTATCTGCCCAAAATTTCCAGATTAATTTACTGTATGTTAGCCATTAGCTGATGTTAGTGAGCAACGGGACACACCCTGTGTCTATGTTTAAATTCAGGTCAACTCTCATTGAACTCAGCACTCAGCAGGGACTCTGGTTCTCTCTCTACTTTCCCCCCTCTCCTCTCTGTAATGTTACATTCATGAAGTAAAAAATTTCCCCTCCAGCTCCAGTCGGCAGTCAACATTACAGAACATAAGCAACCGACATTGGAGGTCACCTCTGCGGATCACTGCTGCAGTCAGGCTGATAAACAGGAGTGAGGATACAGTAAATCCACTTCTTAATCCCTAAAGTTAAAAAGGAATCTCTGAGCTCTCCTCCTATCGGTAACAGCTTGGGATAAGAGCAGAATCTATTATTTAACACTCCGCAAACATCTATTTTTGCGATAAAGCCCCCTAGTGGGCAGTTACATATTATACATTTAATTCTTCACATGGACACGCACAAACTGAGTTTTGAAAAATCTGCACCTACAAAGGCATTATCAAAAAACTTTGTTATTTATGTATGCATATGTACAAAAAGCCAGAGGAAAATATATTTTCAACATTTCCATATATGTGTTGATAAGACCTTAACAAATCCAGTAAAGTTATACCTCCACACTGACATGTTAAATCTCCCGTATACATATTTCAGCAACCACTTCAGTGACCTTATAGTTAACAACTGCAATTTTGTTGTTTTAAACAGTAATAATAAAATTACTTGAACAACCCTGTTGCAGCATAATGCAAAAAATGTCAATTAGCAATAATAAGCACACTCAAATTCTAATGTATTTATTTCAACTTATAAAGGTAACAGTCAACAGTCACATGATTGATTGATTGATTGATTGATTGATCGTTTAAGATACTTATTAATCAAAAAACATAATTTCTTGCCTGCTTCTCAGGTGTGATTGTTTGCTGTATCTCTCTACTTTGTATGACTGTGGGTCTGCAGCTGGCAAGTGCTCTACTTTATTCAGATTATTTTCATGCAGCCCACTGCAAATGTCAAGTTCATGGATGATAAGGGTTTATGTTGGAGGGAAGCTGTAGATTTCAGACCTGGTCTATACCTGCCCTTGTTCAGATACTGTGCTGTGGTGAAAAGAAGGTATTGTGGTGGATCTCACAGTGCCATGGGAGCAGGGTTGACAAGAGAAAAGACTGTGATGGACTGTGAGTGAGAAGCAAGACAGTGGCTGTAAGTCAGGGGTGATTGCCAGTGATCTGGTCACCACTGCTAACCTACAACTTCCAGGGTGTTTCAGTTAGGATTCAAAAGTCTTTACAAACTTTTTTATGAATTTCCTAATGACATGCCATCTGACCACATTTGAAGGCAAAGTGTTAATACCTGTTCCAGATGGCAATGTTTAAAGGGGGAGCAAACAGCCTCCCGCCATAGCCTGCAATCACTGATCAGGGATTGACCAGGCTTTCTGAGGTGTGATATTTAAGAAAGTTACTAAGACTGCTCGGTGAAGCCCACCAATCTTACTGTCACAAATGTGCTTCACAGACGACCCACATAAATCAAGGCATATTGAGGCTTTAACAGCTTTAGTTCTCTTGTGCTTTAGTTCTCTTTTGCTTTAGTTCTCTTGTGCTCTTCACAGATAAGTTCTAAAGACGACCTGACCCAGGACCTGAGTTGGGCTATCATATTCTAATAGGGTTGGATGGATTCTTGATTTAACAAACAAGATTCAGGGTTACTTCATCATCCCTTCGGAAATTTGTCTTGGACATAAAGGCTGCTAAATAAAAGTACATGCATACAATATACACTGCCTAGCCCAAAAAAAGTCACCACCTGCATTTAACTAAGCAAATAGGTAAGAGCCTTCCATTGGATAAGTACTGCAGTGATTAGTATGTTTCAGCTGGCAACACGTTATTTAACCCTAACTGATGCAGGGAGTAGCTTCTCATTTCTTAAACAACCATGTCGGTAGACATATTCTGTGGTGGTGGAAAAGATGTCACTCTGTTTCAAAAGGGTCAAATTATTGGCCTGCATCAAGCAAAGAAAACAACTAAGCAGATTACTGAAACTACTAAAATTGGGTTAAGAACTGTCCAACGCATTGTTAAAACCTGGAAGGATAGTGGTGAACCATCATCTTCCGGGAAGAAATGTGGTCTGTAAAACATCTTGAATGATCGTGATCAGGGATCACTTAAACTTGAAATCAAATCATAAAAAAATCAACAGTAGAACTCACGGCTATGTTTAATAGTGAAAGTAAATCTATTTCCACATGCACAATCTGAAGAGAACTCGAGGGATTTGGACTAAACAGCTGTGTAGCCTTAAGAAAACCACTTATCAGTGAGGCTTATCTGAAAAAAGGCTTCAGTTTGTTAGGGAGCTTAAAGATTGGACTCTGGATCAATGGAAAAAAGTCATGTGGTCTGAGTCCAGATGTACCCTGTTCCAGAGTGATGGGTGCATCAGTAGTATAAATAGTAAAGTTAAATAGTAAATCTATGCA
>NC_140197.1:4425206-4462706 GCF_965226575.1 Pagrus pagrus | reverse complement strand
TGGTACTAACAAGTACTAATTCACATTAAAACAATTAGTGTCAAATACCAGTACCCAAGGGCATCTTTACAGTGATGTCATGAAGATAAAGAGACGACTTCCCAAAAATGAAGCCACTGATTGTGTCCACAGTTCCTTACTGACATGCTGTTCAGTTGGTTGTGAATGCTGGAGGGGGGTGTTCAAAAATCCCACATATTCACACTTTGCCAAGCATTTTCAAAACTTAATTTCTCATTCATACGTTCAGCTTGAATCAAATCAAATCAAATCAAATTTTATTTGTATAGCCCAAATTCACAAATCACAGTTTGCCTCAGAGGGCTTTACAATCTGTACAGAGACGACACCCTCTGTCCTTCGACCCTCGATTCGAGTGAGGAAAAACTTGCCCCAAAAAAAAGGCCCTTTTAACAGGGAAAAAAAATGCGGAAGAAACCTCAGGGAGAGCCACAGAGGAGGGATCCCTCTCCCAGGACGGACAGACGTGCAATAGATGTCGCATGTACAGAGCAGATCAACGAGATCACAATGTATTCGATTATAAGCGATGGTTGACAGGAGTGAAAGTACATAAAGATGTATTACAGCAATAATGATGAAATGCACATGGAAATGTGATTACTAGTGATAACAGTAGTAGTGATCAATGGCAAGGATGGTATGTAGCAATGCAGTACGATAATAGTAGTGGAACGTATGTAACAGAGATGTGACTAATATTAGCGACAGTAGTGGTGGGTGTCAGGCAGGGTCATGGCAGTAGGCGCATCCACGATCCACGACCCGGGCGCGGCCAGGATCCATGAGAGCCTGTAGGACTAGAAAGCACAAGGACTCCGGGGAAGAAGTGAAGTCAGTGACATGCAGAGATGGGGCATGTATACAGGCATAATGTATACAGATGGAGAGGAGAGGAGGAGAGAGAAGCTCGGTGTATCATTTGTCCCCCGGGCTGGGCCTATAGCAGCATAACAAAGAGCTGGTCCAAGACGGGCCTGGGCCAGCCCTAACTATAAGCTATATCAAAAGGGAAGGTCTTAAGTCTACTCTTAAAGGTAGAGAGGGTGTCCGCCTCCCGGACCAAAACAGGAAGATGGTTCCACAGAAGAGGAGCTTGATAACTGAAGGCTCTGGCTCCCATTCTGCTTTTGGAGACTTTAGGAACTACAAGTAATCCTGCGTTCTGGGAGCATAATGCTCTAGTTGGGTGATAGGGTAGTGTGAGCTCCTGGAGATATGATGGTGCCTGACCATTAACAGCTTTGTAGGTGAGGTCATTTCACACAGCTGTCAGAGGTCCAACAACACTGTATTCTTAATGTATTGCCCAAAACCCATCCATGGTCCTGAATTTCAGCTGTCTAAAAGTCGCTCAGGTGAGCTCTACTGAGAGCAGGCTGTTTCTGCGCCTGCACCTTTAATGCTAATGAGCTCCGTCTGTCAACGCTTGCCTTGCCTGCTACGCGCCCCTCTCAGGGAGAGGATGCCGCTTATGCTAGCGGTAGCATGTGCTAATGTTTACGTGGATGTATCGCTATGGCTCGCCGAGATAATGTCGTTCAACCACAACAGTTTGACCCAGAATCGGACCCAGAAGGAGAGGCTCAGAAAAATACAGACTCTGCGGCTGCAGCAGGACTCCCCAACACAACCACCCGACTCCCATCCCCCACTGACCTGCAACAGGTAACATCTAAAAACAGCTAGCGAAAGCTGTGTTTGTCTCCAACACAGTCTCCAAACTCTTGGACACTGTTCGCATAGTCTCTGTCTCCAGTCTGCACATTTCCAGACTTTTTACTGTGACAACCAAGCTCCCTCGTAATATTATTAACATTAAACTCGCTTCAAACGCCATTGCAGAACGGACTGAAGCGGAGCTAACTAGTTAGCCAATTTCAAGTTGACTTCACCATACTCGTAGGCAACTATAAATACTATCAAAACGTGGCGACACTTACCTGTGGCTCGGGTGCAGTTGCTGGGTCCCGTATGGTTGGGACTGATCCTTTTACGAGGGTCAGTGTGGAGGCAAAGCCAGCTTTGTTCTGACCCTCGTTACTGAAGCAGTCCGATGTGAAGTGGTTAGCACACACAAACAGACTTACAGGAACCGTAGCCGGCATGTTGTCGTTAAAAATTAAACGCAACCACTGTCTCTTCTGTTCTTCTGTAGCTGGGACAGAATCTAGGCACTTATGTTGATTTTTATAACCAACAACAGAGCAATTTGCGTGTCTAGCTCTGAGCAACGACATTGTGAAACACTGCTACCTTACCGCTGGACACACCGAACTTCACCTCGGGGATGAACGCCCCCCTCTCGGATATCTATATATATATCCAGGGAGAGGGGGGAGTGTTTTCGTGCAGAGGAGGCCGGCCTATGAAAATCACTCCTTTCGTTATGTAACGAAAGGAGCTGAATCTGAACAGCCTGTAGGAGCACCGTTTTACCAGTGGGTGGGCTGCAGAGACGATGCAGGACTCTTTGCTTTCCTCATCCTGGGAGCTGGTAGGCTCAGGGACCAGTTCATATATGTAGAGACCAGAGAAAACGTGTTTTTCATAATATGGGACCTTTAATCTTCCCCATCTTTGATACATCATGAGATTTTTTTTTCAACTTTTCAGTCCCATTCAGACTGACCATAACATCTCTTCATACTCCATCAGCTGCTTTTCGACACAAAAAATGTTCACATTTTTCATATATTCTTGTCATTATTCAAGGTTTTAACAGCCAGCCATGTACATTTGGTGTCAGCTTTTCAAAAGCCAACATTCACAACTGCAAGTTCTCCAGAACTTGTCTGGAGAACTATGTCTGTTATGCCAAAGAGTAAATATAGTGTCAACATGTGACAGTACAGTGTCCTTAGACTTTGACAAATCCAGCATCGATGTCCTAAGTTGCAGTATGACCCCCCTCACCCACATCTGGTCTGTCCAATCACATGAAAACAATAAGATCAGAGATGTGGCCACATCAGTCTCTCATCTTTCTGAAAGTGTCTCATATCAGATGACTCATCTGACTTCATGTCTTCACTTTGTCTTCGCTAAAGACCCTCTGTGGTTGAAACATCAGTAGTTTGTCTTGTTCGTGTGTATAATTTGGTCTCTGCCTCTCTCTTCATCAGGCTCCACCAATGAGCGTGACTATTTAAAAGCATGTTAGCTTGAATATTTCACTACATTACAGCAGAAAGGTGTATTAGTAGTTTTGCAGCATGAACAGTGTTTATATATTAAACTTATACGTCTTAACACAACAGGCATGATTTGAAAGCCGTCCTGCTGCAGATTCTGCCATTTTGCTGCTTATAACAGAACGAAATAACAGAACGCCAGCAGACCTGGGACCAGCTGACTGACAGCCTCTGAACGTTATGCGCACAAATTAATCAAATAATAGATTAGTAAAAGTAGTGCTGTCACACAGACACTTAAAGGACTGATCATGGTAAAAAAAATGTTGACTCTAATTTTATACATAAAAAAATATTGGCCTGTTTATTTAGGAAATAATTTCCGAGGTCCGGACCTCAGTGATCTCATAGCTGCATACCTGTATTAGAATTGATATGGGTTCAGATGTGAACAATACCCAACCCTAATTCTCAGTGTTTGTTCTTGCCATGTTCGCTCACAACACACAGCAAAATAGAAGAGAGGCCGAAATGATTGTTGCAGATCCCGAGACTGCACCTCTCTGAATAGCCCGATTCAACACATCCTCATACCAAAACAACTGAATATGTGGAATGCCAGCGACTTCCAAAACAACATGCCTGTTGCAGCATAGGCGTTGTACACTCACAGTTTAGTTAGGTTTAGACACTAAAACAACTTGGTTAGGGTTGGGTTAAACTCACTTTATTATTTCTGTAACTTCAGTTACAGACATACAGTACCTACTTTACCTCAGTAACTCACTACACGATGTCAGTAGTCAGTAAAAAGGACTTACCATTCTACTTCTAGTCTCACACTGGACACAAACAGCAGTCCCCTGGATGAAAGTCTTGCGTGCTCCATCTCTGACCTCTCCTTACAGACTTTTCACTCTTTATACCACTACTCCTCACTTCCTTCATTGCGGCTGCAATAATTACTACAACCGTTATAGGTTTCCACCTCATGGGAGACATATTGGCCGTAATAAGGTGCTTTCATTTGTCCCACTTGGGCGCCATTAGGACATGGGCAGCATACAGGGGCCTTGCAGCACTTCCGGCAGATATGTGTTTGCGGTGGGAAATGGAGAGGGCAGAAAAGAGTACCGGCAACCTGTGAGAAGTGCCACTATGTAAGAAAAAGTCACGTTAAAGCAAAGAATAAAATGTAAAAGTGGCAGTACTTTGTACTGGTGAGTACCAGCCAACTTCATGCACTGGTCAGCTCCTGTTAATCCAAGACAATCGGCTTACTTATAGTGTATAGTGTATAGCTTTGCTCATAAGGATGAAAAGTTGTGTGTGTGTGTGTGTGTGTGTGTGTGTGTGTGTGTGTGTGCGTACATACATTGCTAGGCACTAGAAGTTGAACCCTCTACCCTGGCAGTGTTTGTTTCACATATGAGGTTTAATTTATCATGTAGCTAATTTTTCAGTTTGGGCTTCAGTAGAAACCTCTATTAGATTCATAATTGTTAAACTATCTATCTCCTTAAAAACAACTGACACTGAATCCCAGTGCTCTTCACCTCCAGCAAACAAACAGAATAGACTCTGTGTTTGGGGTGAGCAGGGTTGTCAGTTTGACCGCATGGCACTGTGTGGGAGTACAACAGCCTGCTGTGTGTGCTAGAGAGAGTGTGAGCCTCAGGCAGACAGCAGGAATGTGTCAGCCCGGTGATGAATGAAGCCGAGGCTGCAGAGCCCTGTGGACGAGCTGCACCGTAGGGCTCACCTGCACCGCGGGGCTCACCTGCCTCTGGGCAAATTCAAACTCCTGCGTGAGGTTTGTTTCCCGCTGCCAGGGCTGCTTGGCTTTAACGAGAAGGACGGATGCTGCAGCGCTACAGAAAGCTAATGTTTCCTCTGGCATCCAGCACGCAGTGCTGAATGGATCACTGTGGAAAACAGCAGGCAAACATTGGCTCATATTTGTCTGTGTTATTCTGCTCTAGCAGCCACTGTGCAGCTTTTCAACCTTCAAGCTGATTCTATGAGCTGAAACATGACCGCCCAGTTTCTTGCACTTTAGTTTGACATTTGCAAGTAATTGTACTAAAACAGCTATCAGATCAATTAAACAAACATCTATTAGTCTCCCACAAAGAGTCTTAATGTGTTTACACTGTAAAAAACCCCCAAAAACTTTAATATAACAACATCCCCAAATATTTTTGAAAAATTACTTCCTTTAAATCCTTTCCCATGTTTAATCTAGGTAAGCTATAGAGCAATAATTGCTCTCAAGAAGACAAGCTAAGAGAAAAAAAAAATGTCTATGTTACAACCCAGAAAACACTATAGTGGTGAGGGAAGAAACATAATGCTGCATACATTGTTTGGATGAAACAATACTATTCTAGACTTAAATTTCCAAACTTTTTTTCACCTGGTTTCACACATGAAATTGTTTATTTTATTTTTCTCTCCTGATCTTTTTTCCACGTGGTTTAACAGATGGAAAAATGAAATAAAGAACCTACAAAGATAATGCTGGCAAAACTTTGTTTTTACACCACGTCATACTTCTGACCTTGCTCTTGATTACACAAGGCTCGGCTCATCAGGTATGGATATAAGATAACTCTTCAACATTAATTTAAACTATTTTAAGTTATTTTTCATGACATAACTTCTGACCTTTGGGACTCCATGAGATCTATCTGAATTGATCCTTTAATGTAAATGGTAAAAAAACAAAAAACAACTTCAGTGTTCAGGGAGACACAGACAAAGAGAGGATGAAATACTATTTATTTACACAGATATATATTTACTGTCTTAGACAGACCATCCACCCCTCCACCCCCCACTCATCTGACTCTCATTCTCTCTCTTTCTTGCCACCATCTTCACTGACACCCCTCCTCCTCCTCCTCCTCCTCCACCTCCTTCTCCTCCCATCTCAGATAACCCACATGATGGTGATGACAACCTGACCTCTCTCTCTCTCCTCTTCTCTTCTCCGATTTCCCACCATGCTGTGCTGCGGACACGTCACCTCCGCATGTCCTCCCTGCAACCTCTAACTCTCTGACCCCTGCACACACACACACACTAGGTCTATACACCACACCAGCCTCCCACTCACTCCCAGGTGTGTGTGTGTGTGTCCTTTTCTACCAGCCTATAGCCATACATTTTGGGGAAAAAGTAATATTACAGAATCAGGAAGTATGGGAATAATCGTCAGTTTTAGAGGGAAGGAGCGGGATATTTGTCATATACAAATGCCATCTGTTGCGCTACAGACTTTTCTATTTAGAATTCTTCAAGCAGTTTGGCTCTTATAATGTCTCTGGTTAAACACAAATAATAACAGAATGCATTGATTTGTGTTACACAGTCAAAAGTATCGAAGTTCAAACTGATGACATTCATTGTTTTTGTTAATACATAGTCATGAATTTGATACCACTAGTAATCACATTTCCATGTGCATTTCATCATTATTGCTGTAATACATCTTTGTGTACTTTCACTCCTGTCAACCATCGCTTATAATTGAATACATTGTGATCTCGTTGATCTGCTCTGTACATGCGACATCTATTGCACGTCTGTCCGTCCTGGGAGAGGGATCCCTCCTCTGTGGCTCTCCCTGAGGTTTCTTCCGCATTTTTTCCCTGTTAAAAGGGCCTTTTTTGGGGCAAGTTTTTCCTCACTCGAATCGAGGGTCGAAGGACAGAGGGTGTCGTCTCTGTACAGATTGTAAAGCCCTCTGAGGCAAACTGTGATTTGTGAATTTGGGCTATACAAATAAAATTTGATTTGATTTGATTTGATTTGATACTGCAGTGAGAAGAACCACTGTGTCCCACCATTTTTTGGAATTGGAACTATATTCTAAAAAACATCCTGTGCCATTAATGTCATTGCATGTTGACGAGTTTCTTTTTTAGATGTGAGGCTTTCAGAGTTAGGTTTTGTTATCTTCATTATTAAGGAAGGTGGAGGGCACATTAATCAATGAGGACTATTTCAACAATATTCATTTTTTCCCCCTTGTCTGTAGGAACAGTAACAGCTGAATTATACTAACACTCTGCAGTTTTAAAAAAATACGATTTTACTCTTCTCAGTATTCTGATGAAATCCAATAATAATTCATCATTATGTAAAGTAAAGTTAGCCTATGACATGAACAAAATGTAACATCTTTATTTCCTGATGTTACAAAAACACATTACATTTGCAACAATTTCTATTCAATTCAATCTATTAACTTTTCAATATATGAATTATATGCAGGTATTGTAACAGCTGCAATAAACCAGCTGTTTCATATTCTTAATCACTCATTTTAACTGAGTGACTTTTAGTTTTTTTCATATTTCTGTTCAAGTTGACAGGTTGCTGTTTAAGTATTAAGAAAGTGTATTAATGTGTTTGTAGATTAACATGAATGAACTGAATTTAATCCCACAGTATCAAGTGTATTTGTCATCCTGTCATGATGTGGAGCCATATATATAAAACTGTCTCCGCTGTCAGCACACTGTAACATGGTCAGGGCTGATAACCTGCATAACACACATAACTCGCAGGCAGAAATAAAGACTTGTGGCACTGCTGGACCTACACACGCACGCACACACACACACACACACACACACACACACACACACACACACACACACACACACTCCTGGCTATGTGCTGGGTCAGGTGTTGAAGAGAGAAATGTCAAGCCTCTCTTGGCCCAACCTCACTGTAACCCCAACATAGATCAACAGAGGTCAACGAAACCTGACTCCGAGGAGCTCGGCTGTCTCTGTACACACACACACACACACACACACACACACACACACACACACACACACACACACACACACGGAGAGTGGTGGTGATCCTGTCAGGACATAGTGTCGGGTCAACCTGTGAGAGGACGTACGAGCTGAAATAAGCCTGTGTGACGTGTTTGGAACTGTTGTGATTAAACATTTTATATCTGAGCATTTTTATTTTTATTTCATACATGGTCTGAGTTTTCACCCTATTATAATTCTTTCATAGGGATTGTCTTCTTTTTTTCTTTTTTAAATGAATATTAAAGAATATCAAATCATTTGAGTTGTGTTTCTTGCATTATCAGCCAGTCTTCCCTACCAATGCAGTGCTTTGTTGCTTGTATTGGAGGAGTTACACTAATAGCAATTATAATGGTTTAGTTTTTTTCTCTATCTAAGACTTTATTCTGTGCACACAAAAGGTGTATTACTCTCAAATTTTGAGCAATTTTTTGTCAAAATCCGAGTTAGTGAGCACTTATCCAACATAATTCATCCACCTGACAGGTGTGGCATAACAAGATTGATAATATAGCTTTATTACCGGCAGCTTTGTTTAGACTGGTGACAATAAAAGGCCACTCTAAAACGTGCAGTTTATCTTTGTCATTATAAGTGTATTCATCGAGCGAGAGCATCCCAATCATGCTAGTGGCTGACATGTCTGGTGAATATGGAGGCCATGCAAGAACTGGGATGTTTTCAGCTTCGTGTACAGACCTTTGCAACATAGGGTCGTGCATTATCGTGCTGCAGCATGAAGTGATGCCGCAAAATGAAAGGCACAAGGATGGGCAACAGGATCTCGTCACAATTATCTCTATGCATCAAATTACCATCAATAAAATACACCTACTTTGTTGTCTGTAGCTTATGCCTGCCTGTACCATAACCTCACTCTGTTCACAACAATGACATACAAAAAACACACTCACTGACACGATACAGGTAGTCTGCAGTTGCAAGGCCATTTGGATGTACTGCAAATGAAGACTTATGGCCAATAGCTCAGATGAACTACACGCTCCTCAGAAATGTACATCTGAGACATCATGTTGTGTGATAATGCTGCACTTTTTAGTGATGAGTGTAGTTGTTGCAAATGCTAAGATAAGGCCTAGGAGCTTAGGGAACACAGCGATCGTCAGCGTTTGTTTTAAGTTCAATTTATGTTCAAGACAAACTGACAGAATAGTGAGAGGTTATATCTGCCTCTCTAGAAGCTAACACATGTTGGACCTGGATCACTGCTGCCCTCCTTAGAGCTCTGAGTAAGGCAAAGGAGACCAGGCTGAATCATCAACATGTGACCCTGCTACTGTCCCTGAGCCATACTTTAAGAAACAGTGGTGTAAATGTCAACCATGTCAGTATACTTACAGCGAGCAGAGAAACAAACTAAGGACAGAGCTCAGTCACAAGTCACAGAGAGCCATAAAAGGAGGATGGACAACTGCAAACCTGGCAATTAACCAATGACCCAGCAGCTACATGGAGACAAACGGGAAGTTGTGCAGTAAGAGGCGACAAATAGTGGGATTAACACTAGTAACATTAAGACAGGAGCTGACAGGATCAGAAGACAAAAGGAGGAGCTCAGCGGTGAGTCACAGAGTGGTGATGCGGGCGACTGTAATCGGGCAACCCTAAAATTGACCTGGCAACGATAAGGATGCACGCAAAGATGACGAAAGGCCTCAGTCATGTGTCAGTTGGAGCCATAAAAGGGGAATGAACATCTCCAAACCTGGCAACCCTACAACTCACCCAACAACAATAAAGAAACAGGCACAAGGAAAGATCTCAATCATGGCTGCACTGGAGCCATTAAAGGAGGAGAAGTCTTCTCACCTGGCAACCTCAGGTCTGATAATGGCATGTGTTTCCCCAGGCAAGTCTCTGAGGTGTTTGTGTGGTCAAAGTGTTGCTGATCGATGGTAACTTGTGGTCATGACCTCATTGTCTGGCCTGCAGGAAACGGGGCAGACCGGAGACAAACAGGCCCTCTTTCACACAGCGGCACTAAATGCAACCTGAGAGAGCCAATCACAGGTGGACAGCACTAATGCAGATGTGATTTGTCTGTGCTGTGAATATTTGCATAGATTTCGTTATTTTTTTAATTTTAAGTCTCAAAGTAATAATATGACAACAACAAATCATCATTTGCACTGTTAGCAGATTGGTCCTCCTTGGGGTTTTGCTTCTGATTAATTTTTAATGAAATTTTAATGGAAGTCTTTGACTTTAGACTACTCACACAAACAAGGCATACTTATACGGATAATTTATTTTTCTCACTAAGAGTGGAAAAAGAAAAAGTCGATGAATGTCACATTGTATGTAGAGTCTAATGCACAGTTTGGTGCTGTTCAAATTAACTGTGGTGAGTTTGCCTTTTACGTTGTTATTTAGGCTGGTGTGAAAGTTGCCTGTCAGTCAAAGTGTGGACCGACTGAGACCCATCTTTTCATGTGGTCTGAAAATACAAAAAACTGGAAAACAGTCTGCTAGGCTGGATATTGTTAATTCCTGTTCCTTAAGAAAAAATGATTCCTACTAGGTGCCTCTACTTAGTTTTAGCCAGTCGATGGCCTCCAGCCTGATGTTATTTGTCTATCCTGCGAGAAGCTCATTTATATTCTTGTGTATTATATGTATATATGAATTTTTGATATGTAACTGGTTGGTATAGATGGTTTTTATGTTTCAGTTGTATCATCATGTGACCATTATGTGACTAGAGCATGTGAATTGAAAATGTCAACTAAGTCAAAGAAAAGCAGAATAACTACATATTATTTGACAACGAAAAACTATTAAATCCATTCAGTTGTGATAAACTGACAGGAGTGTGATCACCTGCTCTGTATATAGGTAGCGTAGGTATTTTTGCAGGGACATTTGGTAATCAAGGTAAGATAGAGGACAATCTGATATTGCCATGTCCGTGTTGTTCCTGAAACATCATAATTGATGTTGCTCCAGGACCATCAGTTCAACTGACCAACCACATTTTTGTCATGCAATAGTGTGGTGACTCCAGGAAAAGACCAGAAAAAGATCCTTACCCAACACATATTTAACATTTAGTGTGAGAAGGTCTATTTTAACCCAAAGCATGTTTTCTTTAACCTTAACAAGTATTTCTGTTGTTCAAACCTCAATAATAAGTGAACTTCATGTAAAGATAATAAGTGAACAGTAAAATAATATGTTCCATAGAAGAGACAAAGCCTGGTCTTGTGGGTTACCTCCTGGTAACTGCCTGAGAGCAGCTGTCTGAGCTGACTTTTGCCAAGTTTGCCATTACATTGTTATTTCGGTCTACAGCCCTTGCCAGCTCCCAATTTGTCTTCTATTTTCTTTTCTGGCACCTGGATTTATGTGCAGGTCCTGGCATAGCAAGGAAATTCACTCCGCCATTAGAGAGTAGTTAGTTTAGATCCGTACATTTCTAAGATCATGTCAGAGGCCCACAGTGCACTTTCGACGATTTGTCATGGAACAGGCCTCATTTTACTAAAATAACAATAAATAAAATGTTTCAAAATAACATTTGGTTATCGTTACTTATATTTACGATTTTTTCTGGCCTCTATGGACCCCTTTAGCAGCTAGACCCCACAAAGTCCGCCCGCTAGCACCTCCAAACCTCACTGATGAATACTCTGTATCTCGTTTTGATAAGGCATATAAAAACCAAAGTGTAATCACAACATGTGCTTGATTATTTCTTGGCAGGGCACCATAGCCTCCTGGGGCTGGCTGCACCAACAAGGTTTTAGCTATGTCAGCCATAACGTGGCGTTCTAAGTCCAACCTGACAGTTACACTGGTTGCACCAACAGGTGTAATGCCTTCTTCTCGCTATGACTGGTTGTAAGTCTGACGCCAGATCAGAAGCAGGTGTAAAGTCAAACTTGAGGCTGTGAAGTGCGCTCATCTGTGCAGCTAATCAGCGGTGGTACGAGGGGGATAAATCAGAGTTTTGCCATAGACAGCATTTTAGTTTATGAAGTGTCCCCTAACCCAGCAACTTACAAAACTCAGATTTTATAAGGGAGTCTGATATTACGTTTTGTTGTGTTGGCTATACAGCTCTATTAATATTCTGCAGTGTTCTCACAATTAGTCAAAGTAAATGCTGCTTATTTGCCCTAGCTATGTTCCACCCAGGCTTTAGTGTGCGTGTGTGTGTGTGTGTGTGTGTGTGTGTGTGTGTGTGTGTGTGTGTGTGTGTGTGTGTGTGTGTGCGTGTTTGGCCTCGGTGCTGCTTGCTCAGGTTCTTGGTCAACAGCAGAGTTTGCTTTAGGTACTTATTATTACCCCATTACTGATTGATTTCATGTCAGACATGTTTGTTCATTAAATATTATTTAGTCTATTGTCATTTTGTAGTGTGTGTGTGTGTGTGTGTGTGTGTGTGTGTGTGTGTGTTGTCATTGTGTGATAGATGTGCCCTTGCTTTAGCCCCAGCATTGGGGATAGCTGATGCACTTTAGCTGTTCCTGTCCCCCCCCCCCTTTCTTTAACACACACACACACACACACACACACACACACATAGAGGGTGCTGACAGAACATGGCACAATAGCTTGTTTATCTCAGGCTAACACAGCATGATGACTCTAGTGTGTGCATGTGTGTGTGTGTGTGTGTTAAGGACACAGGGTCACAGGGTACACAATGTTAGCTAAAGCAAACAGTCATAGGTGTTCAGGCCTGTCTGCCACATAAACACACAAAAGAGAACACAAACCTGTGGAAAACCCCATTATGATATCACATGAAAGGAAACTAATAAAACCAGTTTTAGGGACAAATGTGTAAGATTTTAGCACTTCAGACTTTTTCTTTTTAAAATAACTACGTCCTTAAAGTATTTCTCATATTTTACTCTTTTGTAGGATTTGACAGCAGTTTTTAATTGCAGAATGCTGAGAAATCTAAATAAAAATAGAATGGATTGTTAAGTATAAATGCTTAAATACCTCTGCTTCGTCTTTTTTCCTGGCCTTTCTCAGCACTGGACAGACAGGAATGTCTGGCCTGATAACCTCCTACTCCCTGTTCTCCCTCTGACCTCTCACCCCAACAGTACAGCCTGCTGACAACCACACTAAAAAAAAAATACATTTTAGGTTCCTAAGCAGGCAACCTTTGGTTCATGACCTTTTGTCATCATCCTTCTTGTTAAAGACAGACCTTATTTCAGGCAGATTTCCAAACTGCACCACTCTATAAAAGGGGAGGTGATGCTCCACTTTGTACATCAGTCATGTTTTAAGTAGGTTCAATGACCACCAGGAAAATACAGTAGTTGATATGATTTCAGGGATCCTTCAAGGGTGAGTGTGAACCAGAACCCGTCCTAATGACCCTGGGCAGCTTAATGTTTCATCAGCTTGTGACAACATGTGATAATTACTCTTAAACTGGATTTTTAACTGCAGACATGTTTCATGTTTCAGTAAATGACACGTTACCTCTTTTTGGGGTGTTACGGTCTGTTCGGACTAAACACGAAGGGAATTATTCGAGCGTCTAGATCACATACAAAGTCAATGAATGTGCCAGGCGGCGCAGATGATGCAGACATGTGAAAATTTGCGTGCTAGGTGAAAATATTGAACTAATGCAAGATTTTCGCCTGACCCTGTGTTGCGAAAGCCTGTCGGCGTTGACATTCACACTGACGTAATGATGTTAACATTGCTGATGCCCAGACATTCATGAACAGCAATGGAGGAGAGGAAAATATTCACTAATTGTGGCCATTTGTGGATACTCAGAACTGTATGATAACACATCTACTCGTACCGAGACAGGACAAAAAAGGAGTTCATGTGGAGGAAAGTGAGAGAGGAAGTCGGACTACCTGATAAGTCATGGAAATATGCCTCAGCACTGCATAGCTCTGATCAATCTGAACTCCATTCAAGGAACAAGCATTTTAAAAGTTGTCTGTGTGTTCTCTTATCCAACAGACCTGACGAAGCATGAATTCAGGCTTTTAACAAGACGGCATTATGATGTTATTTCAGCGTCCTTCTGATCCATTTATTGCATCAGATCAGAGAAAATTCTCTTTGTTTTGGGTTCTTACTGATGTGGTAAAACATTAATGGAGTCTATATGTACTTGCTGGATACAGTTACTATTTATTGATTTTAACACACCTATTAAGAATCGGCCACTCAGCAGAGACAGATGAATAGGCAGGTCCCTAAATCTTTAAGGTGTTGCTTTAGTATGGATTTAACTTGGACCTGTTTAAGCTGGTGGTGAGGAAACACGCGTAGCTTCTCACTGCCTACTTCTGAGCATTTACCCTGCGTCCTCTGGTGTAGCAACTGATTTGAGTAACCCTTGAGTCTTGAGTCACCAGCCACGCCTGTTATCGGCAGCTCTCCTCTCAGTGATCTGGGCACTTGGTATGGTGCTAGGATTGGGTCAGGGGCTTTTAGTAAGCCCTAAGTTTCTGTTAATGTACTTGGCTAGAGTAACCTTTAAGAGCCTTTGAGATGGTACCTCCATCAAAGAAACATAAAATCAGTGTCCACAACTTCTACTTTGACTGCAGTTTGAAAGTTGACTGCAAAGTTTAAGCAATTCTCAAAACTTATTTCAGTTACTATCAGTCATTATCAAAAATACTTATTGATAAAATTCATAACTCAGTATATGATAAAAATTAATCTCAAAGAGCTGAGGCTGGTTGAAGTACTAAGACAGTAGAGAGTGAGAGGGATAGGCCGTACGGCTGGTGTGACCACTCCCTTCCTGCTGAAAGTCCAAGTCTTTGTAGTAAGTCACGACCTCTTCCGAGGCCCAAGTTCCCTCAAAGTCCCAAATTCATTTCAGCAGAGTAAGAAACTCCAAAATCCATATTATAATCCACAGTTGGTTGGAGAAATGGTTCATTCTTCTTGTGCTCTGTTCCTGTTGCTCTCAACTTTGAATTTCTTGAAGTCCTTTCTGCAGGGTTGACTGCTCACATACTCCATCTTGTCTGTTGATCCAAGGAAGGAGCGATGAGGAAGAATGTCAAAATGTCCTAAAATAAATAATCCTATTTATACTGAAGATCCCATTAATCCTAAAGATGTCCTAAAAAACCTTACTATCATTTACTTAACAAGCATGATCAGACTATTAGTCTAGTAGTATGAATTAATGAATTAATGTGAAAAAGAAATGTGACTTTAGTGTTTATAGTGCTCTATAGCTGTGATTAGCTGTCAGGATGTTTTACACTACCTCTAATGACAGCCTGACCATAAAAAGGTCCAACGGGGAGTTCAACCTCTCTGCGATCTTATTGATCATAAACTTAGATAACTCTGATTTGTTGTTGATTCTGGCAGAAACAAATTAAGCCTTGTTTTAGTGCCATAGGCTGTCAGGCTCAGTTCATCCTCAGCACTACAACTTCAATATTTGTTTTAAATGTATGACTTATCCTATCTGGTTAAGTGGGACACCAACCCGATGACAGGCAGTAAGAATAACTATAATAACTATACAGAAATAGCCCATCTTCTTACTGATGGGCTCGAAAAGTTCCTTGTAGTGCGTTTAAGTAACGTCTCTCTGCAGAATAACTGTCTGTGAATGAGTATTAACACAGAAAAGGAATATATTTTAGTTCATATATAGCCATATGAAAACAAATCACATATAAAATATAAATTATTCCCGTTTTTGCTGTATGGTTATCTCAGTATTTTATGACTTCCATTAACTGTACAGCCAAGTTTCTGACGAATAGGGAAAATAATAGAAATTTCGGAATTATTATTATCATTATATTATAATTCTTACACATTCAGCAGTGGAGTGTGGTTTCTGTAATGTTTTCAGTTTTTCCTGATGTCGGTCACTAAATCATTGTAAATCATTTTATTTTGGATCAGTAATGTGGTTCAGTCAGAACTAGACTGCTTCCAGGGCTGGATTTCCCATAACAATCAATCATTTAGAATGTTATATGAGCATAAACGTGTTGGCATTTCTATGCTCAGTTCAAATGAAATCACATGTACAATTTTTGTGTGTGTGATGATACAGTAGATTAAAAATTGAACAAAACCAGCAGACACACATGTTCTTCCAAACCTTCTCAAGATCTTTGATCCTCCAATGAAGGACATATTCATGAATCCACAATCATTTCTAATAGTCTTAAATCACTATTATTTAGCTTCAGAAGGTTCCTAAGATGGATTTCAGGATCATGTTAGCCTTCAGATGCTTTTGTGAAACGAGGCCCATGCAGATGTGCTTTCTGCAGAGCAGCAGGCCTCGGTCAGCGGGGTGTGGCGGCTGCTCAGCAGGGCTGCAGAGCTCCTCTGTGGGCAGAGCAGAGGAGAGCTGCTGAACTCTGGGTGACCCCAACAGACAAAAAACATTGCTTACACACACACACACACACACACACACTGAACAGAAACTGAATACATCAAGAAATACACTCAATTGTTTGCATTTTATCAACAAGTTTATCTGTTTGTTTGTTTGTTTTTTTGGTAATCTGGTGATTGTTTCCTTTGAATCAGAACTATTACAATTATTGAGATTTAAGCGTTTTTCTATTTTTAATGTTTCAACATTGGACAAATGGAATCTATTTATAGTAAATTCAGTGCAGTAATATTAACATTAATTTTCTGCATTGTTTCATATAATGTATCATAAAACAGATATATATTTTAATCATATTAATGTTTTCAATTTAATTATAGAACTATTATTATTATTTATTATTTGTTTTTGTTTTTTTACTTTACTATTACTTAATGAGGTCAAAGAAGAAGTCTGATGTTTAGATATATAAAATAAGTGCTAATGAAGTGATGAGGCTGGATGAAATGAAAAATACAGTTTGTATGAACTCAATTCTGAAACATATTAGGGGCAGAGGTGACACATGACACACATCATGCTGATAATAAGAAACAAAAACATACCGAAAATGAAAGCATGACATCACTTCAACCTCTATTATATTATTGTGATTTTACATTAATCTCAATGATTATTTTGATACAATTCATATCAGTACAAAATGAAAGAGAATATTATTTCATCTTTATGGTAAAAAAAAAAAAAAAAAACCATAAACAAAAACAAAGTGCAGAAATATATTTCCAACATGTAGTGAAAGTGTCACAGCATTGAGACATTTCAATAACATAGTGTATTTTGTTCGTTTTTGCCATGTACATTAGATACAATGTTTTAATGAAGGTTGGCTTTCCAGTCCTGTAATTATCAACAGTGTAACAATTACACTTCAGAATGCTCTAAAGAGCCAACAGGTGAGTAAAAACACTGAATGTGAGCAAAGATACACATTTATCAAGTGATTTATTGCTTCTTATAGAGCAGCCAACACCCAACCAGAAACAAGGATTGACGTCACATCTGATTCACTGGTCATTCTTCAAATACATTATTATTATTTTTCTGCATGAAAGTATGTGTTTTTAATTTCTTATACAGGTTGTTTTATTTATGGGAACGCCTTAACCATTAGCAATCATATATCATATATTAAGCAGTATTTAGTGCCACATTAACAAGAGGAAGCAAAAAAAGATGAATTAAAAGTGACTGCAAATACTAATTCAAAATTATGCATTAGATACTGTATTATTCATCATGACCAGTTGTGTTTGTGCTAACCTCTTTCTTCTCCTTTGGAGCTCTCTTAAGTTTAAGAGAACTGTTGCGTCATAACAGATTTGACAACATATTTAATTCAGGATTGTTAGTAAAATTAAGTAAACTTGAAATGCAAAGAAATACACCCAACCAAACTACATCCAACCCATTCAGACAGATTACACTCAACCAGAATTAAATAAACTAAATAAAAGTAATTATACACAGTATATTGTCACAATGTTTAATGGTCACATAATATCAACAGAAGCATATGGTGTATCAAATATCATGTTAAGGTGATACTTTTAATTACTTATACTAATACTTTTAATCAGACATTGATTTTGAAACAAAACTTTTGATAAGATTAAGGTAAAAAAGAATGTCAGCTTACTTTGATTATTGAAATAATAAAATGAAGTGATTTAAAGAAGAAAAGAGAACATGACTGACTCTCAGGATGTTTTCCATCAAGATAGACGGAGACTGTTTGATTCATAATTTTAAAAAATGCATTTCTTTTATGGCAGAAGCATAATGAGTCTGCTGTCTGATAAAAATACACACTGCGCCATCTGGCTCCAATCAGTCACACACACACACACACACACACTGCTCTGAACTGATCTCAGCTCAGAATTTTCACTGTTCAAGATAATAGAATAGAAATGCTTCAGTGTAGACACTATCTAAACTGTAGACCTGTGTGTGTGTGTGTGTGTGTGTGTGTGTGTGTGTGTGTGTGTGTGTGTGGTGTGTGTGTGTGTGTGTGTGTGTGGACTCATCTATTTGATTGAGACTTTGAACTGTTGAACTGCAGCCGCACCACTTTATCTTTCGTTGCTCATTGTGAGGGCATGAACACACACACACACACACAAACACACACACACACACACACACACACATACACACACACACACACACACACACACACACACACACACACACACACACACACACACACACACAGGCAGCCAGCCCTGTGTTGAACTTGAGATGAGTTATGGAAAGGAAAACAGAAGTTGGGGGTCAGACGGTATGAGGTCACCCAGAAAGAATCTCCACTGTTCGCAAGGTCTCTCTCTCTCGCTTTCTTTCTTCTCACTCACTCTATGTCTCTCTGCCCTCTCATCCTCAGTAAGCAGCATTGTTTTCTGTTTCACTGATGTAACCATCTTCAGCATTTCATGGCTCTATCCTTCCTTCCTCCTCGTTCTTTGTAGTCACACAGTTATTTTTATTTTTTACTTAGCCATCCGGTCTGGATGGCTCCTATTGGATCAATTTTCCGATCCAATCCCCTCGCTCACTCTCCTGCTCCTGCTCACGTCTGGTCCCGACCCACTTCCGCATTTGAAACTACAAGCGGACAAGAGGTTTGTTTTGCCCTGAGCAGTTTAGCTGCCTCTGCTTGCCCCACTGACAAAGAGTCAAAGAAAGAAAGTCTGTCACTGAAAAGACACAAAGCGGAGATGTGAAATAAAGAGGGCTCAAACCGAATAAACATCGGGTCATCACATCAACGGTGGCGAAAGGTCCGTGAAGATATGGACCCGATGCTGATACAGCGAGTTTCTGTTGAGCAGGTAATCTTCGTCTTTATCGTGGATGTTGTGACACAGATAACTTTCATGCCGATGCTTATGACTGTGAAAGCTGCCGTTAGTTTGTTTCTGTGTTAATAGACGGTGTCGAGACAATTTCTGTCTCTGCAGTACTGTCAACACTTGTTTACTTGTTCGACGGAGACGTTAGCCTCTATGCTAGCATTGTAAGCTAACAACAAGCTAACATTGCTATCATGTTTACACCAAATCAGCCTATTCATTTGCTCGTGGCAGCTAAATGAAGCAGCAAATAAGATGAATGAATGGATGAATGAAACCCCAACGCGAAGCGGAGGGGTTTCGGATTTATTTCCGGATTTTTATTTTATTTGTCCGGATTTATTTCTCCATAACAACCTCTCGCCCGGTCACTACTCAGCTGTTTTGCTAACCTTCCTCCCGGTCTTGTCCGTTTGTTTTCAACGAAGCCTTTGCTAAATCAATATGATGGATTATCATATAGGCGTTATGATGTGTGTATTTGTGTGTCTTATCTGTCATAAACAAGAGATTACGGTTTACGGGGCACGTTTGTGTCGCGGTCTGGTGCTACTCAGACAGCAGCTGAGACACACACAGCTGGTCTGAGACTCACACAGGTTTATTTTTCAGCCACAATGTGGAAGCGATCGTTGTGATGAAAGCTGATGGCAGCATCTGTTAGTCTCTTGGCCCTCAATAACTTTTAGAAGTGGCTAACTTAGCTGTTGTAACTTATTACGTAGCTGTAAGGTAACGTAGCTGTAACATGCTAATGTCGTTACGCTAGCTTGGCTGTGGAGCTTAGCTGTGGACATTGTAATGACTTACAAGATTTACGTGAGTTTCAACCTGCATTGTAAAAACTTTACCTGTGAATCCGACATCGTTACTCTGCATTCAAAGCTGGGCTGTATTTGGTTTCTGCCGGCTTGTTGCTCTTGTTGCTTGTTGCGGGAGGGGCTGTGTCGTGGGACTCCGAGGGGAGAGCGATACGAGCTCGGAGGGGAGGGATTAAGGAGCATAGAGAGGAGGGGTGTGTGTGGGGGGGATGCTTTTTTCAAACCTTTCTCAGCTCGTAGACCGAGCTTTAACAGTCTGTCTTATCAAAGCTAAATCATTTCTGTCTTTGATTTATCAGTGGAAGTGTGTGTGAATGTGAGCGTGTGTCAACTACATGTTTTGTGCGTGGCAGCTTCTGTATGGTAATGGTTAGGCAGCTAAAACTCTTTGTTAATGTTAGTGAAAGATCACGAACACAGTTAATGAAAAGGCAAGCGATAATTTGCTATCAGTACCGGGACAAAAACTTGATGTAGCCTCTCATGTAAGAGAGGGGTGTGCTCTCTAACACCCTTCCATCCTGCTACATATAGGACACACTACTTCCTGTACTGGCACTGGACATTGGCGTTCAACATGTATTTGATGAAAGAAATGGTCCAGTATGGACATAATACCTAGGATACTGGGCTGGCTAATATAGTGAATTAATTACAATGAGTTATAATTTTTAGCCTAAATTATTCATACCATATTTAGGATGTAGTGGAGGAGATTTGTGTCAGGCTAGATGTTGAAGCGCCTTAAAAAGCCACTCCAGCAATTTAGTATTGCACTTTCAAAAAGTTGGGAAACCTGCAAGAGACAGATTTTAAAAAGAATGGTCAAAAGTGAAGCAACAGCAGCTGACCTATCCTGACTTTTTTAGTCAAGCTCCAAAAGCACTAGATCCTACAATTCCCTTAATGCAATGCAATAAATCATATTTCATTTGATCTCTTTCCTGACTCGTAAATGGCCATAACTTTCAAACTGCACACACCAAGTTTGTTACTCAGGCTGAGTCAACAATCTGAGAAAACCCTCATGACATCATCAGGGTCATTTAATTACATCATCAAGGTAATTTAATGACATCATCAAGGCCATTTAATGACATAATCAGGGTTTTAGTCTCCAACTTGACAAAACTTTTCCAACAAACAATATATTTCTGTCTTCACAGGCAGTAGTGCTGTGACAAGTACAGTGACCTTTGTGGGTAAAATCAGCACAGTGCCCCTTTAAGCATCAGTGTTAACACAGAGACCAACCTCTAGCATGTTTTAGGTCATTCCATGCCAACATACCAAGGCCTCCCAGTTCATGTCATGGATTTTTTTTTTTAGAAAAATGGGACCTTGCAAAATCCTATAGATGTACTCCAAATACTTTTTAAGATATGAATTCATGAAGTTTGGCCCTCAGAGCTAAATTTCAGCATTTTAGTGATTCCTTGTATGTGTATTCCCAGCCTTAACAATCACTCATTTTTCACTGGATTGCATTGAGATTTGTTGTAAAAAACACACTTTTGGGGTTATTTTGACTGTAGATTTACCCAAGAAGGATTATTTTAATTTCCCTGGAAGTGTTGATATATATATATATATATATATATATATATATATAGAAAATGCAAAGACGTTATATTAATCCTCAAACGTTTATGATTTGTTGAATATAACACATTTTTCGTACTTTTCACTGTCTGTAATGTTACATTCACATTACATTTTATCAGTGGAAATTTGTACAGTATTGACTTCAAGGTTTTCTATCTATGTGATACCTACTGAGCCTACTAGCTTATTATTTGGTTTGTTGCATATAGGTGATTTCATCCGGTTCTGTCCTGAACAGGATGAAATCCTGTGTGTCTGGACAAAATATTAATGTTAATGCCTTAGCGCAATACACATACAGTGTACTTTTTCACAATTTCAAACACTCTGAGCTAATTTCTTACATTATCAAGTTGCACTGAAAAAATACAGCAGGTCTATCCCACATGAAGCAGGGTTGGGTGGATACTGCAAAATGGATTGCAATATAACCAGAATTATTTAAAAAGTGCAATCATGATTTATTTCATCATTAAGCAGTTTGATGTGGTAGTGAGATCATGGAGCCCTGCTCCCTTTGAAAATCCCTTTATTCTGGTTTTAAAAAATGACTTCCTGTTATAAATTTGATTACTGTAAACATACAGCAGCAACTATTTAAATTAATACATGCTGCCAAGTTTCCTGAGGGTCTCTTTTAGGTTCAGGACAAGTTTCAACTCAATCCAGTGAAAAATAAGCGATTGCTGAGAATACAAATATAAAGTCAGTTATAAATCTTGAATGCTGAAATTCTGCTCAGAGGGCCAAACTTCAAAGTTGAAAAGTATTTACAATACAGCTATAGGATTGTGCAAGGTCTCATGAAATTCATTACATGAAATGGTAAAGGTTCTGGATTTTGGATGAGTTGGCATGGAATGACCCTTTAGCAAGAAGTTGTAATTTTATTTCTTTAAATATTCCTGCCCCGTCTCCAGTTTCACACCTCACAATCTCTACCCAGTGCACACATCCATTGTCACAGGAAGTATTGTGCCCTTCATATAGTGAGATTGGAGGAGTGAGTCCAAATCACAGCTGAAAATGGGTTTTTGGTTCTTGGATTTTGGGAAACGTAGAAACTCTCTAACTGCAGTAAGAGGAGGCTGTTTAAAAGTAGCATCAGAAAACAACTGCTGTAATGTGCTGAGAGAGCAGAAGAGGATCTGAGGGAGGTTTGTGTCCGGTGTGTGCGATGAGGTGATGACTGAGCTTGCCACCCAGGCTCCAGGAGAGCGATCTTCAGACCAGTAGAGAGGAGAGGGCGATGAAGATGAGGAGGAGGAGGAGGAGGAGTGTGTTTACATGTTTAGATATCCCAGAGGCTCTCCAGAGGTCAACAGGTCAGCGAGCCACCCGGAAAGCCCCTCTACATTCCTCACTGTAGCCCTGCATGTGTGTGTGTGTGTGTGTGTGTGTGTGTGTGTGTGTGTGTGTGTGTGCGTGTGTGTGTGGGTCAACCAGAGGCCATGCAGCCATGTGAATGTGAGGCCTGACTGCTTTGAAATGCATGAAGCTCTCCGTATGTTGTGTTATGTCAAACCTTGTGTTTCTTTAATCCACAAGGAGAAAGACAAGACCTTTCTCCTGCTTCAACTTTGTGCAGGACTGTGGTGCAAATGTCTGCACAAAAATTTGACCTACTTGATACTTATCACTGTTCTGCTAAGCCTGTGTACTATGGTGTGTCACCTTTCAAGCGTTTTCACCATTTTTTGGACCATGGACCATGTTTTAGTTGTAGACAACGCATGGAACTGATATCAGCCTCCCAATACTCAATATGGTGCTCAGCTCCAAGTCCACACTTTCCTCGTGCTTTGAACTCGCAGTCTGGACTGCTAGCTGCATGGCTAATTGAGCTAACTAGCTAATAGCAACCAAAGTTGTTGGCAGTTAGCATTTACTCTGGTGATGTGCTGTCCTCCATTTGTTTGGGATATGAATTCAACAGGTAGCTAATTCTTACATATGATATATTTAGATATTCCCATAACCTTGACCTCACTGTTCCCCTGGAACAAGCCAAGTGTTGGCAATGTTTATAAAGTAAATATCAAATCAAAAATACAAAATGATCACGTCTGCAGTGGATTTACAGAAGAATCTTTAATTGAGGTAGTTCATAGTAGAAAAAGACAGACAAGAACATGATTGGAAGTGTTTCTAAGGCTGCAGAACTAATAAAACTCAGTCTGCTCTCATTTACAAACAACAGACATCATTATAAAAAAAAAGTACAGTTCACAGTAGAGGTCGACCTTTAACCTGACAACATTACACTTATGAAGGGATTTACTCAGGAATGATGTTCACCAGACAGAACCTCAGCTAACCCGCTTAACTTGGTAATGTACTTAATCAGAAAAGGTCGGTCATTAGTAGGAGTGGAACTATTCACATAATAGTAATGTTATCAGGATTCAAGGCAGTATCAAGATTAGATGTCCCCAGTGGAAACACCCCTTCACATACACACTTCCTTCCCGCCATAATCTATAATCAACAACATGAAATGCATTCAATAATTTATTCTCATGGGGGAAGAGACAGGCAGTAAATATCATTTCCCCACTTTTCCCACTCAGCAGGGAGACATGTGTCTCACAGGCTTTTTTTCAGTAGTTTAATCATGTCTCCCCTGATCA
The DNA here is from genome assembly GCF_965226575.1 of Pagrus pagrus. Taxonomy (NCBI): domain Eukaryota; kingdom Metazoa; phylum Chordata; class Actinopteri; order Spariformes; family Sparidae; genus Pagrus; species Pagrus pagrus. The sequence continues at coordinate 4,438,392 of NC_140197.1, read as the reverse complement.
CACACACACATAAACACACACACACACACACACACACACACACACACACACACACACACACACACACACACACACACACACACACAATCCCAAATGGACCCCTGAGTCTAATTAACATGTTCAACACATAATCCTGTGCATCAGGTGTTTGTTTTTGAGCACTTCGTCTGAAGATGTTACCCTGTAGTCACATAGTGCAAAGGCCAGAGCTGCATGGGGAAACATACAGAGAACAACACCTTAAACATCAAAAGATAAACCAAAAAAAGTTTTAAAAGTGGAACAAAAAGAGCTACAAGCAGATAAGACAACAGTGTGTTTTTGCCCTGAGAGGCTCCCTGTATTCCGGATCATAAGGCTCATTTAGTTAGACTGGGCTCAGACTGGTATGTGGGTAAAGAATGGACCACAGTTTGTCATAGAGTATATTACATCATTCATTTACAGTTTGTGTATGTTAAATCTTCAGGTCAACATGGATTCAACTGATATCAATCATGAAGGCTGTTGGTGGCATTGAACTGTCCCATACTGATCTAAATCTGTCACAGGCTTTGATTTTACCTTGAAGAGGAAGAAACATTCTGAATTATTCACCTCAGATAACCCAATAACAGTAATTCCCTGTGAATGAATGAAGATGGCAGAGTGCATCCCATCATCATAATGTGTGTCAGGTAAATTTCAGGACTCCCAGCAGGTTTTGTCCAGGAACAGTTCCCTCAATGTCTTTGTGCTACGACCAGCTTCTAAATCAGTGAAAACATTTCTTCTGGGAGAACTCAGCCACACTTTCTCTGATTCTAAAAGGCTAGAAGTGGCATAGGCGCCTGCAGGAATGTGCTTTTGGAAGAATTTGCCAAATCTGCAGCATTTGATTGGACGATGATACCCACCCAGATAAGTGATGTGGGGTTTCCATAACTGTTATTTCTATGTCTTTTCTCCAGTTTTGCAGTTTGTACCAGCAGCCATCACCCACCATACGTCATATTTTTGCTCATGTTGGTTGCCTCACAGTGTCCCCTTTATTACCCAGACATCCATGCAGTTCTTCCTGTCAAAATGTCAACCATGGTTTGCTAACTGTGTGGCATCCAGCTGTAGTTCATATATTTGAAGGAAAGCACATTTTTGTCTCTATCAAAAACAAGTGACTGAAGAAGAAGAAAGGTTTGATTAGGGTCGGACAGTTTTCCTGGATCAGATCATCTCTCTGCCTACACCTGACTGAATGCAGAAGTCCAGGTACTGACTTGGTTTTAAGAGGAATTCTGGGACATGTAGTCCAAAGCAGAGGAAGCAGACTGATGAATGAAAGGATCATTTCCTTTAAGATGTAGTACATAAGCAATGCTTTAAATAGTGTATCATTGAGTAGGACTGTGTTTTCCACAGCGCTACATGGTCTGATTGACAGGTACAAAGACCAATCACGTCGCATGCTCTGACGACGTCTCCGAGTTCGGGGACGCACCCGGAGACGTGGACGCGGAGGAGTGGTCGGTATCCTCCAGCTCCTTGTTGAAGTCGGTACCGGAGGATGGGGAGGAGGAGGAGCGCGTCGTAGCGGACGCTCCCTCCCGCTCGCGCTTCTTCTGCTTCATGCGCCTGTTCTGGAACCAGATCTTCACCTGCGTCTCGTTGAGCTCGAGCGTGGCGGCGATCTCCACGCGCCGCGCACGCGTCAGGTACTTGCTGAAGTGGAACTCCTTCTCCAGCTCCGTCAGCTGCCGCGTGCTGAAGTTGGTGCGCATGGCGTTGTTGTGTGCGCCCGCGAGGCCGAAGTCGGACACTTTGACTGGGTGGAAAAGGGAGAGAAGCCGTTATAAATGTGTTCGAACTCATTTTATTTATATGATTACGTTTTTTTAAAAAAAATCCTGCATGTCACATCTGTTCATGTGTTAGACTGTTCCTCTGGTCTGAAGGGCCCATTTTTTTTATCTTTTGTTTCCCATGTGTTGCATCATTTAGTCTTGATTAAGAGGTGTATGCTATTTGAACCAGGCTAATCATTGTGAGTCATACAAACTGAACACGAGGTTGAGGATTGTAGAGCAAAGCAACACGTTTAATATCAGTAAAGAGAAGGGGAATACAAAGGAGGGAATAGGCTGGTGAGCGGATAGAGAGATGGAGAGGCAGGGCTTTGGGTTCCGAGGGAGGGTTTGGAGGGGTGGGGGGTGCCTTGAAAGATAACAGAGCAGGACAGACATCCCAGGGTGAAATAACCCGTCTGCTATATCCATTAAGAGAGAGAGGGAGAGAGAGAGAGAGAGAGAGAGAGAGAGAGAGAGAGGAAAAAACATATGAGCCGTCTGGGGCCACAGTGGGTCCAGACCAGACCTGCTATCGGTCTCGAGATATGACCACAATGACTGCATATACTGAATAAGTCCTGAAACCACATGAACGCCGTCCGTTTTCTGTGTTTTTTTGTGTTTTTTTTGTGTTTTTTAACAAAATGTTTTAAAAAAAAAAAAAGTCAAAAGAAAATGTAAGCGTTTTTATTCGATGCAAATGCGGAGCAGCAATAGGCCCTACCAAATAATAATATACAAACACTGACAATACATGTAATATGCTCATATTTTAATTTTAAATGTCCCTGTTCAGTTGTTTCAAACTGTCACAATGATAATGTGTTTTCTCCTGCCGTCAGTGTGTAGGCCCGCAGTATTTAAAAAAAAAAAAATCAGTTTTCCTTCTCTGTGAACATAATGGGCCAAAGCTAAGCTTTATGTTCTTAATGATAATGAAGCTAAAATGCGTCACATTTAATACGGAGGTTTCCGTCATCACAGCAAATGTTTTATTGCTTGTTGAAATGTCGGAAAAATTAATTCATGGCTGATAATAAACCAGCTCTCTTTTTATATCTGACCCCGGCTCGATGCTGGACAAAAACACATTCAGGGCACAATTTAAATGACTGTTGTCCTCATGTCTCAAGTCTCCGTCCGTTTACAGTGAAACGAATTCAGACTCGAGTGATGAAGACAAGTGAAAAGAGAAGGAAGGAACAGACGGAAAGAAGCCTACAATTTACATCCGAAAGGCCTGACATCTGTGTGCAGAGAGGGTTGAAAACGAGGCCTGCAGCAAAACAAGAAACCTTTTTCTCCACGGCTCCATATTCATTTCGCTATTGTCAGAGGGAGAGGGCCCTTCAGACAGAGCGTCTCAATCAAAACTGTTGTGGATCTTATTTTTTCTTATTGTTTTCTATAGGCTGTTTATTTTATATGGAGCAGATTTAAATAAGATATTTATCATTTGTCTTTTGTGTAACATTCCCCATGACAGCCACTGTGATAAATGCAGAAGAGGCCTGTGGAAACCTTCCATCTCAACATCTAACCAGCTGAAGGCCTGGCCTCTTGATAATGCTTTAAATTCAACCTTAAACACCAGACGGGCCAATTATCGCCCTCTCTTACCTGTTTTAGGCGGGTTCCTCTTAACCTTCATCCAGTCGAAGGTCTGCCCCTGCCCGGCCTGCTGGCCCTCCTCATCCCCCCTCTCTCGGTCCTGGGACACCGGTAGCTCCCCGTAACCTCCCCCGTGTGGAAGGCTCAGGTAGCCCGCTGCGTCCAGACCCCCGCCAAGCTGCTGCGGGTACTGTGACCCGGCCAGGGCGCCCTGAGGCCCGCAGTAGGCCCCGGCCAAGGCCCCGTAGCTGGGGCCGATGGTGGGGGCCGAGCTGGGGAAGGTTGATTGATGATAGTAGGTGGAGGCCACAGGCTCTTCCATGAAATACTGGGAGTGGACGGTGTTGGGAGGGCCCGTCGCAGCAGCATACTCCGAGTTTCTGGCGCACGCCTGACCCGCATAGGCCCCGCCGCTGCTGCTGCTGCTGCCGCCGCTGCTCCCGTTATTATAAGGAGACAATGTTCCGCTTTGTAAGCTTTGGGTTTGGTGGAGGTGAGGATGATGATGGTAGCCGTTGTTCGTCTGCTGATGCTGTTGTTGCTCATGATGATGATGGTGTTGCTGATGATGCTGGCTCGCCCCTGTGGTTCCGTGCACTGCTTCACCTCCACTGCCCCCGTACAGCCGCCCGTCCCCGATGTAGCTGCTGCTGTCACTTCTCGTCCCGTTAACGGGAGCTGGAGAGCTGCTCGGTCCCGCGTGGAAGGAACCGGGGGTCACCGGGAAGCCCTGATGCTGATCCAGAGGATGGGGGTGGTGGTGCAGATGATGGTGGTGGTGATGGTGATATCCAGATTTAGGCGCAGAATAAGCGCTGGTCCCCGGTCGGTTACAAATTGAGTATTCCACAAATGAGTTCATGTTGTCCATGCAGACCGGAGGCAAGATGAGGCTGAGAGCAAATTAAGATGAGCAGGAAACAGGAGCCGGCAGATGGATTTACCAGGACGATGTAGAAAACATCAAAAATCAAACAATTCCATTGAAAAAATAAATAAATCCATAAATCAACAACCTCCAATAAAAAATGAAGTTAGTCTGAAAAAAAAAAGGATTAAGCAGCACTACTGGAATTGTTCAGCAAAATATGAGAACAATAAAAAGGTCAGCGGTCCAATGTGGAGGAGAAAAGTCGAGTCTGCACGTCCAAAACCCCGACACACACATGAATAATGTGCTCTGCTCTGTGTGTGTGTTTGTGCGCGTAAACGGAAGGCCCGGCGCTGTCAGTGGCTCATCTCAACCTGAGTTTCACAAGCGCTCATCAGTGACGGAGGAAAACACCGCGAGAACAGAAAAAGAGTCGAGTCACCTCATCACCCCCACGCAGGTTACACTCCGTCCTGCTGCATTCTCTGGGATCTCTCCATTTCTCTGCCTGTTTTCCGTGACTCTCTCTCTCTCTGTGTCTTTCTCTCTTTCTTTTCCGTGTCACTTCTTTTCTTACCTCTGCCGCGGGTCACGTGATTGTCGTCACGTCGCCTGGTGACCGGGGGCCAGAAGTTTGTCAGCCGGTCGTACAGGCGGGGAAACCTGTGTGTGTGTGTGTGTGTGTGTGTGTGTGTGTGTGTGTGTGTGTGTGTGTGTGTGTGTACATGTAGAGAGGGGGGGTGCTCTCGGTTTAGAAGTGGAGTTTGCGCGCGCGCGATGGCGCTGACGCACGCGCCTCATCCATCAATCGCCGTGACATTAGCACGACAAAGAGACTTCAATCAAACCGGCCCATCAATCTGATATCAGCACGGATCTGTCAGAGCAAAGAGAGAGGCAGAGAAGAAAGAGGGGCTGTGAGGCGGCCTGCTGCCTCACAGCTCCTCTCTGAGAAACAACCCGAACCAAACCTCCAGAACACTGCTACTGTTCCTCTAATGCCACTGCTCTAACGGTGCTACTAGTCAAGCTTGTTCACCAAACATGTCTGCAGATGCTGAGGCTCCACTTCATTGTGCTGTTACTGTGGTGGTAGCAGGACTACAGTGGAGTAGAGGCAGCTGACCCTCATGTTTCAGCTCAAAACTCACCATTTGTTTTTCACCTTGCTGCTTCATGACTTCCTGACTGAAAGGAATGACTTATAATTTTGAACTGATGACATGTTTCAGTGAATGTCACACTGCTCCTGTTGAGGCCCACAGCTGCATGTTTTACAACCTTCCATCTTTTTTTTTTTGCTCATCAAGACAAGGCAAGTAACATTTACATGGAATGAGTGGAAGGATCCCATTCTTTTGTTGCCTCGGGAGGCCAAAACTGGAACTTAATAGTGGACCACGGGCCAAAACCAACCACCGATTGTATTGCATTCTTAATATCTGTTGTTTAATTTTCGACTGGAGAAAAAATTAAAACAAAAAGGAAAATAAATGTGCCAGGATAATATGTTATTCCTTATTTTTTTCCCCACTTGCCTCTCTTCTGTATTACTGGAACCTAAAGCTCCCCTAACTGACTGACTTCTGCACAGTGTCATTCTGCCCACAATGCTTACATTAAGAACAAAAAATATGTATCCTATAGATTGGAAGAGAGTTTTCACCTCATAAAAATAACACAGCATAAAAAGACATTCATTAAATATATTTTTTCAATTAATTGATTTTTTGTTTTTGTTAGAAACATTAGATTTTTCATTTATTTTTTATGTTTTGATTATTCCACCTGGTTAGATCTTCTGTTTTTGCAGTGTAAAATATAGTGAGTGTTAATATGCAGTTATCTGAGGTTGGAGGTGACAGTAGTTTTCATGCAGCTTCTAAACTAAAAAATATTTTGTTCATACAAGCTTGATGGCACGGAGTCTAAACCTCTCTGAGTTCAATCTGACCCCAGTCATACGTAGCACCACTCTGTGGGATAACACTTCTACCTGTGAATGACTTTTTTTGCAAAAGGAATATGTTCTTGTTTATGTATATCTTACATAACTTATAAAGCATGACATATTTTCTTATTTGCTGTATTTATAGTGATTAATGGTCATTTCTGTATTTTGTCACCTTCACAAATGTGTCCAGTGTCCAGAATGAAGAGTTACCACTGCTATACTTTTTAATGTGCAGGATTGATTTTACCATTATTGTAATAATTAGATTATCCATACACACAGCTGTGGTGTCTGTGGGACTCCAAATGGTGAGGAAGTATAAAACAAATGTCAACCATTTAAAAAATCAGGCAATTCCGGTTTATTACAACCTCATTTTCATAACCTTGGCCATCATTTCTATCAGTTATGATAATATTTAATTCACCGAAGGAAATGCAGAAATCTCATTGGGGCACACTGTAATCACAGAATGGTTGAGGCACAGAGTTGCTGCATATTATTCTCTCCCACCACATAGATGAAGCACCGTCAGCTTTAATGGTCAAATATTTCTTGATTTATAAGATCTGGGGTCCTCACTGAAACTACACAGACACTAAGGAGGCTCAAGGAAGGATTTTTGGTCAGTGGTCTAGTTTCGAAAAAAGGACAACTTAGCCTGATTACCGCTTTTTTTAGGTCAAACTATAAAACATAAGTCCTCATCACATGGGAAAACTGAGCAAGGACATCAGGAAAAAGTTACAGGACAAGGGTGTGTAGACTGATGGGTGTTTACAGCACACAGTGTCAACTGCTCACCTTCATTTTCTTGATGTTGCTTAGTTTGTTAACATCACCATTAGATACAGCAAAAGCTACAAAATAAAAACTGAGCTCTAAGCTAGAATTATCCTTTCAGAGGACATTCTCATTATACTTAGGTCTCAGGATAGACATTTTGTTTTACACTTGGCGCTCAGCCAGGGGTTGACTGAACCCCGCTCCATGTCTCTCCACCTTTTCTGTGAAATCGGGACAAAAAAAAAAGCTTCAGTCAGTCTGTTTTTTAGTGTCTTTGCTTTGGTCCTCCAGCAGTCAGGAAATGTAAGCGTGAAAAGCTTTACATAATTCAGACCAACACTGCTGCTGCTGTTTGGGAGAAATGATTTATTAACTCCGACTGTAAATCTGCTGTGAACATCTTGTTGCTACAGTGGGTCTAATGCTGTGCTGAGTGCCAGCTGTTAATCTGTCAGCGTGGGTGATGGACTGACTCACTGACCTCCATCCAGCACCGACACCGTGTCTACATGGGATTGTAGAGTGTCATGTTTTCTCCACGTTTAAAAAACGCTTCTCTGTTGGTTCTGTTTCTTCAGTCCTGTTAACTCACACTGATCTTCACTCTAAAGATCATTGATTTGACTGTATCTCTTCTTTGCACATTTTCCTCACAGGACAGAGGAAATCTTTTAATGGATCAAAAGGCTTCTATTGATCAGAGAGCCCGATCTTGCAGACTTTTGGGAATCAGTTTACTTTTCAACAATTGGATTTGGAAGCCATAGATTTCTGATGGCTGGATGTGCATGTGGAGTGCACGTGTGAGGGTGTGTGCGTTTGCTAATTGAATGAGTGAGCTGATCTGTTACAGAAATGAGGTTAAGGCAGACAGGAGGCCTTCTGGTGGGCCAAAGCAGCAGGACAGGAAGCAGGGATATCTCTGACGACAACACAATATGCTGGCAAACAAAGGCCTGTGCACAGACTTCTTACTTACTTACTTACTTACTTTAATACTTTAGTAAGATTTTTTTGTCCCTAAATTGTTCCAATATGAATGTACTTTTATTTTAAAATACATGTTTCCCTTTTCTTATACGGTTTTACAAAGCAAACAGTAAAATCTCTTCATGTCTATATCAAATATTGGCTCATGAAGTGTCATTACTGATTAACTCCACCCATCCCTCCCTGCTTTAACTGCCTCCAATGGACCCGTCATCCATTTCTCCCCTCCAGAGCCTCTGTGAAGGGCCTGACAGCAGACGCACCGCCGTCCCGCCACCAGGACGAAATCAGGACGAGCGGCGTGGGCGTGCGACAAGGAGGGAGGTTAATGATCAGTGAGGGGCTGAAAGGGGAGAGAGAGAGCGAGTGGGCAGGAAGTCTGCAGGAACAGGCCGAGGACAAGAAGAAGATTAAATGACGCCCACATGGCTGTCTGGGTGGTGAAGAGACTACAGGACAGAGAGGAAGAGAGAGAGAGAGAGAGAGGTCAAATGGTCAGAGCTCCAAAATGTGCACTTTTTAAAAACTTTACTGTATGTGTTAATGTAGTTGTACATTCCTCAGTTTGTTCATAATACTTTGTGTGTTTATTCAGTTTTTAACATATGATCTGTATATGGGTACCTTACCTGGATAATGGCATCTGATCCCAGGTCTTTGCATTGAAAGTTGGTAATAATCAGCATTCTGTTATGTTCATTTTGCCTGCATTAAGATCAGATCTGACTACGCACATCAAGTAGGTGGAAATGGTGGAAGTTTTCCATCACCAATGAATATGTCAGCTAGTCCTCAATTAATAAAAAAAAGTCAGAGGATAGAGAAATATCAAAATCACAACTTCTTAAAGCCCAAGGTGTCACCAAAGTGCTTCTCCCCAATCAACAGCCAAAAAGTGAAAGTTTGGCTTCAGTGTGCTGTCAAAAAGTAAAGTAAAGAAACAAATCCTCACAACCAGCTGGAACCATGGGATGTTTGACGCTTTTGCTTGAAATGGCTCCTAAAACGGTCTCAACTGACTTTTCAATCATAGCAATAGTTGCTGATTATGTTTCTGTTTGGTTACTGATTTATTGTTTCAGCTCTGCTTATTTTTACTTTGCACGTACAAGGGCTCGTCTGTAGCTGTCTGATGGGCAGCTTGAGTTAGCAGAGGTGGAGTCAGGTGACTTGTCAATGTGTTGATTCTTCTGTTATGATCTCAACACACCAAACTGACATCAAATAACCAGCAGCAATCAAGGTCGACTGTTGCATCACCTCACGTCGCCTTTGTCTCGGCCAGAGAGCTGCACTTGAACACACTTCAAAGACTACAGCTGCTGGCCAACTACAGTAGCTTGTACGTTCTGCGCCTGTATGATAGGAGTCAGTTGTCTGTATTGGTCATTCACAAGGGAAACTGGAAAACTCTCAAACGGTTATTTATTTTTTGACTCCACTATTGCTAATCATGTCAGACTAATAGTTGCATATGGCATTGTTGAAGAGGTGGAGGTGAAAAATAAGAAGAAACTGAGCTAATGGGTGAAATCATGGATACTACAGCGATGGGCTCAGGGGCTTTACCTTTCTTTTTCCATTTTTCTTCGCATGCACTGATTCACTTAGCTGAACAACCAATCATGCTCAATCAACCAAATAGCTGCCGACAAGGGCTGACTAGTGCCAACGGTGCGGGACACACCGCAACACCTAGGCCACAGACGTTCACCACCAGCCCCGACATTGGCTGGCGCCCGACGGTCAGCCTGGTGAGTTAGGGCCCCTTAGAGTGATTGTCAAATGGTCCAAAACTTTAAAACTTTGAAGGACTTTGAGTAAAAAAGCTAAAAGTAATCATGTAAATCTTTGGCACTGACTGCACTGACTCCCAGGTGACCCACAATGCACTCCCTCAAGCACTAAATCAGCCAATAGCAGGCCTCCAGGTGAAGCATCAGAGCAGCATCACAAGCCCCTTTTACATGAACTGTTCAAGATGGCATTGTTGCACCTTTATTCCACCTTGGTGGAATAATGTACTTAACATGAAGTGTTGCCTCAGGGTCTGCTGCTCGCAAGTCTTGGATTCAGGTGATATGGGTGCTTTGGTGTGTTGGTGCAGCTTAAAGTGAATGACCTACTGAACAAGAAAACAAAATACCTCTTGTTGTTGTTTTTCTGCCAGTGCTCTTTCAGATTCCAGGGACTCAGGCTGCTTCTTGACAGGCTGACCTTCATACCTCCTGTGGGGTCGTGACCTCCAGGCCGGCTCAGCCTGGTTTCTGTCTTGTCTCAGGTCAGCAGTGGAATTTAACAATCAGCTACACCTCAGCCTATCTGTTACTGTTTCTGACTGTTTGCTCTGCATATTTGGGATGCCCGTCCAGGATGTAGCACAGCCCTAGACCAGGGGTTACTTAGGAGTGTGATCAGAAAGCAGAGAAAGAGTAGTGCAGAGTCTTCATCACTTCATTGAAACACAACGATCTGATTGGACAAGTAGTTCTCCGTCTCTTTGCGTTTTCTGTCTGCCCACTCCAACAGTCCCATCAGACAGGGTGAATGACTCCAGAACCAGGAAGTTATGCTGCAGTATTCCTGGAAAAGTGTGGGGATGTGCGCATGTGTGTGTTTGTGTGTGTGATATGAGGGGCTTTTTGGAAATGGTGAAAGATGATATCGGAGAGAAAGTGAAAGAGAGGAGTTGTGCATCCAGACAGCTGACGTTGTTACATTAGCTCTGAAACTTGAACCACTGATGCAGACACATAACAGCATTTATTAACCGTTATTAATAACATTCACAGACACACACACACACACACACACACACATACACACAGACACACACACACACACCACTGATGGAGAAAGAGAGAGGTAGAAGGAGAAAAGGTGAGCACAGGCTGAACTTTTTTCTATTTCTGTCATGGAATTTTTAATGCCGTCAGTTTAAATTGAATGAATCTAAAGATGAAATGAAACTCAGTCAGTGAGGTTGGTCATATTGATGCATGATTTTTGGAGACATTTTACCAGTTCTGAGACAGGATGTGATGACAAATAGATCCTCTATTTGATTCTCTTAGTTTTGAGTTTCATTTCATTCAGCTTCACTAGAATCACAAGTTTATTTATTCCATTTTGTATTATTTGTTTTTATGACTGATAATATTTTCATTTTCTACTGTGTACTGTATTCTACTTCTACTCTCATCTTTTGATGGGAATCATAAAAGCTGTTTTTGGGAAGGCGTCATCCAAACGGACCTGTGAGAACTACAGCTCTCTTTGTTCAGGGTAAATGTAGATAGGTCCTTGGGTGTAAAGCAAAGCTACACCCAGTATGATGAGGGTTTTATTGTTATAGCCTTTACCATTGGTTAAGTTATGTTTGCTGAAATATCAGGCTGTCAATTTCAGCCCAGTCACCGGATTAAATGTTGACAATGTTTCAGCAAACCACAGAAAAGTTTGTTGATGAAGGTTCTCAGTCATCCAGGTCATTGTAATTCTAATTCTAATTCTAGAATGTTGCAACTTCTAATTGCGTTTCTTCCTCAATTTTTCTCAAATTCTTCTCAAATTTTCTATTTCTATTTTTCTATTATCCAGTTAAAGGTCCCATTTTTAAGAAAAGTTCATTTTTGAGTCTAATTCCCAACTCGTCAAATACTGACGCATTGGGATTGTAGGACGGGTCGGTCACCATCCTACAGCAACTTTTCTTACAAATAGGAACTCACAAAAGCATCTTGGTTAGGGTTAGGAAAAGATCCTGTTTTGGCTCATACTCCTGATATAACAGACTGGTTATCAACATGTGATGTTAACGTGACATGACAGACATGATGCAGCCTATGACACGAACGTGAACAACCAGTGGTTTGCAGAAATGTTTACTTCCAAAATGTTATCCTGGTGCCTGGGCTGCCAAAACAGAGGGCTCCACAAGGCAGCACCATCGAGCAAGGCATTTCATTGGCTATTTGTGTGCAAGTGCTCTTTCCATGTAGATTTATTTGTAACGCGACTGCATTATTTCTATCATTTATCTTGTGATCACCACGATAAAATATAACACGATTATCACTGACATACGTTGAAAGGGTTGTACAAGCCTGTGCCTTAATATTATAAAGTGCTGTGCAGTGTTTAAGTGTTTGATAAGCCTCTCAATACATTCATGTGTTACTGCAACTGGACTTCCTGGATCAGATTACATTGTCTCACTGGTACCTGAAGCAACATGGTTCCACCAATACAGTCTTAGCATTGTTTTAATGCAGGCCTGTTTTCGGAAGTGCTGGTAATCACCTCTCGACATCCATATCCTACTACCCATAAGCCTTTGTGTTATGAGCTTTTTTATGTAGAGTTTGTTTGGACAGCAGCTCAATCAATTCTATTGGCACAGGATGAGATCCACATTTTGAATGTGTCTCTGCTTTTTGGTAACACTTTCTGATACCGATCATTAATAAATGGTGAATTTACAGATAACTAAACTTTAGTTAATCATTATTTCACTGTAAACAAACAAAGAAATGCTTTATAAACCATTTATTAAACAATTGTTAAATGTTTAAACAGCAGTTGCAACATTATAATTAACAATTGTTGCAATAAATGATTTATAAAGATTTCTTTGTTAAGAGTTAAATAACTATCAACTAAGATATATTTAATTATCTATACATTTAAAATTTATTAATGATGGTTATTACCTGTTGTTTTTTGTGAGCATCTTTCTATATGTCGACAAACCAGAGACCATTGCCACTCCAAGTTATTATGAAAAATGGACTCTAGGTCTGTTCCAATATCTAGCCTCTAGGTATTAAGAAGGAGCGTCCCTTCTCTCAAGGATGTCTATGCACAATTCACTGAACCCTACACATCTAACAGCACTTCAGATCAGTATTCAGAATTCAGTGTATCCCACAATTCATTGACTGTTGTGCCACACCAGTTCAGCTGTTGGCAGCGATGCGCCCATGAGCTGGTTTAAGGATGGACAATAATCAATAGACATGAAGAAGTTAACATTTATGACATGATGGATTAAGCGCGACAATTATTAGAGATACAATTTTGGCACTGAACATTTCTGCAAACCACTGATAAGTTCATATAGGATGTCATAGGATGCATTCCATATGGACA
>NC_140197.1:4325206-4420206 GCF_965226575.1 Pagrus pagrus | reverse complement strand
AAGTCAACAACAGGACACAGTGCTACTTTACAGCATCAAGCAGCAGTAATGCCAAAGTTGCACGCTAAGAAGTACATTTTTATTTTAAATGGTAGTTACTAAAAGGTAACACATTGACTTGAATTGTGTGATGCATGTCAGCTGCCAGTGTCTGTAGCCCTGAATTCATTAGAAACATTAGAAATGTTGTTATTCACAACCTCAACGCACAGTTGAGCTTGTGCACTCACTTCAGACGGGGTGTGTGCTAATGCTGTTAGCTAAGCGACTACAATAAAGCTTTAAAAAGGGTGTGAATAACTTTTCAAATCAATCTTTTCAGATCTCGGGCCAGACGAGCTGTATGAAGCCATTTTATGTTTCTTTTTCTCTTGTTTTTCTGACGTTTTAAATCAAGTCCCCAGCTACTTCAGTTGTTTGGGGGAATGATGTCACTGTGTTTATCTGTGAAGCTCCAGAAATGCCATTAAAACTCATCAACTTTGGGGTTAAGTTGTATCTGACTAGTGTATGGTGTTTAACCTTTCTCTTATTTAATAACACCATTATAATTATCGGTAATACATTGATATCCATCCGTGCTCACTTTCTAATAGGTCTTTAAGTATTCAGTTATAAATGTTAGGAAGTCAATGACAAAGTTTTGTTTTTAATGTTTGTTTAAAGTTGTTCATTAATGGATTCATGGAGATTTTTCACAGTACAACAGCTGTTCTCTTTATGATTTATTACTAATTAGTAATCAGTCTCTCATGAGAGGTACCTTATTAGAAAGTGGTGTCTTTCTGTTGTCTTTTGTAAACTATGTAGGCTGATACAGCTGCAGAGGACCTACCACGAAGTGACAGCTCTTCATTTTCTTTTTAATCCCACCACTTTGATTTGCAGGCTGCTACCTGTGTCAGCAGCAGGATGTCTGTGTGTGTGTCTGAACGTAAAGTTTCCTCTTGACGCCCGGGATGATAAAAATCCACTGCTCACATATTTCACCACTGCTGCTGAGTGGGTTATCTATCACGCCTGAGTTATGCAATATCACATACACACACACACACACACACACACACACACACACACACACACACACACACGTGCAGAAATCATAACAGTGATGGTGACGGTGATGCAAGAGATAAAGGAGCAGTCCGCGTATTACAGCATGGCAGCAGGTCGACAGGCGGTGACAGCCAGGAGAGAGAGAGATTACTGGAACACACACACAAACGCACGCACGCACACACGCACGCACACACGCACACACGGGCACACACACACACACACACACACACACACACACACACACACACACACACACACACACACACACAATCTTTCCCACACACACACACACACAGGCACTCAGAGGGTGAGATATGTCTCCCAGCATAGAGATGTACTCTGCTGTAATCTCTTTGTCTACAAGATACACTTGGATGGATGGTTACAGGACACAGAGAGAGAGTGTGTTGCAGTGTATGTCGTACATCCCAGTCTTTAGTCTGGTGAACCCAGTGCCACATTGGAAAGACATTTTATAGGCTATGGGCTTAATAAATAGTTAATATACCTGTTTAGTGTTTTAAGGTTATAATCCTTTTATAGGATAGTTGGGACTTCCTTTAACACTCACCTTGCATATGTACACTGAATTCTGCGCAATGTTCTGAAAGTCTGAAAAGCAAAATCTCTTGATTTACCTTTGTCCCAAGGGATGGTCAAAGGTTTGTTGCTGATAAATCCATCAGTTGAAGCCTCAAGAAGATCACCTTTCAAGTTTTTAGCCAATAATTGTTTCCAAAGAATACGGCCAATTTTTATAGAAGTCATTTAAACCCGGCTGAGAGCCAATCATGTTGCAATACAGAACAACTTCAGTGGTCGGGCCAATCCAATGTCACACTGCAGGCATAAACACCTGTATTAGACATGTCTTTTTCCTCATCTAAATGAGGTATAATACAGATTACATACAAATTGGTTACCTAAATACATAAATACTACCTATATAAATGAGAATAAATCTACCTTGTACCTTGTGTCTTACCTAAATGTTGTATTTATATAATTTTATTCCAGAACAGCTAATATTAGACACCAACAGTGACAGTGTTTTAATGGAATTGTTCAACGTTTAGGGTAAATACATTAATTTCCTTTTGTTATCAAGAGTTAGTTGGGATACATACATCAACGCCTCTCTCATGTATACAGTAAATACTTTGCTGGAGCCAGCAGCTGGTTAGTTTAGCCTAGCTTAGCTTATTTTAGCTCAGATTAGCATGAAGACTGGAATGTGTCTTTATATGTCTCTCACAATTCTGGAACCACACATAAAAAACATACTCTGGATTGTCTTTGAAGTGACGTGCTGATACTGGTCAATCCTCCGATTTGAGTCGTTTCATTTTAGGTGGAAGTATTAAACAGTGGGTGGAATTTGAGGGTCATTATTGAATTCATTCTTTAAAAAAGCATTTTGTTCTTAGTTAGGATTCAAGTTCATCAGCAGTGGCTCAGGTCAGTGGAGTTCCCCATGGTTCTATAATGGGACCACTGCTGTTTTCTGTCTGCAGGTTGCCTCTGGTTCATTGTATAAGATGAGACACGACTAATTTTCTTCTTTATGCAGATATAACTTTGTCTTTTGATTGTTTTAGTATCCTTCAGTGACCCACCACATGACCAAGAAACATGACAGAGCATGTGACTAAAGATTCAAAAACCTGTTCATTTACACACACATCAAAGATCAAATCTATCAGGAAGCTGTAGCAAGCCTCTTTGTGGTCTAAAAAAACAGACCAATCACACATGAACACAAACACTTAATCTCATGAACTCTTGAAGTTGTTATTGTTGTCATGTTTTACTGTTTTGAAATCCTGTTGTTGTTGTTGAGGTTGCTGATGTTTTTGCACTGTGATTACGCTTGTCCTGTGAGTGTTTTTATACTGTGATGTTTTTTTTATCTTATTGACTTCGTCTTGTTATGCTCAGGGACTGCAGATGTAAATGAGCTTTAAGCTAACTCTGGTACAGCTAAGATTTTGTGCACTGTCCCTGTCAAATAAATAAAATAAAGATGAATGTTACAGTTTGGGTAATGTCACCAACGCCTTATTCAGATTAAATGAAACAATAGATGACGTCCTGCTGCAGCACAGAGGTGTTGGAGATGTGTTTTCTTGTGGTGAGAAAACCACGTTGTTGTCTTTTATTATGCCTGTTGGTTCCCATAGGAACGACATCCACAGCTTAAAACCTGTGCTCACATGAATGGACCTCAGTTGGATCTGTCTCAGTGCAGTTTTTTTTTTAGTAACATTGCCTTTTCAGAGAGGCTGCCTTTACCATGATCAAACATTAACCATATGGTGAATATCAGCTGGTCTCTAAATTGATGCATTCATCTGTTACATGCCCTGCAGTTTAAACATTCACACTTTAAGAATTCAATAGACTTTCAAAGCTAATGTTTCAATGAGGCCCAGATTCAGTCCTGCTCTTAAGGCTGTGTTGTTTTCAACCTAAGTTACACATCCAGCTTCTTAACACAACATATTATTGCATGTCCTGTGTTTCACTACAAATGTGTTGTAAGGAGTAAAATGAGATTGTTAATGTTTTAATACTGTTGTCCTTGATTTATTTCCTCCTTCTTGGACAGTCAGAAGGGTTTATTGAACTCTGGGTCAGGATCCTAAAAATGGCTTTCTGTCAGGAAAAATATTTTCTGAAGTTGTTTCACTATAAACGTGCATTCAATAGTGGGTCATAATGACCAAGAAACTTTAATATAATAACTGAAATATTCGTACACCCTCCTATGTTTGGTTGTCAATTTTTAGATTTTCTCTGAATCAATGAGTTTGCAAATATCCGTTTTGACGATTTAGTTTAAAAATGTAAAATAACAAATAGCCTAAGTCTGTAAAGTTATTATTATTATTATTATTATTATTTTTATTATTATTTGTAGTAGTAGTATAAGTATTATTATTAGAATTATCATTATTATAATGAAGAAATAAAGCAGTCTGCTATAAACCTGCCTTGAATCTGTAGCCTAAAAAACAAGTCATTTGTTTGGCTATTAGAGGCACACACACATTTCCCTCCCTCCCTCTCTCGCACCCCCCCCCCCCCCACACACACACACACACACACACACACACACACCATGCCTGTCACAGTGAGCCAGTCATCCTGTAATGGCTGCCACTGCTCATTGTTCACATCCTGCTTTGTCTTCAGCGCCATTTTGACTCTGCGGGAGGAGGAGCAGTTAGCATCATATCCACACACTCTAATGGCAGGCAGCTAGCCATGCTAGTCTCCTTCACATTCAGACTGTTAGCTTAATAAAGGGAGAAAAAAATCGCCACACCGGGCTCCAGTTAACTTCACTGCCATCACACTACAAGGAGGGTGAGCTCAGCTGCACTGTGGTGAGCTCCAGGTCTCACACTGTCAGTAACAGGCTTCATTGTTGCTCTGCTTATTCTCACATGGTGGAAGCTACTGCTGGTGGAGGGTCTTTCTATGCTAACCATTAGCTATTACTCAGAGGCTAGAGGGCTAGCCATGCTAAGCTAACGTGTGAAACAACATCCTGCCTTGGCCTCCTTTTTTTTTATCTGCTCTGGAAAATATCACAGTCATTCTCAAACTCATTTCTTCAGAGGTTATCTCTGTGTAAACACAGGAGTTCAGCCATACTGGGCCATTCCAGGCTATTTCAGGCTATATATGCTAGTTTAGGTTGTCAAGTGTGGGAAAACAGATGGAGCTGTGCAAATACACTGCAAACTAGCAGAACTGAATATATATTAGCAAATGAAAATATTGTAAAATGACAAATATTTTATTATAATGACAAAATTCTATTTTAGTTATAATAAAACAAACAAACCTGGAAATGAAAGTAGGCTCAGTGTTAATTGTAATGTATAAATGTAGACTGTTGATATAAATGTAAATGAATGTAGGCTAATGTAATGATAGCCTACTATAAATTAAATAAATTAAATATATAATTATAACAGGTAACAGCAGATAATTATAAAAATGATAATAGGTCCATTAATCAGCTTTATTGTGGGATATTTAAAATTGCACTGTATTATAGTGCAGCCTACATATGTGTTAACGTCATTGTTAAATAGGTAGGCCTGTTCAACACTTAATTCATATAGGCTGTAAAACAAAACGACAGGGGCCACATCGTAAATGTTTGTCTGTTTTTTATTATTATTATTCCACTATGAAAATATATGTACAATAAATAATTTGGATTTTCACTATTAAAGAATCTCAATAAATAAACTAGGGTCTAAAACTCGGGTCATCAGCAGGGCTTCTCTCTCGCCTGGTCTCGTTCAAAGAGAGAATGAATTCATCCTTCACTTTAGATTTTTCTAAGAGCAGTCCAGCTTTCTGCGCCTAGACTCCGTGGACAGTTCCTGAGAAGTTATTTAAGGATCCATGAAGCTGCACCAGAATAAGGAAACAAATCCAGGCGTAGGGTTCATATTTTTAACAAAAAAAAAATCAAAAACAAGAAAGGCAATAAATACCTGAAATTTGGAAAAGAGGAGAGAAACAAATCCACAACGTTTCCATCGTGGAAAAAAAAATCCCTTCCATGTTTAAAATTAAAAAAGTCAAATTAACTGCATCTCTCTTAAACTACATCATAGCCGCAAAGTAAAACCAGCAAGAAGACGAAAAAATATATTTAAAAACGAACATAATTTTCATTCAGAAATGTTTCAGGAATGTTGCCGAGAAGCTTGTCGGAGTCCTCGCCGAGTGCCGTCTCCTCCGCTCGATTGTTCCTCCACACACAGGCCGTGCGTCCGTGCGCTCCTTCACTTGGTTTCACGGTTTCATATTTAAACGGAGCAGCGGGCCTCAGAAGTTGAGGTGCTGCAGGTCTATGGTGCACAGTGTGCTTGTGAAAAGGTCGAAGTCCTCCTCCGAGAAATCCACCGGACTGTCCAGGGAGCTCTGCAGGCTGGGTGACAGGCAGGCATCCCCGGCAAAGAAGGCCAGGTCGGGGAGCGTGGATGATGCTAAAGAGGCGGCTGGAGGAGCCGATGAGGAGGTGGAGGTGATGGAGGAGTCCCGCTGCTCGGAGAATGACGGATCGGGCGCTGCTACTGCAGGCCCGGGCTCGAGCTGCATCAGGCCCGGGTTGTCAGCGGAGTTCGTGGCGGTGAACGCCGGCGGTGAGTGGTGAGTCGCCGTACCGTCAGAGGAGCCAGATGCGCCTGGCAGCGGTGGGCGTTCGGGGCGGCTCAAACGGCCTCCCTCCTCCGGCGTGGGCTGTGCATTGTCCCCGCTGTCATTAGCGTAGGTGGTGGGAGCGGCGGCCGAAGACGGATTGCCGCTCCCCGACTCGCTCTCCGACGTAGCCTCCCCCGTGCCAGATGCTTCCAGGGGCTGGCTTGAATACGGGGATGAGGCATCGGCGCCTTCGAGCGGCTCGAACCCGCCCGGGTCGCTGGATTCATGGCCGCCTCCACCACCTCCGTCCCGGTGGTGCGTCGTCTGGCGCTTGTGTTTCATCCGCCGGTTCTGGAACCAAACTTTGACCTGCCGCTCGGTCAGATCCAAAAGGGCCGCGATCTCCACCCTCCTTGGCCGGCATAGGTACTTGTTGAAGTGGAACTCCTTCTCCAGCTCCAGGAGCTGTGTGTTGGTGTAGGCGGTGCGCAGCCGACGGGACCCGGCTCCTCCACCGTCCAGACTCGCCTGGCTCGGGTCTTCGGGGACACAAAGACACATAAAGGAGGGAGACAGAGAGAAATTATGAGGAGGATTTATTGTGCAAAAAATCTTTTTCAAGCTATTCTCATTTTTATTGTAATTTTATATTTCGTTTAAACTTCAAATTATAATCTACTTCATGGGAGCCCTGTAAAACCTCTGCAGTTTTATTGCGCGCACGATTTCAAGCCAAGAAAAAAGCTGCTTCTGCACCGAGCAGAAATCCCCTCGGCTCTTCTGTCTGTAATAAAACAGTAATAAAACACAAAAAGTCTCATAAAAAATACTCCTTCCAATTACAGTAGCAGCTAAAGCCATAACTGTGAGAGTGGAGCAATTTGGTGGTGGTAAAAATAATAATAATAAAAAAAGAGAAAGAAAACGCAGATAAAGACAGATGATCGTAATGTCTCTTCTGTAAGCCTGGAGTGCAGCGAGCCTGCTGTGAGAGGCTGCAGCGTGTGATCAGAGATGCAAAGAGAGCAAAATAAATATATCACGGGATAGGGAGGAAATGTGCAGGGAAATGTGGGAATGTCGATGTGAAGCGAACATGGCGGTATCTGTCAGAAACATAACCAAACCTCTGGATGGCTCTGTGAAGGAGACCAGAGAAGGAGAGGAACTGGGAGGACGAGAAAACAAGATCTTCCATTAAAATAGAGCAAGAGAAATAAGAGGACAAAGACAAAGTAGTGATTGTTATGGAGGTCAGTGTAAAGACAGAAATGACCTAAACCCGAGAAAATGAGATTGTGTGCAGTGTGGCTGCTGTGTGGATGTAGCTTATACACCACAACCCCCCACCCTGACATATTTTGCTCGGTCGCTTTGCCTCGCCATTATATTTCCTGCCTCCATCCAATATGGCTACCATCTCAGTTGTGTTGTGAATTTATAATACTAGAGTGATGGTGGTGGTGGTGCTGCTGCTGCTATCAAATCACACCACCCAATGAACAGAAGGCTGCAGCAGCAACCACCTGCAGGGTGGATAAAGACTAAAAAAAAAACCTCTGCGCTCTTTAGCGCAATATTACTATAGGGTATGGACAGGATGCATTTTGAAAATGTAAGCTAGAGATGATACAGAGGATGCTGGAGTGAAAAGCCCTGCACTCAGTGTTCGGATCATTTTCTACATATTGATTGTTGGAATGACAGAGGTGATGTGTGTGAGATGGTGATGGGCTCAGATTTAAATGCATGATGATGAGAGAGTGTGCAAAGCACTGCAGCATAATGCAGTGGTCTAGATATGGCTTCCCTGTTGACACAGCATCACAGCACTGCACAATACACACACACACACACACACACACACACACACACACACATAATACACTGAGGCAGAAAAAGACAATGTCATCTAACCAAATCCATGCTGTGTGCGGGTTATTTCAGAAATGAAATGAAGATGCAGACAGAGAAATGAAAGCACAGCCGTACTCCCCTCACACTCCCACCACACACACTTCCACACACTGGCTCCCGCATCCCCAGCATACCGACCTGTGGGCGACTCGATGCCCGTCGAAGCGTACCCGGAGGCGGTCGGCGACGGGGAGGACGAGGCAGGGGGGATGATGGATCCACCACCGCTGGAGCTGCTCCCAGGCTTGGGGCACTTTTTTGATGACTTCTTCTCCTTCATCCAGGGGAACTCGTGGGCCAGCGGACCGGTCGGGGTTGCCGTTGCCGGGGCAGGGGCCTGCCCGGGCGGACAAGGCTGCTGGGCGGCTCGGTGGTGCGTCTGGAGGCCATTAGTGGCGGAGGTTCTCCGGTTCTGCTGGCTCCTAGCAGTCGGTCTCGGCTGGCTGGCTGTGCAGGGGCTGAGGCTGGGGATGGTGTGCTCGAAGGGAGGCGGAATTACTGTCGACTCCTTGATTGATGAAGTTTGAAATGACTCCAGGACGGCGGGGAAGGACGTCAGGCACTCTGCTAGGGACGGCTGGCTGTTTATAAAACCGATCTCCCTCTCAAATTCAAAATTCATAGCTCCC
The DNA here is from genome assembly GCF_965226575.1 of Pagrus pagrus. Lineage (NCBI taxonomy): Eukaryota > Metazoa > Chordata > Actinopteri > Spariformes > Sparidae > Pagrus > Pagrus pagrus. Next base: position 4,411,432 of record NC_140197.1, on the reverse strand, counting down.
TCACACCGGTTTCAGCCTCAAACGGCGAGACCCCCCGAACAATCCCTTCCCAAAATAAAAAAAAACAAAACACATGCACGCACACGCGCACGTCCGCACACGCACACAACACAATATGGCTGCTTAAAAAAATAAAACGAAATGAAAAAACGCACGAGCATGTAGGCTCCCGACCGCAATGGCGTGAATGCGGTGGCTATATAATAATTGTGTATATTGGTGATATTACTAGCGCATGGGGACCTGGGTAGGCTAAACTGAAGAACTATGGGGCGAAATTGCAGCCAATTCCTGGTCATGTGACCCAAAACAGCCAATCGGGGGGGCGGGCCTGGCGGCTGCGATGGCTGTGGGAAGCAGCATTATTATTTGTCCACCAAATGCTGTGGCAAAGAGGGGCTATATCAACGGATAGCTGCTATTGTTTTGTCCTAACGGGGGGTAAATTCAGCGGGGAAAAGAACGGGAAGGCGGCCGGTCACCATGTGCGCCGTGTGGGCGGCGGGTCGGCGCATCCGAGCCCGGTGTTACGCACGAACAATAGAGCATCTCGGGCATTTTTTCGGTCCTCTGGGTGATGTAATGACGGTTAACATTGGGTGAACGGAGCTGGCCGTTTACAATATGGCTCCTCCAGAAGAAGAAAAAAAAAAACAGTGTTTACAGCACGTAGCTCATTAATCTTATAAAGTGTGACAGAGTCTGAAAATCCCCAACTTAGACACAGCAGACTTGGAGAGGGTTTTAGATGGCACAGCAGCTCAGGATGAGAGGATGATGAAGATTTCTACTCAGCTGTAGTGAAGATGAAGCGCACTGGCTTCTGACAGAGCAGAGACAGACACTTAGATTTAACTGTGAGGAGAGGCAGAGAGGGAGCCTGTTGGTGTGTAAGTGTACAATTTTTTTTATTTAACTTCTTCATGTAATTGGGATTCTGCTGTTTTTCTAAATAGCCGTCCTCTCCTGTCCTGTGCGTGTGTTTGCGAGATAAATAGAAGCCTAAATAGCTGCTGTCTAAAAATAATCTCACTAAAATAGTCTCCTCACACAGGCTCCAAAAATTCTTCTAGCAAAGCTGCCATGGCTCTCTCACTCTGTCTCTACAGGATGATGATGTGTGTGTGTGTGTGTGTCTGTGTGTGTGTGTGTGTGTGTGTGTGTGTGTGTTAAAATGTTCGGTGTGTTTACGCAGAGAGAGAGAGAGAGAGAGAGAGAGAGAGAGTTCACAGCGAGGTCGCTCAGTAAAACCAGGAAAAGGAGGGGAGAGCGCAGGAGTCCTGGTAATACTAAAAATAATAATACAGCAGCAGTAATGTGACTGCTAATAGTTAGTGAGAGTGTGCTGAGTGGCCGTCAGACTCAACAGGGCGCACATGTAGATTTTTATAAAGATCAGGAAGGAGTTTAGCAGAGGATATTTTGGGGAGGGCCCGAGGAGCCCCGAGTGGAAAAAAAGGCAGTGCGGTGATCAATCTTTCTCTCCCTGCAAAGAGCCTGACAGCAGCCCCTCTCTCTCCCTAAATAACAAGAAAACCTCCAGTCTTACTCTCTCTCTCTCTCTCTCTCTCCTTCTAGGCGCGCTATTGGTTTTATTTTTATATGTACCTCGCTTTTACGCGCAGCAAATACGCGCAAATTACGCAGAATTATTTTTATCAGAATGACTCAGATACCAGGGCTCAATGGATATAAACTATTTGGCTCGCAACCCCCGTCTCCCTCTCTTTCCCATGCCATTTGGCTTCGCCCCCTGGCTCTGAAAAAGAGGCAGAAATGTGCGTGGGAGTGAGGGGCCATTGAGCGCAGTAGAAAGCGCAGGCAGTGAGTAGGCCGAGGCTGCATTAAAAAACACAGCACACACACCAAGTCCAAACACAGAAGACACAAACTGCTGACTGAGCTCCAACATCACAATAAGCTGCTGTCTATTCCTCCTATCATTTTTACTATTTTCACAATTCATTGGAAATATTTTTTGGGTAAAATTCTGAGTTTTGGTGGCGAACAGGAGTTGTTTTTTAAAAGCTTGTCGTCACATGGGAAGCGTGGACGGAAAAAGAGGATTTGTAACTTTTATTTTCATTTCTTGTTTCTATCCTGATTTTATTTTATTTAAAATCATGTTATCGTATTTATTTAACAGTCTGTTCTTTTGTTTTGGGGGGTTAATGACAAAAAAGTAGGGTAAACAGCTGCCTTTGTCTTTAAGTAAAACGCATTCGTTACAATTCTGTCCAATTTGAAATGTCATTACAAGTTATCATTATTTGAGTATTTTGATTGGTCCAAGACCTGTTTCCACTTAAAAAAAAAAGTTTACACTAGTTCATGAATTGTTATCCATCGTTCTGTTAAATCTGCTGAGCAAAATGACCAGAATTCTTCTGCTACTACAATTATTACTATTATTATTATTATTATTATTATTATTATTTTTATTATTGTTGTTGTTCAAATTTATAGCTACTGCACCATAAGACAAGACATATGTGCACATCTGTCCTGCCTAATATATCCAGACATTATCACCTTATTAAATTGTTGCCGTGATAATTTTTGAGCTCTTCAGTCCATGTGCAGGCTGTAGCGTGTCCTACTGTAGAACTGTACTGTTTTTAACCGTGACTGCGTTCCTGAAGCCGAGCCGAGCTCTCCGTCTGTTTTTATGAGGCAATAAATTAGATCCAATCTCTGCTTATTGGTGTTTTTATTGTCTGTTAGTCCAACGGAGATGTAAAGGGAAGTACGGCCATTATTTATGGGAGCCTGATTTATGTCCCAAGTTTTTATGCTGCTCTCAGGCCTCTGAGCATAAGCGCGTGCTGGAGAGAGAGCGAGAGAGAGAGAGAGAGAGAGAGAGAGAGAGAGAGAGAGTAGTAGTAGTAGTAGTAGTAGTAGTGGGGTGGGGGTTACAGACCATGTGACCAGGCCTCGGGGCTCTTTTTAGTCATAAACATCCACACGGAACAGACCGAGCCGGAGGATCAGCCTGTGTTTGTGTGCGTGTGTGTGTAAAAAGAGAGCTGAAAAGAGAAATGTTGAGCTGGAATGTCTGAGCTGTGATCTCTGCTTTTGGCAACCAAGTGTCTGCTCTGGTTCAGTCGCCACAGTTTGGGTCACATGTGACTGATCTCGGGTCGCTCTGTGGAAAAAGGTGGAACCATTCAGCCCCCCAAGAGAGAACACTGTCTTTCTCATCAAGAGCAAGATTCAAAAAATAAAATGAACATAAGAAAGCTGAAGGAACATCAATCCACACAGTTTAACAGTCCGTTATTACAAACACTAATTCAAATGGTGACATTTTGAAACGGTCAAACAGGAGAGTGTCTGCATTGTCAGACAACACCACACAAGATATCTGTCAAAGGACCGGTGCTACACCTACTTAGGGTGATATGTAACTCCAACCATCTGCTGGACTCTCTGATAGGGTTCTCCAGCTTTGGTTGGGACCAATAATTGGTCACAAGGAGATAACCTAAATTCTTAAAGGAATAGTTCACCCAGAAATTAAACTTTAATCATTATCTACTCACCCCAATGCTGTGTAGTCCACAAAACATTTCTGGAGCTTCACAGCAAAAGAGCGTTGCAGCATTCTCCTAAACAACTGAAGTAGCTGGGGACTTGTTTTTAAACTGAAAAACAACCGAAAAAAACATCAAATGTGTCCAACCCAGTCAACTGTAGCACCCAGACAGGGTGTGAATTAACACTCTTTGCTTATTGCTCAGTAAGGTTTTGGCTTTAAAGGGGATGTAAATAACATTTTTTTAATCAATTTGTGATCTCAGGGCTTCCAGAGACTTGTATTATGCCGGATGAGCTGTATGGGGTCATTTTATGTTCGTTTTGGTTGTTTTTTATGTCCTCAGCTACATCAGTTGTTTAGCAGAATGCTCCAACACTGTTTCAAGAAATGTTTCATGGAAACGAAACACCTAACTTTCCATCGGCAGATGGGTGAGGAGATAATGACTGAATTTTAGTTTTTGGATGAAATGATCTTAAAGTGCTAGTTGTAAGAAAAGTTCATTTTTGAGTCTCATTCCCAACTTGTCAAATAATGACGCTCTGGTATGGCGGCCGACCCATCCTGCAAATGTGTCAGTTTTTGACAAGCTGGAAATGAGACTCAAAAATGAACTTTTCTTACAACTAGCACTTTAAGGTCCACCCACTTTAATTTTCCATACCTTTCGACCACACCTCAAGGTCTTGTTCACCATTTTCAGAGAAGCTGAGCTACTGTACAAGCCAGACTACATATGTTCCACAGAACTCGCCCCAAATCACTGTTGAAATGAACTGGTGTTGCTGGAATAAAATGAGCAATGTTAATGCAGAGGAACAGATGTTTCTCACGTGAAATGTCCAAATTTAGAGGTTAGATAGGGTTTCAGCATGTTGCTCAAGAACACTCGAACAGTGTCGGTCGTGTGATCGGGGGGCTGTGGGGGCCCAAGCTGCCCTGCTGCCACTGTGCAGCTCCAATAACAAGTAACTTAGACAGGAACAGTTTAAATTACGGCCTCCATTAATTTTTCCAAAATTGCATATCATTTTTTGCATAGATATGACATCATCATCAGTGGGATTTATTGCATAAATATAGGTGTATGATGATATCAACACTGGACACTCACATGTCATGACTAGCTCTGAGGGAGTTTGAGCTCTTACTGTCAGTGAACACAAACTTTGACAACATTTGAAGATGTCAGACAAAAACAACAGAGAACGTTCTCTGAGAAACCAGCAAAATAAGTAACCACCTTCTTCCCTGTCTAGACTGTAAAGTATAAAGTAGAAGTTTTCCTTTAGGTTAAAATGTTTCATTTTACTTCTGACAGGTTACATGTGGATCTTGGCTTCATGATTATTCTAGGTCACATTTAATTATTGGGAAGGTTTACTGACAGTGATGCCAAGCTTTAGCCTGAGGTATTGACCTGATATTCAATAGCGTCGGTTCATCCCTCAAGACATGCTGTTTGAAAGAAGTCACTCCAACACCAGATCTAGAATTCATGAACATTTTCTGTCTTCAGGTGCTGGATCACAGACCAGATACTCACTGTGAACATCACGTAACATCTGTGCAAAATGAATTGTGCAAGATTGAAACACTTATTTGTACTTTGAGAGGATTTGGGTTAAATAACAGTGATGCATTGTATCTTTAAAAGGTTTTCACTATCTACAAAAAACAGTCATGTTTTGCTCTTCATCACTTTCTATCAGAAGGCAGCTGATTCAAAAGGATTGAAAGGAAATTATTCCCTAGCTGATTCCCTTCAATCTTGATAATCACTGGAAATATACACCACCACAGAACTTGACTAACTTTTGTTGAGTCTAGGCCTGATATGCAATTATTTGCATATTTTCATAGTTTATTAATTTTGCCCCAGCTCACAGCCAAGAGCAGCCCACCAGAGCAAAGGGTTGTTTGCATGTTGCCATGACAGTCAATACAATTGGTGTTGGCAGGCTTCCACCTGACAGCCTAACAGAGTGTTACTGCCCCATCAGACGGGAGGGTGATGTTTTAATAATTAATTACCAAAAAGTTCTTTACTCCTGAGAATCATAAAAAACTGACAATAGCTCTGAATAACATAACATTTTATTAAAGAATTGTTCGACAGACAACTCTCTCAACAATGAAAGAAAAAGGAGCTACAAAGGACAAAGAAAGAAGTTGTTTTTCTCCAAAAAGACTTGTTCTTTTTTCCAGCTAATATTTTGTCTAAATTTCCGACTATGCATGGATAGGTCACCAATCCCCATCCTTGCCTTTTTCCTTGTACAAGCCAAGACATTTATGTACAAGGGTCATTATAGGAACATAAAAACTACTTATTTTCTTCTAAAATACAAGAACTAAAAAATGTAACTTCAGTACAATGGACAAGAAGAAACACAATGTTGTTTTTTTTTTCTTTCATAACAGGTAAATACTAAAAAAGTACAGTATTTTTTCTCGATATAAATACATGAAGGATAAATAATAATAATACAAAACAGAAAGTCTTTTTAAACCGGCTATAACAAATAAATATTTATATATGAATGTTCACTTGAACACACATTGGCGAAAGACGCTTTGATTGGAGGGCCTTCCGTCTTCAAAATAAGATTTTATCATTATTATTTTTTACCTTTAACCATCAAAATGTAAACTCTAAGTGCAACAATGATGCCCAGACGTGAAAAGCATATGTGTAAATCTGCACTTTTAAAAACCATGCAACAGGTTTATTTCGAGAAGAGCAGAGGGTGTAGTGAGGGTCACACACACACACACACACACACACACACACACACACACACACACACAGCTACATCCTTCACAAGCAGACTGGAAGGGTCTCGTGTGTGTGTTGACCCAAACTCTCCTCACTGACAGTTCAAACAAATAAACCCAGCTGTTTTCAAAATGTGTGATATTCACATCAGCCTAGATTTCTGGGACATGCATTTTTGTTCAAATATATACCCTGTATCCACGTTAAAAGTCAAGATATGAGAGAACAAAACAAAACAATATAAAATGTGGACTTTCACGCATTAGTGTCTGCTAATGTAAGTGAACCCTTCCAAAGTGACAGAGAGAGAGAGAGAGAGAGAGAGAGAGAGAGAGAGAGAGAGAGAGGAGGGCAATGGCTTACCCAAACATAAATAAATAGTGTTCTCCACTCTTATTATTTACCCTGTGTCGATGATGTGCTAAAATAAGAACAGTAAAATGTCTCTTCCATGTCCTCTCATGTGTTTGTATGAAGTTGTCAACAGCTGGTGTAACCTGGCTGTGGAAGTGTGTCAACGAAAGGAAGCTAGCTTAGCATTGCTGTTCGTGTATGGAGGAGTGATTGGCTAACGTAGCTTAGCACAGATGTGTGTCTATGGGAGCTAGTTCAGCCTTTGAGCTTGTAGCTTCTTAAACCCTGTTAGAGTGATGGGAGGGGTGGTGAGTGCATGTGTGGTGATGGGTGTGTGTATGTGTGTGTGTGTGTGTGTGTGTGTTAGGGGGGGTCTGTGGCGGATTTGAGAATTTTTGCCTTCTTCAGAAGCCATGTGCTGCTGCCACAGACAGGAGACAGAGGGTTAGTAGTGATTCAGTCTGGACGGACAGAGACGGGTACGGCATGAGGCACAAAGAGACAGTGGAGGGAAGACTGTCCAGTGGTTTTTATGTGCTTCGTGGAACGAGGGGAAGAGAGGAAGACGAGTGATGCCAGCTCCAGCCATATATTTCTGTTGTCGCTCTCTCTCCAGCTGATGGAGAGGCAGAGCCTTCCACATAGCTCAGCTTGGCTGACAACAACATGTGTTGCCTGGAGGGGGAGAGAGCTCAGCGTCATAAATCTAACCACCTCGTTAACTGCCCATTAAAATCTCAACTATTTCATTTACCAGGCGGGAGAGCTGTTTGTATATGTGTGTGTGTCTTTGGGGGGGGGGTGCGGGATTTTATTATCAAAGTACAATTTTAAAGCACATACTAGCTCTAACACAGCCATTACAGGCTTTTTTACAACATGCTAGCTGAGCTGCTGCTGTAGTTTGCTCCGCCCACACAAAAACTGTTCAGTAATGCATTAGAAATCCAGGGAGGAAGACTCCTGTGACTACTAAATAATACTTCTGCATCTTTTAAATGATTTTAAATATAGAACATTATACAGAGAGATTTTTAAAAAACTGACATCTCTTTCTTTGTTTGAATACAGAAGTCCTTATTGCAGTTTTGAGGTTGCTGTGCAGTAGATTATCAGTCTAATGACTACTGACCAAACAATGGTGTTCACCACACATCTTGTTTTGCCATACAGCTGCCGATATGTCTCTACACCAGTGCCACAAGACGAGCTTCCTGACATTCATTTTCCCTGGGGGGATGTGGGAGACAATTGACTGTACACCTCATCTCCCACGCCTACAATATGCTTCACTGCCCTGGGACCAAGAAATACACTCTGAGAAGAATGCAAATTGCCCTCAGAGGGTTCATGTTGAGTGTGTAGGTGTGCCAAAAGAACACTAAAATGATTTTAAATCACTGATAATGTGCTTTAGGACATTAAGCAGTTTTGAATGTGTAAGTTAAGTAACTTTTTTAAATTGAAAGTTAAACTCATAACGTACTGTTAAATGGTAGAAAGGTTTTGTGTTATGTCCTCCTGTATGAGGATGTTAAGTTTTAGTAGTAGAGAGTCAGTTAATAAGTTTGGTCGCAGCTTTAAAAATCCTTGGAAATGTTTTTGGCAACCACCATTGATATCGGTACTTTTACAGGGCAGAGGTGTGACTGTTATGGACTCTTTTGGCAACATGAATGGTTTCAGTCCATCACTGCTACTTTATAATAGACCCAGCCTTTGCCTCCTAAAAAATAGATTAACTGCACTGTCAAGGTAACAGTGAAAGCTCGAACTCTAATCAGACCTGATGGAGGTATTGATGAAGGCAGTGGAAACAGGGTGGAGCTGGACAACACCAAACACTGATTGTGCCCCTTTGTGGCTATAGAGCACAGGACAAACCACTGGATAGCTTCTGTCTGTCTCGTTCTGTCTCTGCTGCCGTCCCATTGCAGCAGTTGAGTCCCCACGTGTTAGTTAGTCTGTTAGTGAGTCACGTCGAGTTACTTGTTCTGTGTCGTCTTCACTATTTCCTACGTTGTCATTTTGTTCCAAACCTGCTACAGGTGAGTGAGCTTGGGTGCTTCCTGGATTCTGCCCTGAGTCGAGGTGTGGTGCGCCGACAGCTCGGTGTACGTAGGGTGTGTGGGCGGGTCACAGGGACCCGGGGGGCCCCCTCCGCCCACATGGTGCTGGTTGGCGGCCGACATGGGCCCTGCGCCATTGTAGTCCATGGTTTGGTGGTGAGGTGGCGTGGGGCCGAGGTGGTTTAGCCCGTACATGGAGGGCCCCGAGCCAGGCATGGGTTCCACATAGCTGCCACCCCCCACGTAGACTGGACTGGCCTGCATATTGGTGGGAGTCCCATAGCCAGCGCTGTTGGCCTGCACTAGGCTGTGGTGGGGATGGGGGTCGCCATAGTCTGGGTCTGGGGCGCCATACTTCTGCTGTGGCGGACAGCCCTTCACTGGGACATTGGAGTAGGCAGTGGACATGGAGTAAGACACTCCCTGGTGGGGCTTGCCGAAGGACGGCGGAGATGGGACATCGTAGCCTGCTCCCCCTCCCATGGGGTGCATTGAGTTGAGGAAGCTGGCGGAGGACTGCATGGTCAGGGGTGGGGAGCCAGTCGGTGAGGGCCCTCCAGAGCTGGAGCTCAGGCCCTTGGACTTCTGGTCCTTCTTGTACTTCATGCGTCGGTTCTGGAACCAGATCTTAATCTGGCGTTCAGACAGGTTGAGCAGGTTGGCCATCTCCACGCGGCGTGGTCGGCACAGGTACCGGTTGAAGTGGAACTCCTTCTCCAGCTCGACCAGCTGTGCACTGGTGTACGCTGTACGAGCCCGCTTCGATGACGCTGACGAGCCGCTAGTAGGACTCTTCTCCCCGCTGCTACCACTCTCTGCTCCACCTGATGCTGAGGAGAGAAGAGGAAACATTATAAAGAGAAAGAGCAAGTGAGACAAATTAAATGAAAAATGGAGAAGAAGAACTCTTAAAAGAAACAAAGGGGCACTAAAAAATCCCTGGAAAATGGAGAGGGTGAAAGTGGAAAAAATGTACAAAAAAGAATGAAACAGTACAAATGGAAACAATGTAGATAAAGTCCAGGTATAATAAAAAGGTAAAGGATGATAAAAATTCAGAGAGCCAAAGAGGAAGAGGGAATAAAACACAATCAAGCTGCATGCTGGTGGAAATTGAAAGCATTCAGGTTCTTAATAAAGCAGAGGGGGGTCCAGGCATGCCGGCTGAATTATCCCTTGATATTAGTTGTCAACACTTCATAACAGTGGCAGTTATTAAGAGACGGAGGCCCCGGCGCTGGCCGAGGGCAGCTAAATTGCATCTTGACTGGAAAGACAAACCCCCCACAGCAACAGCAGCTGCAACACAAAGACTACAGCAGGCACTGAGGCTGATCTGCACTCACTTCAATCAGCTCGCCAAGAAAAGGCAAACTTCTTCCAAATTTATGTGATAGTTATACTGACTCCCAATAGAGCTGATAGGTATATTCAGTGACCTGCTCAACACCAGTGGAAAACTACCTGATGCACTGTTAGTTTATCTAAATACAGGTGTACAAATGTTTTTTTCAAAATGGTAATGTGTATGTTACTCTCAGCAGGAAGCTAATTCGTTTGTCTCTAGACGATGGTTGGTTTTCAGACTCAAAAGAGCAGCCACAATTAAGTAGGACGTAGCTGTATATTATCAATATTTGTGGTTATGATAACATTATAGTCATCAAAGTCACTGCTGAGATCTTGGAACATCAGTGACAATAGGTCCTACAGGGGAACAATCACTAGGTCCGGCAGTCAGCCGGGTTGTAAACAAGGTGACAGATACACAGTGTTTCCAATAGGTGTAGTTACATCAAACTGATACAGTTCAATATGACAGCCCTGCAGGAAATCCTCCCTTGATGAATGTTCTAATGTTCAGAGGTGTTGATTCATCATCATAGTGTTTTATATAGTATTTTGGTGGGTGCTGGTAAACTTGTTTCATCATGCTGAGGGGTGTTTTTATCATTATGTCCTACTCATTTATATCAATGAGGCTAGAGTAAATACTAGAAACACCTGTCTGCATAATACAATAACATAATGTAGCAGTTTGACAGCATCACAAACCACATACTCCAAAATGACAGCCCAGTTGTTAGAATAAAACGTTGACATTGTATGTTTCTGCAAACCACAGACAGGTTACATGTTTAGGTTTCATATGTATTACATTGACATTTCTACAACATTTGCCCTATCAGGTTTAGATTAGATGTATATGTTACGAGATGGAGGGGATGGTAATGGCCACCAAGCGAGAGACACTGACCACACATTGTTTCCACATGAGACGTCAGGAAATTTTCTGGCTGTGCCTGTGGCAACAGAACCAGGCAAGTCGTAACATAATCTTTTTCTCACACTAACCAAGTGGTTTTGTGCTTAAACCTGACCAGAACAGAAGAACTAAAATAAAGAATTCTAAACTTTCAATATATCAAATGCAAAGTTTCAACATAAACCTGGTTTGCAAAAACGTACATTGCCAACACACGTGCTCCTGATTGGGTTGTAAATGCTCACAGAGTTGAATCAACACCTACTTGACACAGGTTCCACAACACCTGAATGTTAGAGCCTTCATGGTGTTAGGTGGTATTATTTTTCGCTGGGTGAACCTAAAAAACTGGTAACTGAGTCTACACATGAAGGTCAAACCCAGAGTGAGTGATGCTACATTAATCCTTCATTTGCACAGGAGATCCAAGTAACTCATGTGAGTGTGGACAACTACAGTCACGGCTGAAGCAGGAAGTCGTTTTTTAACACTGTGATTTGATAATAATTAAAGTGTTAGCTTTCACTTTATTTTTCATATAAATTGACTGACTTTGGAGTTTGTTTATGACCCGTCAGACTGTCTGACCCTGGTGTTTCTTTCTGCTTTTCCAGATCCCAGAATTTACTTTGGTGTACACAGTGTTATTATAAATAGTTATAAAAACATAACCTGGTTTTACTTTTGTCTCTACAGAGTGGTCATGCCTGGTGTGAGCATCATTTGAATACAGCCATGCTGAAGGTTCCATGTGTCAAAACAACTTACATACATGATGGTTAGTCTGCTGCTGAAGTGAATGGCTGCTGAAGTGGGCTAACTTTACCAGCAACAGATGATACTTTGTTAGCTCTGTGCTGGTGTTTTTTCCATCTTGATGTTTATTCCAGACTAAACAGTAGTGCTGAACTCCAGTGCCTCTTCCATCTCTCTCTGTGTGACTAATACGCCTGTTATGGAAATGTGGGGATGTATCTATGTGTATGCCTGTGCCATGTTCATACAAATAATTGCTGATGCAGTACAGTTCAAAGCCAGCACTTAGATCCTATCTCTCCATAATTGTATCTCGCTCAACAGTATAAACAGTTGAGTCTAGTGTTTATTTCTGGGGACGGGGACAGAAACACAAGAGAAGTAACCATCACATCATCTGTCTCACAGAGCGCTGACATTCTCCAAATGATTGTTTCAAATTCCCATCAATAAACAGTCTAATCTTCTCAACTCTATGCCCAGTCAACTAAAAGCTTTATGAATGTGAGTATGAGACTCATATTCATTATGGCAGAACACAAATTCTCTCATTGATAACTACCAATTCAAATAACATATCTGTCTGTCTGTTATCACACATTCATATGATATTCAAATTTATCATCCTGTTGTATTTCTTTCAAATATCTGCTTGTCATTCTCCCTCTCTCCGAAAATCTATTCATCTGTTATCGTACATGACATTTAAATTCATCTTGTTCATATCTCCCTTCTTGCACTGCATGGCTTTCCGAGGAGGTGCCAAGAGGAGAACAAGAGGAGAGAGCAATACAGGGCAAATAACAGAGGACACAGGTCAGGGAAAGGAGGAGGATGTGCTGGAGAAAGAGGAGAAAGTAAATAAATGAATGAAGGGAGGTGTGTTGGCTACTGGCTGCAGGTTTGTGGCAGCAGGTTAGCCAGACCGTCCTATAACTGACTGTACTGTTTCTGTAATGAACTCATGACTGCTCTGTTGTCACTGACCATCAACAATACTCAAAATATCCCTTTTGGTAACACTTTCTATGAAGCCCATGTCTATAATGCATTATAACAATGGTGAACACATGCATTCAATGTGTTAAAATGCACCTATAGTGCTGTATAATCATAGTTAAAACAATGAACATGTATAATTTTTTGTAGCAATAATCATCACTCATTATGATGCCAAAGTCTATAATGAAATTAAACACTAGTATAATGTAGTGCCCATCAAACTGAGTTATAGGGTGCCTATACTTATAATCAATCACAATATAAAAATCAATATAAAAATCAAAATATTCAGAATGTTGTTTATTTAATCATCACACATTAGAGGGCATTTTATGATGAATTAGTATCAATACTTTATAATTGCTGGTTTCTTACTATTTTAACAAGGATCACAGTGTATTAAAATTATCATAGTTGTAATACATTTTATCATTCTAGAGCATGTTACAATCATATTTTTAGCACATCATAATGTGATTATAAGTTACTGTAAGTGGCCATTTTTTATTTTTATTTTTTGCTTTAAAGGAGTACTCTGTAGTTTTGGGTAAGAAATTGGAAACGCTCTTTATTTTCATGACTGAATAAACTGAATAAACAAACTGACCTTAAAGGACAACACAGTTTATACTGTTTTACTTTGTTTATATGTGGCAGACCCTGCCACCTTTCTAGCTTCAAACAGTGTTCTGGGAGCTTATTTTCCTCTGAGAACAGCTTGTTTATTCACTTATGGAAAAAAATACACATTTCTGAGTTTGTATTATTACCTCATTAATATTGTAAATATTACAATTCCGAGTTTGAATTTCTTCTCCAAAACTGCAAAGTGCCAAAGTCAATGCAAGAACAGCACATGAAATGTTTTAAAATTCATGTTTTTACAGGCACTAACATAAATGGTAGTAATGTTTAGAATGCACTATGGGATAATGACTTATGAGAAATGTCCAGGAGTGCTTATAAATATCATAATACAGTACTGTAGGAGCGTTAACACGCATTATAGGTAAGTTCATAATCTGTTATAATGCATTATAGACTTCATTATAGACTGGGCTTCATAAAAAGTGTTATTACATGAGAAGACACATACATGTGTGCTTTTCCCCAACACAGCATGCCTCCACCCAGAACTTCTGTGCAGCGCCTCTAGTGCTGGTTGCCAGATATGCACAGGTATTCGTATAGTTTCTGTACTGACATGATGGTACCAAACCTGGCAACCTCAGTGGTGAGAGGAAACATACTACACAGACATAATGCTGGTCTCCATCGAACTCTTGAAAAGAAGTGCAACGTGTGTATTTTAAGATGTGTTTGGAGCTTGATTTGTTGAATCCAAACATCTATATTTAATTTGTACATATTATATAAATTATTAATTTCCTTACTTACTTATTTACTTGAGCATTCCTTTAAGTTTACAGGAATATTTGTCAGACTGCCATGCCTCCGACCTCTGACGTCTTACTATTCACTGCTTGCCAGATTTAATTTAAAAGCAAAATTATTTACCTAAAATCACCTTGGATCACAACAGACTAACCCACCAGCTACACAAATATAATAACCAGTTTGACTAGCTGCCTGTGGTCATTTCCCTGTCTGAAACAACGCCTGTGGAAAGCTGTTTTGTCGTAATAGTGACAAACCCTTTAAATCCTCTGGGGATCTGGAGCTTGAAAGAGGATGGTGATAAGAGAGGTGAGGAAAGAGGGACGTGGTGATGGGAAGGAGAAGACAGGGTAATAGGAACAAAGACGCAAATGAGGAAGGAAAATGGAGGCAGAAAGAAATAGAGGGAGTACGGAAGGAGCTGAGGAAGTGGAAGAGTAATGAAGAAAAGAAAGACAGAGAGAGACTGGTGTAGGAGGAATAATAATTCTGTTAAGCCACGGTGTTTGAGGGGGTGGGTCAAAGCAAAGACAGACAGAGAGACAGAGACAGGTGTAATCACCATTGCCAGAGTTGTTGCTGGGTGAACAGTTTTTCTGCTTGGTCGCCTGCCGACACTCTTTCATCCAGGGAAAGATATGCTTGGCCAAGGTCGGGTTGGGGGGCAGTGAGGAAGAGGAGGACGATGTGGAGGACGATATGGAGGAGGAAGAATTAGATGACTTATTTGGGCCTGATTTAGAGACTGAGGAGGCCCCAGCACTGCCGCCCGGCTGCTGAGCCCCGTTATTACCGTTGCTGGGGTTGGGGGGCAGTGGAGGGGACACCTGGGAGCCGGGGTGGTGCTCAGGCGGCAGGCTGGGCCGCATGCAGCTGCCATTCAGCTCCTTGGTCTTAGCTAACTGCTGCTGCTGCTGGTGGCTGCTGTTACTGCCCAGTGACTGTAAAGAGCAGGCAGAGCGCTGGTACGAATCCACATCCAGATGGGTTGCCGACTGGAAGGCCGGCTGGTGGTGGGACACTGGGACCGGGGCATCGTAGCCCCCAAAGCCGTTGGCGGCTGCTGCTGCTGCCGCTGCCGCCCCCTGCACCTGGTAGGACGAGTAGCCACCGAAAAGCGTCGAGGAGTTGTCGTAGTATGTTGTCTTCTGCATTTCTGAGAGAAGTGGCGGCGTCTTCTTGTGCTCCGGTCCTTGTTGAGAGCCACTGCCGGAAGACCATTTGGTACCGGGGGTCACGTGACGGTGTCTCTCCAACGGTCCCCTGCAATCTGACCTAAAAGGTTAGGAGAGGCAGAATAAAGAAATAAGACAGATAAATCCATCTTCCTCCAATGAAAGGCACCATGACATGAATAGAAACCACTGCTTTTCTTTTCTCTCCTCCCCCTCCCCTCCCAGCCCTCTGCACAGCCTGCAGATGCTCTGGTGGAGGGGGCACGAGGAGGGCAAACTGTGTGCACACACACACACACACACACACACACACACACACACACACACACACACGAAAAGATGCATACACTCCTAAATGTTACATTTCCATGAAATGTTACTTTAAGCTACACAGTAATTAGGCATTATTATTATTGTTATTATTATTGTTATTATTATTATTATTATTATTATTATTATTATTACTACTATTATTATTACTATTATTAGTGGTAACATAGCAGCATAACTATTCATAATATTAATAATGGTAGCTGTTGTATAATTATTTTGTTGATCACTATATTTTTCAGCAGTTAATTAAAGGATGATGAAAACGCTTCTCTTCTGAGTCTCTGGAATGAAAGATCTATTTTCAGCATCGTTTTAAACTGCGCTGTTTGTTGTGTTTTTCTCCTGATTAGTTAATTTCATTTAGAGCCTTACTTGTGTAATAAAGCGCTCCCCCATCATGTCTGCTGTGGTTCACTCTGAACGAGACATTTTGTTGTGTAATGGCGGCAGTGAATGTGGCCTCTGTATATTTTCCTTTGTGACTGATGTAGGTAGCCTATTTCTGTCAACCACCGCCTCACACACATGATTTACTGTATTCCGTCTGCTCGGCCGTTACCTCACTCATCCTCACTCTCCGGAAGCGATCATTGCTGCTGAATAACACGCTATTCTTGCACCACGGTAGATTTATTTAAACAGGTCAGAGGAAACATGGGAGCGGTGTATAGGCCTATTATCGCGCGTTATTACGATTTTTTATATTTTATAAACGGGATAACAAAGAAAATACGTGTTAATGGTACTTCACATGTCATTAAACTGTCAACCTCAGAGGCATTAAATTAATCTCTGAATTTATCTCTCGGAAAAATTTCTCAAAATACACTTTTGTAGAGGGAAATCGGGGTTCGATTTGAAGGATGTAAATAATTTCCATTTGGTTCATATTTTGGGTCGATACAAAGAAAGAAAGAAAGAAAGAAAGAAAGAAGCTTCACGACTCAGTGATTCATTAGGGTCGAGTAGCCACAGTGCTCTATCATGGGCCCCTTAAGGGAAAGAGAGGAAGAAAGAACAGAGCGGCGTTAGCCCCCGTAGACTCCTATCTCGCGCTCACCGCTGGGGTGGGCCTGTGGCCGCGAGAGGCCGGCTTGTCAGGCGCGAGAGAGCACCTGGCATTCATTTCTCCTCTGGAGATAAAATGTTTAAGAGGGAGGAGTGGAGGTGAGGCGGCTCTGCTGCCTCTGTCACCAGACACAAGCTGAGCCTCTGTGTGCTAGCGCCGCAGCTAACTCCTGACGCTCACCGTCTTCATTTACCAGTAATTAATTGCCAGGATTCATATCGAACAACGGCCCACACAGATATAATGTAGCCTTCAATTCTGTTTAACAGCACCGTAAGACCTGAGCTGCTGGTGGGATTACCGGGTTGTTGGCCGACATTTTGTGGACACATTTAGAAAAACAAAAAGGGAATTAGCTGGAGATAATGTGACACCACTGTTAGATATTTATAGGCCTTCGCCGCAAAAAAGCTGCGCTGGAAAAAGGTTCAAATGATGTCGTCTGCCCGTGTGACTACACGAAATTTGATGCAAGCTATATGCTGAATAATTGTTTAAAATCCACGTGCGTGCTGGGCCTAGATGACATCCCCATAATAAATAAAAAATAAAAAAAAATAAAAAATCATGAGATCCAAAACACCACAAATAAGTGCAATATTTTCATAACGGGGTAAATGTGCTAAAATGTCTTTGATTCCTTTTAAAAATATTCCCTTTTTTTTTGATCACACAGAGCAGCTTGACTCCAGCTCTCAGCACGTCACACATGTCAGCCATTTATCTTTCTAGTAGACAAGCTGGAATCCTAATTATTTACTCTGAGGAATAGTCCCAAAGAGAGAGAGAGGGGGGGAGAGAGGGAGAGAGAGGGAGAGAGAGAGGCCGTGGCAGTGAGTGTAGGAGGAATATGTTATTAAATCATATCGCTGTTTCACCATTAAACGGGACACGTAATGTCTCTGCCCCTGGCTTGTAGGGCTACAGCTTAATACAATCACCAACTTTACTAGACGCCTCCCTGAATAATCCACTTATAGTGACAGAGAAACAGCCACCCAAACAAAAACAACAGAGGGAGAGACGGGAGGGAGAGGTCGGCCTTGGTGTCCAGTGTCTGTGTTTTATCCTGGGATATAAAATTACAAATGGCGCCTGCCATGAAGAGCTATGCAGGCAGGGAGACAGACAGAGGATGCATTAACTTGGACAATCCACATATTCCTTATCCCATTAACAGGCGCGCGCACACACACACACAGAGAGAGAGAGGGGCCAATTATATGGAGCTGAGCCCAGAAACAATAAAGGATTGGCCTGATCAGAGCTATTGTTGCTATGTTCATGGCCTCCATTTAGGCTGAAGTCACCAGTGTAGCCTCCATGTGTGAATAAAAAATGATACAATCTGAACGTCTTAGCAAGAATTAAAATAAACGTCAGATCTGATCAGAATAATAAAGCGGAGGCCCGTGGGGATGAAGCAGCAGGGAGATGTGGATCATCCAGAAGATGGAAAAATGGTCGGCCATTGCTTTGTAAATAAATAGCTGTAAGTGAGGACGAGGCAGGGACAGAAGAGGAGAAGACATGAGAAGAAAAAGCAGCAGAAAGAAAAAGGACAGAGATGGAAGGCCGAGAGAAGAAGGGGGGCTGCTTGCGGCGGGTAGCTACGGCAGCTTAAAGCATTGTGAACTCTTCTTGAACCGGGATTGAAGTCATACGGGCCATAAATCACTGAGCCAGCCACTCCGCCGTTCACAAACTGCACAGCGAACAAACACTCTGTATTTCTGGTTTGTTGTTGAGCTCGTGCATTACCGACTGGCCTGCCTGCCTGCCGGTGATGCTCCTTACCTTCCTTATCCCCGGTGGTCCCGGTCCAGTCCGGCACGCACCCGGCAACACCGCATCACAGTTCAGTCCTCACACACGTTCGCCAGGCAATCAATAACAATAATAAATAATTTAATAAATGACGAATCCGCTCGCTTTCTCTCCCGTTTTCCTCTCCTCCTCCTCTCTTCTTCTCTCCGCAAACCCCCTGCTCCTCCGGTGCTGTCTGAGACTAGCACGGCTGCTCACCGCCACAACAACACCTCCTGGAGCCAGCAGCGGCGGCGGCACACCGGGCTGCGCGAGGGCGGCGAACCGGACACCGTGTGGCATGAACGGCCGGCGGGCTGAGAGAGCTGGACGGACAGGAGACGTCGGTGGGGGGCTCGATACGCGGGCAGAGTTAACGGACAGGCTTGGTGTAGGCTACAGGCAGGCTAGCTAGCGCACGAGCTGAACGAGCTTACCGGGAGCCTGCCTGCTGCCTGCTCGCGCCCCCCACCCCCCTCCACCTCCACCCTCCGCCCCAGCACCAGCACCAGCGCTGCCTGCACCGCTGCTGGCTGATAACAATGGCCTCAAAAGTCTTTCTTTTTTAGCCTCAGTCGCTCACACAGCCAGCCAGAGAGTCAGTCAGCCTCTGAGGAGCAGGTCCGCCGCGAAATATCACCCCATTGCATTTTGGGGTGGCTGTTCGTCCTTCTTGTTTATTTCCCTTCTCCTTCTCCCCTCTGGCCGTCTCCCCGGGTCTCCTGGCTCTCTCCCTCCGCGTCTTCCTCTCCGTCTTGGGTCTGTGCTCCCGCCTCGCCTCGGTCTCTGGAAGGCTGCAGGCGGCGGGCTTATTCCACACGGCTAGCAGCGGCAGTAGCCCGCAGTAGTAGTTGTGGTGGCGGCAGTGGCTATCTCAGTGGGTATTCTCATTCTGTTGTTGACAACAAGACCCGGTATCAGCGACGCTCAAGGGGGTAACGGAGGAAATAACGGGGCTTGACTTGCGGACGCGTTGATTCCCCCATCAAACAGCTCAGCGTCACTCACAAATTATGCTAATGTCAGTGGCTGGATGAGAAACACGCAGGCAGATATGTAAGCCCTACAACCAGCAGAGAGGTGGCTTGTCTACGTCTTTTAAATGGGACTTTCTTCTATAAGCGCCTGGGTTGACTCTTACACCAGGTGACCTTTGGCGTAACTTTTACGCAATAAAAAAACATGTAATTTTGTTCATTTGTGCAACTTTTATTGGGCCCTTAGATGATCTCTCCCTCTTAAATACTCTGGTTTCAAACAGCACGGGCCTCCTCCACCATCTTTACCCTGACTTCTCCTCCATTCCTAATTGGAGGCTGGCGAAATATAAATCTTACATTAGACTTCAACAAGACGAACTGTATTAGTCCGGCTATGATATCGTTTAGGGTGAGCCTATCATCCATAGTTTCATTTTACAATCAAAGGTTAGCAGATCTTGTTTTGTGTTTTTGTTTTTTTCTTGCTGTAGAATAGTTCAGTAAATTAAATTAAAGGTACTAATGTCAAAGAAGGCTTACAACCTTACAAAAGACAAAAGCTACATATAAGATAACAGTCTAATGGATACAATATATGGTAACCACCTCAGAAGCTGTATTAGTATTGTGCAACAACACAGCTGAACATGTTTTGGACGCATGGGTTGTTTGATAGCATTATTCTGTGCTCGTTTCATAATCTCTTCACTGTATACTGACTGTTCTCTGTTAGATGGCAACATTAAAGCTTTTACATCAAATATCTGATAACATCTATATGTTTCATGCTTGTATCTAACTATCTACATTAATGCCCAGTAAGACTGTCAGTGGAAACACAAGTGAAGCGTTTATTTGACAGTGTATTATCAGTTGAGCAACCAGGTCCATGAGTTAGGTGAGTGGGGACATGTGTATCACATGTTTACCCTTTTGGGAAAAATCCCTTCATTCAGTCTGCAGTGAGCTAAGCATTCACCTTTTCACATCAATTTTCAGAGTAAATTTATGAATATTTGGTGACATTTTACAGCCAACAAGAGAAGACTGTTGCTCCCTGTCTTTTTTTGCTCTCTCCTAACTTTTCGAGGAAATGTGGGTTTTTTTGTTTTGTTCTTACAGAGCCCCTCCTGCAGCTCATGTCCCCCTGTGGAAACTAGACTTAGTCTGTATTGTTAAGATTTCAACACCTAGTCTCCGCCCCTGCTGCTGCTTATGCACAGAAAAAGGTAAATAAAAAAGAAAAAGAAGCCGCAGAGGAAGGGAGGTAAGTGACAGCAGAGGTGCAGACAGCACTTGAAACAAATCAGAAAAAGGCTGAAAAACAAAACAAAAAAGAGAACCGTTCTA
This sequence comes from Pagrus pagrus, assembly GCF_965226575.1. NCBI lineage: Eukaryota > Metazoa > Chordata > Actinopteri > Spariformes > Sparidae > Pagrus > Pagrus pagrus. The sequence goes on along the minus strand of NC_140197.1, from coordinate 4,390,557 downwards.
ACAGCGTGGCTGAAGGTAATCTTAGGCCTTCAAAGTAACTGGTATCTTTAAAGAAAGAAGAGAGTCTGCGCTCTTCCCTGTGTTTTGACTGTAACTCACATGGGAGGAAGACAGGAGCAAGTGCAGCAACATTAGAAGAAAGAGGTGAAGTTGGCTAAAAAAAGCTACAAAGAGTGACAAGAGAGCCCAGAAGGAAAGAGACACAGAGAGGTGAGACCAGAATGGAAATGAAAATATGAAGGTGTCTTACAATGTTTTCATAACCCCACCACCACCAGCGCACACACACCTACACACACATTCTCTCTCTCTCTCTCTCTCTTTCTCTGTCTCTCTCTCTCACTCTCTGTCTCTAGAGCTCTCTCTCCCACTTCGCTCTATTTTTATTATTCAGGACGCTACCCCTGTCGTTTATGGCTACGTAAGATTTATGAGTTTTCTCGCACCCAGCAGCGTGTGTGTGTGTGTGTGTGTGTGTGTGTGTGTGTGTGTGTGTGTGTGTGTGTAAACAGACCAACTTTAAAACAGATAGCATTCGCTGTGGGCTGCTGAAATGAGAGGATGAGCTCCGTGTAGGTGGAAGGTGGGAGTCTGAAAGTGTCCGTCTGCAACTTTTCCTTCAAACCAGGCTTTGTGAAGGATCTGACTGCTGCTGAAAAACCTCATTACTCATTAACCAAAACACTAATCAGCGATTTTTTTTGTCTCTGTCGTTCTTTCTTTTTTTCCACTGAGCAACAGTGTGGGAAGAGATGTGGAGAGCTAAGCAGAGCGGATTACATGTATGTACTGACTTGTAAAAGCACGCCGGTGCTTGTAAAGGATGGCACTTATTCTTTATTTTCCTTGGATAGCAGACGCGCATCGACGGCTCCGTGTTTCGGATCGAGTCACGGATATTGGGTTTCACAACTGAAACTCTGTGCCTTGCAGAACCGTGGAAATCCTCCCTCCATTTTTTTTTTCTTTTTCCCCTCAGGACTTTTGACATGTAGGCCACTGAGGATGACACAAAGGAATTTCCGCCTTCCACGGGATCTAAAATAATATTTTACGCACAGCTTTACTGTGCTGTGTGCCTTGACATTGTTCACAAATGAGGAGTTATTCGTGATGCGTGCGCCTTGATGTGTTCTGAATGAAAATAACTTGGCGCATTTCTACAGCTGTGACCTATTGTATGCTGCTGTTAGCGCTAGTTTCATTGCTGCTGCCACTGGGCCGAATATCACTGGTAGTGTTAGCATTACAGTGACATTAGTGCAGTTCCAGCGTGCTGTTTTAATAACTGTCTTACCAAATGATGGCTGACCCTGCTGCGGCTCTAACCCGCGGCCATCACACCGCCCTTCACACCTCTGGTTTATATTACATTAGCACGTGTCATTACATCATATTACACCGCTCACACACATGCATGAAGGACTAATATTACACATGCGTTTGGCCGCAGCTCTCTATAAATTTCAGTCGATTTTTAAATAAAGCAAATGATTTAAATTAAATCGTCTGGTAATGTTACAAAACCACCAACATCTTCCGTCACAGTTTCCACATCATATGAACTGCGTGAACATCACGTCTGCCCTGTTTCTGTCCAATTTTAACATCATGTAGGCTACGTAACACAACAACAACAACAACAACAACAATAATAATAATAATAATAATAATAATAATAATAATAGTCTATAAAAAGTAAATGCATTACGGTGCGACCAAAAACAATCTGTCCTTAAATTGAAATGATCGTTGCTCATTAAGAATTCAGCATGAAAGCACAGAAATCGCTTTACGCGCAATTACGACGTTTTAAAACGAAGTCGCCACCTTCTCCACGGTCTGATAAGGTGTCGATGGATTACACTGCAAATACACAGACTTCAACCCTCCTTCCAACAGTGCACCATCACAAGGAAATAAAGTAAAACAGCAGGACTCACCGGAAGATTTCCTTTTATTTCCTGGTGTTTTGATGGAAGAAAACGGCTTCCAGAAAGCTCCTAAGAACTGCAGGATAAAAGGGGGTAAAGGGAGAGAGAAGGGGAAGATAGAGGGAGGGGGGCAGATAGGAAAGAAAGAGATAGAGATATGTAATCAAAAGGTCTTGGTAAAATCCGATACAGAGCACAGACCTCTTGTAGTCTAATCGAACGGTTGGGACAGGAGACAGGTATTGCTGACCTTAAATTATTCCGGTGAAATCCCGGAATAAAAGTAATAAGAGCAGAAAGAGGGATGAAGGCTGGGTGGGAGTGATCTGAGGCGTTATTGATTTTGGTTATCAAATTACACATCCTGTCATATTTACCATGTTTCCTTCTGTTTTAAAAACGTCTGATCTGGGATGCCTTCTGTCTTTAACGTTTAACGAGGAAAAATGGCGCTCCTTCCCATCAGCAATGCAGTTAAAAGTCAGAGTGCACAGATAGAAATAATAAAATATGTTATAATATTATCAATTAATAATTTTAAAGAAGATTTAGGAACCGGATTATTGAGCAATAAAAGTCATAGTGAAACAACAGTGTAATACTATAAAGTAGAGGGGGAAAAATCATGACATATAATAAAAATATATTAGGCCGCTTACTTACATCTGCATTATCTTATAGAAATAGTCTATAATATGCAACATGATGTGAGAACGTAACACATAAATGTGTGCATGAATAACACTGAACACAAGGAGCTGTGACAGAAATACAGATGAAAACAGAGGAATTACAATTAACAATATGAACGGGGTGCGTCTAAATCCTGGTCCTATTAATCTCAATGGGAATATCATAAAAACAAAATGTAGTGCCTCGTGCGAAAACCTCAACGTTAACACGTATAAATGATCTGCATCAAAACGGAAAAATCCGTAATAAGCATGGGTTCAACGGTCCGAACTGTTGTTAAACACCAAACGGCCCGTCAAGAGAAAAAAAACGACAAGTGAAGGAAAAGGAGAAGCGGGCCCATCAGGCGAACAGCTGTTTCCCAGCGGCTCCACGTCCACGCAGCCCATAAATAACATCAGCATCAATCCGAGAGAAAAACACACATCCCGGGCCGCGTTAGTGGTGCTGCTCGGCTGTCCTCAGCACCCAGAGCAGGAGAGCTCATCCCGGCCGATCAGACAGACACTCAGCGGCAGATCATTCATCCATCGAGTGCTGCATGCGGTGCTAAACACTGTTTAGAAATGAATTGTATAATTGTATGAGAGCATCCACGTCAGCAGGATGAACTAGTTGCTGGTGTATATTATTAAAGTGCTGGAATAAAATCTGTGCCTGGCGCTGCTTCTGTTTCTGCTCCTGACAGCTTCCCCCAAACACATAAATCAAAAGCAAGGATCCCCCGACCTCCCCGTACCAGCCTACACCACCACCATCACCACCACCACCACCACCACCACTACTCCTACTACTATAAAGTTATTGTTTCTCTCCATGCACTCACGCACAGCTCTGGCTACCGTCCATCCCCATCGCAGCCTCACTGTGTCCCCCCTCAGCCCCGCGGGTTAGTAGGAAACTTGGAGCCACGGAGCAGGACTGGACTAGTCTAAAGTTGCCCAGAAAGTGATGCAGGGGCCGACTAGCTTAGCCAGCTAGCCTATAGGTCGAGACAAAGGGAGGAGGCCGCCTCCAGTACCCCAGAACAGCTGATGAGCCAAAATCTGAGTGGAAGGAGGCAAATGGAGAGAAGGGGGACTTTGGATGAAATCAGTGCTCCTGATTCTGAATCCAAATAAAACAATGTAGACGAGGGGGTTTTCTCAGGTTGGATGAAGAGAAAGTTCTAAATAACGGATTGAGCAAGGACAATATCAGCAGCAGCATAGGTGGAGCAACAAAGAGCCTGTGTGTGCATGATTTAATAATGCATATTAAGTGAATGAACAGCAGGTTTACACTCCTGGGAGGGGAATGAATGGATGGACCAACAACTTAAAGCGTTACATGCATTTACTCAAGTTAAGCAACTCTGTGACACAAGTTCAAACTGAGTATTTACAGAGATGTTGCATTTTTACTTAATAAACTCATTTTATTTGAATTCAGTGGGGTGTGTGTTGATGGATGGAATGATTGATATTCCTGCTTTCTGCTGCCTGCAGCCGCATTTTAAAGTCTTGCATGATCTGAGCAAACTTTATCACTGGGCTCTGCTCTTATCTCTGACTGGTCTGGTGGTGCCGTCACCGGCCTGCAGCCCACACACACACACGCACACACACACACACACACACACACACACACACACACACACACACACAGAGCCATATGCTCTTTCTCAGAGCAGCTTTGCACATACTTTGTGTGTATTGTTTTGTGTATCGGAGTCTCTCTGCTAGGATTGATATTAAGTTCTATGGTGACTTTTTCTTTACATTCAAGTGAAACACAACAGAAAACCAAAGTGCAACAAGCCTACAAACACAGTTACTACAAAGTTCAGACCTTTCAGTGTCAGTGCTGTTACTTTACAGACATAGTAAAAAAAGTAACTTGTGGTATTAACACAGCAGCTGAACGCTCCCACTGAGCATTTACACGGTGATATATGGTGCACAGCTCTCCAAAAGTGACCTTTGACCTGGTGGAGCAATAGCTCATGTTTTTAACGATCAGGCTACTGGAAAGTAGAAGCCCCAGAATATCCATGTGTTTATGATTTCATCCTTTAAACCAGTAACCTTTTAATTTAGAATGTACAGGAAATACATGTTAAGTTTCAATTGAAAGTATTCAGATTCTTTCTGGTGCTGTTGATGTGAAACTACAGCCAGCTGGTAGCAGGACAGACAGGAAATACACTGCAAGTCCTAAAAGTAATCCCTACCAACTCCAACACAACAGCACTGACATTAAGTGTAAGATTATGATCCAAAATATGCTCTTGTGCAACTATCTTAGATTATCAAGGTTTCTTTAATCATTAAAAGCAGGTGGATGTTTTCTGTTTTAATGATGTTGATAGTGTGTGATTTGATTTACAGCACTATTTTCAACCTAGTTCAATGAACGCATTTCAGTCATGCAGTCAGCTGAACATGATCTGTGTTCCAATGTAGACCACAGAAGTACGAGGCCAGCAATTACAGATCATGTAAAAAACAAATAAACACAAACATCTTTTACATTTTGTTCAGCCTTATTTAACCGACAAGGAAGTATTATTAGACTTGCATGAACCTCTGAAGCTTGTTGCAGTAGCTTCTGAATTAAAAGAAACCAAAACTTTAAAAGCCTCTGGCCTCAAACAACCTATCCGTTAAACACATCCCCCCATGTGTATCCAATTTCAAGATTCGAGGTCATTCACTGCACAACGTCAGAGGGCTTCTGGCCTCTTACATTCTCCTCTCCAGTTAGAATTTCATTTGGTTTGGTCATTTTTTTGGGGAGGGGGTTCTTTTCTCATAGGCAGAAATGTGCGTTGGCTGTTTTAGTCCCACTTTCAATAGCAAAAAAAAACTCAAGTAAGAAAATCTGTTTGAAGCACATGTGCTGGTCTACATGTGCAAAGATTTACACTTTCGCAGTCTGACACCACATGACAGTTTTATACACCTGGTGACACATTTACATGTTTTTCTCTGCTAGTACATACTGTATATCACTACGAGTTTGGTTTTACATTATTTACACTGAAAGGTCAACTTGTGCTTGGATAGTACGCAAGCTTTCAATTTACATATACATTTTTTTAATATATATTTATATTTATTTAAAAATAGAATCCACATGTCTTTTTATACATTTTAAATGCTTTTGGCCACCAGAGTACCCACTGCCCTCGACATTCACTTCCCCATAGATCAGTCAATATCCATACTTCTTTTGCCAAAAGGACATTTTTCATCAAGTCCATTTGAAGCTTTCGTTGAAGTGTAATGAGGTTGAACGGTCATGCAGCATCATCACTGACACGGCGACACAGCCACATCAAATGGGCAAGCGACAACAAACCTATACCACAACACATTTCATCTCCTCCCCTCCTGCTTCGGGCAGATGACACGCAGGTTTCAACACTGTCTTTCAGGGGCTAGACAGGCACTAATGAGACAGAGAGACGCTGTTTGTTTAATTTAAGTGGAAGGTTTTAGGGTTTGTTGCCCACATCCAGTTACCTATACCCAGTTGTCATTAAGGTATGCCAGTACAAATCAAAGCAACAGCCACAAAAACCCTATTTTGGAAGCTCATGATCAAAGTGAAATCAAACGACTTCTACTTCTCTCTCACAACACAAATCCTATCAATTTGTTCTTAATTCCTGTTATCTCATTATATAGGTTTGTGGAATGCACCAACATACATTCATAAGGAACACTTTCAGTACATATTTTTTGGCTATTCATTTCACAACCTGGCTAAATTACTTAACCGGACCATGGGTGTGTGCAACCATGTTTCTAAAGGCTGCCATTTCTCAGTTACATCTAACAGCTTTACATCTGTTGTACACCATGTAACAACAAGCATGTTAAAAGACATACCATCGTCTGCTATTATGATATGCATCGCCTTACTTTGTGAACACATTCAGGCTTGTGAAATCTGAACAAATCTTCTACTTATAAAGTCTGTTGCTCCCGGCTGCCGGCACATAACTGACGCATGACACTCATCCTGTGTACAAAAGACCTATTTGAATCCTGTTAAGCCACAGGCTTCAGCCGAAGAGGCCAAATTTCCCAATGTTCCCAAATTATAGCCTCAAAAGAGATGGCAGGGATCATGTGCAAATTTATCTAATATCAAAGCTGAACTGAGACTTCAAAATGTATTAACAAGAGGTTGACTGAGGGTTGCTAATAGGCTGAAAATGTCTGTGGTCATCTTCCTCTTTGAAATTAAAATGACGAAAGTCTCCAAAAGCCCCGAGACTCCAAATTCATGTGAAAAGATGTTATTTACACTCTTGATACAAACTCAAGCTAGCTTGCGCACTCACTTTAGACAGGGTGCACTCTGATGCTTTTAGCTTAGCAGCCATACAGCTGTATGACTCTGGCTCAGAAAAGGGTGTAAATAACGTCTTTTCAAATCAGATGGGATCTCAGAGCTTCAGGAGACTTGGACTATGATGAGCTTTTTTCTTTTTCTTTTTTTCAGCTGTTTTTTATGTTTTAAAACAAGTCCCCAGTGACCTCAGTTGTTTAGGAGAAGCTGCAACGCTGTTTTGCTGTGAAGCTCCTGAACTGTTTTATGGACTATGCAACTTCATCCGACTTTCCATCAGCATGGAGGTGAGTACATAATGATTGAATCTGGATTTTTGGGTGAATTTATCCTTTAATGAAAACCTCTGCTTATTTTTATTGCACATGTACAAGCAGTTCCATGTTTTGTGGGGTCAACCATGCCAACAAAACTTCATGACCTAACTTTGCCCCAAAATCACTTTTGCATCTTGTCTTATATGACACCTTATCTACCATCCATTGAGCTAACATTTTAGCTCAGTGTCCACCTCCTGTCTTGCTTCAGGCAGGGTCACCCATCTCCCTGAAAAGCTCGCCCCTGTGTCACTAACAGTCCTTAACCAGAAACTCATGTCATCAGCGCCTTCCTTTGACAGAGAGTTAATCTTTATCAGAGATGCTAATCTTTAACCTCCAACTCAAAGAAAGCCCTGACGCAGACAGAGAGAGAGAGACAGAGAGAGAGAGAGATGATGGGTGTGTTTGGGGGTTGTTTAGAGGAAGATGGGGTGTGGGGGCCAAATTGCCCTTTCTGCTCCTGGGCCATGAAAAGTGCCAAGCTCACCAAGTCTGTCAAGCACTGGAGGAACAGGGATGGATGTGACTGCTTGTGTGTGAGTATGAATGTGTGGTTTGTGTGCTGAGAGTGGTAGATAGAAGTCAGGTTTGTCTGGGCAAGTTCATCTCGGGCTGGGCTCTGATGTTAGAATACATCTGATAAACTATATGTAGATATCGCACATCAAAGCTTAGGCAGTGTCAGCATACAAGTTTTAAATACTAAAGTATTTCCATAAATCTGACTTAAAGCAGCGGAAGTGTTTTAATGGTTTTGTGTGTGTGATGCCAAGTTTGAAAAGGTTCGAAGGCATTTCTGAAATTTTAACCAACAACAGAGAGGATATTGTTTTGTAGTTTTTGTAGACAAGTTAACCGTGTCAGTAGTCAGTTAGTCCCACTAGTTTCTGTGTGTTCCGGAGGATTACAGCGCGATGGTTGTAGCTTGTGATTGCTGCCTGGATGCCACTTCAGTCCAAGTGACTGAGCATCTTTTTCATTTCTTTTGTCAGTGTGTATCCAGTCGTCTGACCGATGGTAGATGTTGAATTTCAGGACAGACAGCCACTGTGGTTGCCTGTTGGTCAAAGAAGATGGTTTCCTGCAGTCCACCCAGGGACACTAGCACTAAGTGATGTGTATCTGTAATACTGTGGTTTGGCATCACCCTAAAAATGGATTTTCCTAAGTTGTTATTATATAGCTTTAAGGCCTCATTACGCTGAGTGTTGAACAACCTGCACCAGTACAACAGGCCTGTATCCATTTCCAAACAACATGCTCCTCTTATGACACATGGATCAGAAAAAGAAGCCAGTGATTGTAATATAATCAGGCCACTTGGCCCAGCAGCAGACAGAGCTGCTATGAAGCCTGTTACAGCAGGAGAAAGCGTCTGTATGGATCTCAGCCAGACCTGTCAGCCTTTATACACTACGACAACGTTAGGCATGCTTGCCCCCACTATTTTATTCTGATTGGTGTTTTGCCCATAGTTTGTCATTGATGTATGAAAAAATCAATTAAATCACGGCTGTGCTGGAGTTGCTGTGGGTTTTTCATGACTTTAAAGACTCTGTACCCGGAAGTAAGTAAAAACCACCAAGGTCAAGCAAGCTTCCAGAGGAGCTGTCCAACTATTACCTGATATAACTGTAGAGCAGTGACTCCCAACCTGCTTGGCTTGTGACACTCTAAAATAAAGAAAAGTCTTCTTGAGTTTCAGTTCTTTTTTAGACGATTGGTGAATTGTTAAAAAAGTGTTATTTTTACACCTCAGATTACTTCTTTTGAATGACTTTAGGTTCAATAAAGACATTCAATTATCAATTATTATTATATTAAGTATTTTACAAGAAAGAGCAAAAACAACAAAACTAAATTTGCAAGTCATCGTGTGACCCTTAGATCTTTCTTGGGATCCATTGTGAGCACTCAGGATCCCCAGGTTAAGAACTCCAGATATAGAGTGACCATTTGTAGCCTAACTATTTAAACAATGACTTATTTTTATAGTTAACAATTAAAACAGTTAAACAGTTAACAGTTAACAATGGAAAACAAAATAGACTTTAAAGATATTTAAAAAAAAAAAAACTGGTAGAAGTGATCATGAACATCACATCAGGAACTGATAAGTGGTATATTTTTCATCAGTAATCATGTGATTATCCATAATTATAATGAAAAGTACGTTTAATCTTTTATTTGACATTTATTATTATTATTATTATTATTATTATTATTATTATTATTATTATTTAAAAAGTCTAAAAGGCCATTATAGTTAGCATTGGCATTGTAGCATTGTTTTGTTTGCTAAAACAATAATACTATACAACACTATGCACAGCTAAAATGATCTGAGGGTATATGTTGGACTACACCTATAGTCATAGAAAATAACCTGGCTAAGCTGAATCCTGTCCAGTTCACACATTTTCACAAAATTGAGGAGTTTTTAAATTCTGAAATATTGTCTGCTCACAACAAAGGAATCAGGAGATGTGAGCCTCAGTGACTGAGACGACAATTTGTGGACAGCAGAGAGAGAAAGAGAGAGAGGGGGGCGGCTTCTCGAGTAAGCAATCTTTTCACACTATCATAAATCACAGCGTGTCTTACATGCGTCTTCTTTCTTTACACCTAGCCGTCAGGTCCCTATTCACTACGACTCATTCTCTCTGTGTCACGCACACAGACACACTTACCGGATACACACCTTCTTCCAAACTTCTTTAGAGAGAGAGAGAGAGAGAGAGAGAGAGAGAGAGAGAGAGAGAGCATGGCGAGGTGCCCCTCTCGCCCCTTGCATGTTACCTATTCTGAGGCATCTGTCTTCAGCTGCCTTCACACACACACACAAACAGCACACACAGAAAGGAGAAAAAAAAAGTTTGGGGCTAGCAATAGAGCTTGGACGTGGGCACACCCCGGATGCCTCTGCGAGTTGGAGAGAGACCACGGTCACACAACAGATAATTAATGACATGTCTAGCGGCGGAGCGCGTGGGATGGGGACGCCTCGGGAACACACACCGGGACACTGAGCGAGAAGCATCCCGACAGACCTTACCTGCGCTCTCTCGGCGTGTCTCTCCTCTTGGATCTCCTCCTGCTGTGGTGTTTTTTCCCGGATGATGCAGTCTGTTTTGGACACGGGCGGACGTTGTGGCAGGAGTTAAGAAAACCAGAGAATCCCTTCACGGAAAACCTTGGACGTATTTTTCACTGATTGCGAGTGCGTAATTACGCGCTGTCGGTTTATGAGTTTGGCTTTTTTCTAACGTGTACTAGTATCCAAAATAGCACTAAAACAACATGTCTTTCAAATTAAACCCACCGTTTAAACCGCACTGTTGCATGCTGTTGTAATAACTGTGTATCACTGAGACCGCCTCTAAAACACAGCTGAACGTTTACATGCCCGGTTTGGATAAAGCCATAAATCTTTAGCCGGCTCCGCCATGGATCTCCAACAATCAAACCTACCTACAACGCACAGGCTGGCGGGGACTGCTCGGTCTGGGGCTCGCGGTGCTACTTTACCCTAAAAAACACACCTCGTGCGCGCGCCCACCCCCCCTCCGCCTGTGCTGCAGAATTCCCCGTATAGCGGGCCGGTGCGTGCCTGGCCAGTACCACAGTCAGGGCTCGCGCTTTTCTCTTGCAGAAGCCTCACATAACCTACATTATCCTCCGGCACGAGAGCAAACGTTGGGGTACGGCGCGAGCTCGCCTGGGCCCACAGTGTTCTGAGCGAGCCTCCAAAATAAAGCGCTTTCTTCTGCGAGAGCTTTTCTGGATAGAGCGTGACGCCGTATTCCCCTGGCTCCCCTCCTCTGTCTCTACCTCTCTTCCTCTTTCCTCTTCTTGCCCTCAGTTCAACAAAAGAGGAGAGCAGAGTCCTCCTGCGCCCTTCAAACTGTTCTTCCACACTTCCCTTTGCTTCCTGGCGGATGGTATCTTTTGGTTGATGCTAGCCTGAACGCACCAAAACACAAATTGTTACTGTCACTAGTAGCCGTTAGCCTCCTTGATGACCTGTGACCAGCGGATCCAAATATTCTAGATTTCTTCTGATTTTAATTGCTTCATTGATTATCTGCGGAACAGTGGAGACCATCACTGATAACCTGGTTCTCCTGCACTCCCTCGCTCTCGGTGTCTCTCCCTGCTTGGACCTCTGGCTTGTTCGTTCGCTCTCGCTTTGCTGGTGTCGGATCGGCGGATTGACACCATGAACTGTTCCTGAACCGGGCTATGGACTGACAGCTAGACATGGAGAGGGAGGGGGGGTTCTGGTTCTTGTTGCTGTCCAATAGGGGAGTCTGGTTGAGGTGCGCCATGGGGTTAGCGCAGTTCAGCTTGACCTGCCTGTCCGTCGTGCTTGCGCGAGGGCCAGATGTTGGTTATTACATGGAGTCAAACTGAGAGCGATCAGAGAAGAGGAAGAGGGAGAAGGAGGTTGAGAGAAGGGAGGAAGAGCAGAAATTCCGCTGTGATTTGACCTGCACACGGAGAACTGTTTCCGTCCTGTTTGGCTTTTCCACACGTTCAGTGGTAAAATATGTAGAAAGCGTATCGGCCTGTCCGATTCAGGCCAAATGCATGAAATGTGGAATATTTATACGATTGGCTGTGTGAGAAAATTTCAAAAAACCTTACATGAATCTAAACGAAAGCAAACGTCACCAAATTAATCTCCCTTTCCATTTCATATTCATGTAGGTGATGAATGACGAAGACCTGCAGCAGATACGGATGTGTGAGGCAGCTGGGCCTGCACACACTCTCAGGGGGCGCGAACAACACTCTGTATTTGGTAGAAAATGATCTGCGTGTGGCGTTGAAATGATAAAATATAGTCAAATGCATGTTGTCTGCCTATCACAGAGTTGTGTGATCCTGGGGATATTTTGAACGAGCTACTGGACTGTAATTCTCCTGTCCTGGATGTATTGGCCGTTACGCACGGCACAAAATGAATCTCAAACAGATGCACTTGGCTCCGCTCTCCTTCTGATTCTCTCTCCCTCTGTGTGTGTATCTGTGTTATCTGCCCACGCGTATAGACATGCCTTCATTGCCACACACACACACACACACACACACACACACACTCAGAGAGAGAGAGAGAGAGAGAGAGAGATAAAGTGAGGAAAAGGGTGAAGACAGAGAGAGAGAGAGAAGTTCAATTACAGAAAGCCGAGGCGTTATTTTTAGTTTGTGCCTGCTGCGATAAAAGAAAGAGGACGGAGCGGGGAAAAAGCTCGTGCCTGTTCCGCTCCTCGTGGAAACATTTCCGGTCCAGCAGCTCGGTATCTCTTATCGCTCTCGTGCATGCTGCTCTCCAGCGCCGGTTGAAGGGGCCGGAGAGCTCGCGGGCTCTGGATACGGTTTCAGCCGCTCGTTTTTCACGCGCTTTGAATCACTGCCCTCGTGCAGGCGATCATAAATTAGCGCGAGGCTTCTTATTGATTTATTTCCGAACGGCTAATCATCTGCGCGCGAGGAAGATCCCAGGAAGTACCTGGCGCGTGGAGCAAGAGACTGGATATCTGCTTTTAAAGAGATAAGGCAATTTAGTCTTTGTGTTAAATAATAATAATAATAATAACAATAATAATAATAACAATAATAATAATAACAACAACAATAATAATAATAATAATAATAATAATAATAACAATAATAATAATGATGATGATAATAATGACGCCATGTTGTTGTATTAGCCATCATTTCTTTCTACAGAATAAATCATGGCGTCAGGTTGCTAAAGGCTGCTCCTTGTTAGGCTAGATTTAAACACATGTTCACGTGTTTTGTTAACATTATTTTCCCCACACTTAAATCTTTGGCTCGTTAACGTCCGGCGGCTGCAGATTTATGAGGCCGAGAGCTCCTCTGATTTATGTCTGACTGTTTTCGAAGAATCTCTGCTCCGTTCCCGTTTTTAAACCCACCTGCTTTCATCGCTCCAGTGTTTATTTGTATTTTACCTTCGATTCCGAGAGAAATGAAACCGGTTTGTCGGGCTTTAGGCTGCATGTACAACCTGAAAGTTAAATCCACTCCGCGGCATTTTATAGCCGTGAGCGGACTGGAGGGGATACATTGTCGCTGCCGCTGTAATATAGTGTTGCAGTTCATTCGTTGGATTTATTTTCGCAGTTTTAAAAACACATTTTACTGCATGACTAATAGCAGACCTATTATGAAGGCGGACACAACAATAACATGTTATTTCTTCTGAGGGTATTTGAATTAATTTCACATTTGGCTGCTTTAACCTGCTTCAGCCTCTTCTCTACAGGTCAACACGGGTTTACACACTGGAATATTCCACAGTCAAACAAACGCGTGTGCTCTTTATTTCCACGTTGTGTTTATGCTGCCGTTCGACCTGTTTTAGTAAAAGAAACTGTCTCATATTTTCTGGCATGCTCAGATTTTTTTTTGTCTTTTCTGAACTGCGAGTTTTAAAATTGAGCGACGTTTTGCAGGGGCTTGATTTCATTAGATGGAGTGCTACAGTGGCGAGTTGAAATAGAAGCTTTTAAAAAAAAATCGAAGACATTTTCCCCCATTTCCCGGAGTAGTCGCTCGGTGCATTTAGAGTTGTTTTCTTCTTTTTTTTTGCGTGGGAAAAGAACAGAGAGGAAGACAATATGGCTGCCTGTCCGGGGAGTGAGTGGGAAGATGCGCCTTGTGCGAAATCTTGTCCGTGTGCCTTCTTGCTTTCATGCGTGTCTATCAGACGCGTGGGTCTGCACCGACCTTGCCTCTGACCGTATGCACGGTGGACACAAACAGATCTGTCCATATATTAAGACGCCACCAGACTGACCGCTGAGCTGCTGAATTTTCTTTCCTTGAGCCAAGATTTAAAACACATTGTCTCTCCAGCTGTTACTGACCAGTTCAATCAGCAGCAAACAACACATTTAAGATAAATACCTCCTCTGTCTCTCATGCCGCAGTTAAATTCAGCAGAAGTTGTGATAAGAACAATAATGAGGTATTCATCTAACGACAATGCACCATCACTCTACGAACAGCAGCCCTCACCGAAGCTTTCACACAAGCCGCTTCCGTTTAATAACGTTGCTCCGTCTCCAACAACAGTTTAGAAAGAATTAACACATCAACATACACAAATGGAAGGCAGACAACATTCCTGCTTCATCCTCCTGATGCCACACCGAGCTGAGAGTGCTGCCTTTGTCCTGCAGCAGGTTTCGGGGTAACCATTAATGTCTGTGGTGTCACAATAGGCTTCTGATTGTGTGAAGACGCAGCGCAGTGACACATTAACGCCATCTCTCTGTGCTTTTTTTCAAACATGCCTTCTCACGTTGGGCTCAGCAGCAGCAGCAGCAGCACACAGGCAGAGCAGCTTTTAGTGAGAGACTTGTGAGAAAGCAGCGAGGCCTCACAGGAGCAGAGTCCCCCTCCTGCCGCTTGGATATGGATGTCAGACAGGCAGTGATATCATTTCTCAACACCGTTTCAAATATTTGAACTATTTCAGCTGGGTTTGATTTGGAACTATCTCGCCAGACAAAACACACTTAACGGTGGACACATGCCTGGAATAAGATAAGATAAACCAACCCTCACTGCTGCCGTGGACCGTTCGCTGTGTGACGTAGGCCTGTTTTAAAGTAAACTGTGATTTGACTTATTTTAATGTCAGCCGTGACTCCCTCTGAACTCTCTGCTTGGTGCAGGGCCGTGCTCACAACCTGCCTCCTGTGTGTCTGTGCGCAGCAAGCGCCCACAAAGACGTTTGTGAATGTATTTTCAACGCTTCCCTGTCACCCAAATCAGATATGAGGTCGAGATAGCCTGCAAAATATTTAAATATATATGAAAAAAGGAGGAAGGGAATCCTGTCACTCCCCCCCCACCCACCCCTCTCTCCGTCCGCAGAAATGAGGCGGGATATTGTTTTTGACACGGCGGCGGACAGCAGGAATACACATTTTGAAAAGCGCTGCCTCTTGCTGCTACTGCCATTATTATGTGATGGGAAGCCGCGGAGCCGCTCTAATTTGGTTACACTAAGGTTTACACTGGTAGTGATGGCCGAGGAGGGAGACAGACAGAGAGAGGAGGGGAGAGGGGAGAGGGGAGAGGAAAGAGCTCAGCCTTGGAAATGTAATTGTAAAGTGATTCCATCCATCCATCCATCCATCCATCCATCCATCCGTCCAGCCAGCCATCCATCCATCCATCCATCCATCCATCCATCCATCCAGCCATCGCAGCCGCATCAGATGCATCCCTTCATTTGTTAATAACTCTCTTATACGATTAGTTAATAATATATTTACCTATATTATTATGACATGACTCCTATTGCACTTATGACACTGTAACAATGGTCTTGTAAGCTACTGTTGTATGTATGTAATAAAATGATTTGATGCTGCGTTCACTGTCCTCTGTATTTATTGCACTTTGCATATATTACCAGCTGGCTTCACACCAAAACAAAACAGCACACACGCGTCATTTACTATAGTGAGTTATGAAGTTAGCCGATGAAACTTACGTTACTCCATCCGACCCCTCCTCACCCACGCCACTCGCTACTCGCAATGGGGAAGGCTAAACATGCTACCACAGCCAGTCCACAACGTCTCATTGAGTCACCGCGTTTGATTTTGCGTACAGCCCTACGAAGAGTGCACATAAGGATTTGATATGAGATAGATGAGCACGTGGGTATTACCAAGCAGCAGAAAATGGTGGAAAAGTCCTGCCATCCCATGCATGTTATTTTCATCGCCACGTTTAAAGAAGAGAAGAAGGTCTGATTCACGGTGAAGAATTTGAGCAAAGGCAGAGACACTGAGTGCTGACATGAATAATGGCGCCCTGTTCCAGTCCAGCAGACATCCAACGAAAACACATTGAAAAAATAAAAATGCATGGAGAGTAAAAAGCAGCTTCTAAGAATGAATTCAGAGTCAGTGTACAGTCATGCATAAAGCTTAGCACTACTAAACACCTCTGGTCTCCTCCAGCAGATGTCTTATGAGTATTTTCACCATGCTGTAACAGTATGCAGGTAGTTTAGGTGACTTGAATAAAGCTGATACGAATTCCAAAGCCAAGTTGATTCTCCCTGGATAGTTTGTGTCAGTGCACAGAGCAGTTTAACGACTGTATTTCAGTGAAAACCAGGGCCTAGGATACTTGTGCTTGAGAAGCCAGGGATTCGAACCGGCGTCGTTTAGATCTTCAGCTTCCTCTGGCTGAGCTACTTGGATTCACTCACACCTCCTGGCTAGATAGATGAGCTTTTCCTGGCCGGCAGGTCCTTTTTTATGAGATTTCATGGCGGCCGAGGCGCGCCCGGTGTGCCAAATTTAAACAAATCTCCCGTTAATTGGTCGCCGCAGTAATTCAAGACCCGGAGCTACAGCCAGCCACTCTCATACTGAGCGAGAAAAAAGAAAACACCCCTAGTAATAATCAAGTGTAAAAAGGCGGAGGGTGTGGGTGAGGGCATGAGGGGAAATGCAGTCAGATATAGAGGAGGGGAAAGAGAGCAAGGTAGCGAAAACAGAGCCGGAACAGAAAGAGGAGGAGAACCGAGAGAGGAGCCCGCGGCGGCCGGGCGAGATCTCCTGCTCCTGTCCTTCTTCTTCCTCGTTCCGGTGTATCATCGGTCCATCGACCGTCATTTTTCCCCACCGTCTTCCCACAGCGGAGGAAACATGATTTATCGCGGGCAGCACCATAAACAACAGCACTCCCTCACAAACACACAATGGCAGCCCCGGCCGCACGCTGACACCCTGCCTCACTATAAATCACGAGAAGTAGCTGGCTGGGAAAAAAGACGAGGGAGAGAGAGAGAGAGAGGGGAGAAGAGAGAGGGAGAGGGAGAGAGAGGGATGGACAGAGAGTCAGGCAGATAGAGAGAGATGTAGAGGCAGACAGGAGGTGATGGGAGAAAGATGGAGGAGAATATCCAAGTGCTTCTTAAAATATAAACAGCCATCGGCTAACATTGCATCGCTCCCTCTCTCTCTCCGGCTCGCAGGCTGCACCGCTCCAACCTATAAACAATGGCTGATGATGATGGGTGGGGGCTGATGTGTAAACAACACCAAAGCAACATGCACGATGAGAAAACACGGCGAAAGATGGGTATTTTTTGGGCATATTTACCACGATGTTAAAATAGCCTATGATTCACTGAGAGGGATGCGGGCGAAGGCGGCGCAGCGGCGGTGAAGATGAGGAAGAAGAAGTGTGGTTTCCCCCCATGCAGTCCCCTTCCTTCCGCAATACTCACGGTGTCCACAACGACCCGCAAGACGCACACCCGTCCAAATTTGTTTTATTGCAGCCTCCTTCTCTCTTTTCTCTTCCTCTCTCTCTCCGTTGGCGTTTCTCAGTGTCTCCTCTTCTCCCCCTCTCTCCCTCTCTCTCTTTTTTCTCTCTCACTCCCCCCTCTCTCCGCTGCTATAGGGGGGCTTGTATTTCTTTTCTTTTTTTTTTTTTTTTTTTTTGAAAGGACAGTTGGATTTTCGACGTCAGACACACACACACCGGAGCAGCACCATGTCTTACCGTTATATTCCTGACGAATACATATCTATTCTGCAACCTCTGCATTAATTATTTAATGAATCACGTGACGTCTTGGTCGGGGCGGAGGGGGGCAGGGGGTGGAGTGGGTTGGGGGGTGTCAGCGCGCCTCTCCGTTTGTGGGACCCATCCGGCCCAGTGCTGTGTGATGCAGGACTCTCGGTTATAAAACATGAACATAAAAACATAACATGAGCGCTTGTGTTCACCTTTCAGTGGGAGTCACTGAGTGCTGTGTGTTAACGTGTGTGCGCTCCAAACTGTAAGGGTAAAGTAGGGTAGGCCTATGACAGATGCACAGAGAGAACGATAAAAGATGATTGTCACCGACTATGTTCGTTTTAAAAAATGACTGCACGCCTCAGACTCTTTCTTCGTTATTCCTCACTGTCATCTCTTTCTTAGCTCGCCGTTACTCGGCAGAACAAGGGGGATTCCTTATACTGTCCCGTCTCATAGTGTATCTGTTTCCAGCATTTGGAAATATGCGATGAGGACGGGGCAAAGCACTGGCATATTTCATCTGTCTATTGTGCATCACAGCAGCGTTTATTTCTCATGTTCGGTGTCATGTTAGCGCGTCCCGGAGCTAAACTAAATATTTAACAGTCACAAATACTAAAGCCAACTGTGTCAGCGGAAACAAATCGCTCCAAATCGTTTGTTTAATTATTACAAATTCATGTCCCGCATCGAAATGTGAGGGAGCGGCTGGAAATCTAAAAGAAAGAAAAAAAATCTAATCTGTAAAACGGACGAGGCCAGGCTCTTCTACCTCTGTGTGATAATATGAATCAGAATCGAATAATTCATTTGGACTAAAATGTCCAAACACGCACCTTCTTTTATCCCATTAACGAGTTCTCCTGGTGGGGTGGCTACCGCGCGCGCTGTAATTCATTTAGAAGAAGGAGCAATTTATTTAGAAGGAGGGAAACGGACAGGAAGCAGCGGAACCGAGCTGAGAGGAGAGCTGCTCCAGAAAGAGAGGGAGACAAAGAGAGAGCGTAACGCGGAGAGAAGGATGCCGGAGCAGGGAGAAGAAGGAGGGAGAGACAGACAGGCCGAGAGACAAAACCCCCGCCGCGAGGCCACGCAGGGCAGCGACAATAGCACGTTGGAATCCTTTCGGCGCGCGGTCTCCCGGTTCCACAGCTCGAGCAGCCTCGAGGAGAACAATGGAGCTCGAGACTCTAAGAAAGTGTTGAGCCTGGGAGGCTGGAGCAGGGCTAACCTAGCTGCTGAGCAGCTAACAAGAAACACTTCAAGGTCAAACAATGGGCCGCAGCCGCCTCAAGACACGCTGCGTCTCCTCTGAGGCGCACAGAGCTCTGAGCTGCCTCTCCACCGTCACATACCGGCAGGCTAAAAACACAAAGCTGCGCCTTTACACTGTTAAGTGCTGCTGTCTTCATCAAGAGTGTCCATTAAAACTAAAACCGTTTTGTTTTATTTTTTTTATTCAGCCAATTCTGTGAGAAGAGTGACGAATAAAAGATGTGTGATAACAAATGCAATTAGCCACAAGTATCCTGTAGAGAGATTGGCCAGTTTCTAAAAATATAATCTGCAGCACTGTAAAGGCGACGAAATAATTGGCAAGAATGAAACAAATGCAGTGCCAAACCTATTATCGGTGAAGCAGTTGGTGGTAATTTATTTAGTACTCGTTTTTGATGCACTAAAAACGCAGACAGAGTCCTTTAAACTTACTCCGAGCGCTGCGGCGCTTCCCTGAGATTTTACCCACAACAAGATGGAAATCAAACATTTGCGGTGGTGATGATGGCGTCTGTAATGACGGCCATAAATTATAGCAATCACAGTGTGAAACAACAGCTAAGATAAGTAGCAGCAGAGACCTGGGCCGGCCTGACAATAACAATACAAACCAGCTCTGTAAACTTGGCACAGCCGCGTGCAGAGCTATTACACACACCAAACCATTTCAGTCTAAACATCCGAGTTGTGACGGGCTGAGGGTTGCACACCCAACCAGGAAGAGATGCACACAACTATAGAGCTGTAACACACAGCTAACTCATATTACTCACGCATTGAGTGATGGGAGACTAGCACCAGAGCTCCATGTGACAACAGCAAACACAGAGGGATGTCGGCGTTTTATACTTTGCTTTATAGCAACTGTCTGCGTATTTATATTCCAATTTTGTGAAATCAGAAACACAGTCATATCTCTAAAAGCATCTGTAACCTTCCAGCAATTCTATTATTGAGGCTACAAAAGAAAGCATATTTTCTTTTTCTTTTTCTTTTTTTCCCAAACAGACATAACCTCGGTTTATTAAAACGGTTATTTCAACATTCAACAAGCGGGCTCAGAATCAAACTAAAAGCCAATAAGTAAAGTGATGTTAGACTTCTTTGAGATCTCGGGGGTCTCTTGGTCCGTGATGGATTAAGACAGGTAGATTCTCCCTCCTCGTTAATGATTAACTAGCTTTGAATAAAAAGAGAGAAACTGAAAACGTCTCTTTGTTCAAATGTAGAATGGCCGTAAAATTAAAGTGTCCACGACGTGATTAAGTAGGTTCACCACAAGAGGAACTCTTCTCTATTATTATTATTATTATTATTATTATTATTATTATTATTATCATTATTATTATTATTATTATTATTATTATTATCATTATTATTATTATTATTACCATTATACAGCCTAGCCAGCATAAAGACAGGGACAGTGAGAGAGAAAGAGAGAGAGAGAAGAGTGAGAGGGAGAGATTGATTTACCAAGCCCCGACATCTCGCCTTTTACTGCGGCTCGTAAATCTGTCTTGAGACGGCAGCACGCGCACAACCGGTTTTTGAAATATATTCTTCTCCTCCGCGAGACGTGAGGTCTTCCCCCTGGACGGGATTGCACCAGAGACATCCCCGACCGGCCGGCCGTTGGCCGTGCGGCTCGGCCGGCACAGCCCGGAACCTCTCCGCTCCAGTGTTGTTTTCTTCTTTGTTTCGCAAATGTTTGAGCTCAATCACAATCAATAACCAATAACATGTCGCTCATTAATTATTTTTAAAAAATGCATCTGTAAGCATGAACGCGCTCATTACTGTTGTATTATTATTATGGAAGAAACAGGATCCATAATTGATATTCGACTCATACTTGAACGCCATCCGTCTGAACATTAAATAGGGAGTACAGTGCACTTTAATAGGCTGCTCTGACTGTTTTCTTGTCAGACATGACAGGATCAATGACTTCTGAGCAATGTTCAAACTGCCTCGCCATTGTTAACGTTGTAAAGCCTGGAGCAGAGCCCGCTGAGTTACACTTTACATCATTACACCTTATATGTTTTTCATTTTTACAAAGACAATTCAAAAGAAGTGACTTTCTGTGCAGCAGCCTACTGGATGGGGCTCGAACACAATTCACACTTGGGCGACAAGCTCCTGAATGTTTGGTCTTAATACTAACGGAGGAGCACTTCTAGATAATGGGCGATATAAAGCGTGGACTTAATTCAGACGTTGTCATTAATGCTGGCTGTAAAACATACGTGCTCAGATCATTTTGCAACAAAGCTTCCTTTTGCAGCCACATTTACCGTCTGCAGACAGATCTGTTTGACATACAGGCCTGATATATAATATTTAACAATATAAGCATAATTGACAAGCAACACTGCTGATAACTGTAATGAGTTCCACTCTTCATCTGTGCTCCTTTTGTGGATGTTTTAATTATAATCGAAATGATCATGGGAAATAGAAAAAAAGGTCACGGTCCAAATCATTTTTTCGTCGTGAGTGGTTGGATTTTTTAAAAATTGTTTTAATTTCTTGTTTCTGAAATACTTCATGGCGTGGAGAACAATCATGAGTGAGGAGCTGTAGACACATGTGAGAAGTTCGTGTGTGTCAGACCTGAACAGGATGTTAGTGTGTATGATAGTTAGCGCGTCGCTGTCACTTGGATATTGATAAGTAAAAGGTTCAGAGCGGCAGAGGGGCTGTTTAATACTTTAGTATCAATACGCCTGTGCTGGCCTAATGCTCCGCCTTTAGTCATACAGGCCACCGAAACCCATTCATCACTCACATCTAACGGACATGAGCGCTGCTGTAACACACAATGGTAGGATCATCACACTGTAGGCCTGCTTGTCTCTCTTTACTACATGACTACACCTTTACGACCGGTGCCAAACAGCAGGATCACACAACAGCAGAGGAAACAATATAGAAGCATCACAAACCGACAAATATATGAGTTGTTTTCCAGCTGTCAAAAAGAAACAAAAGATGAGGATAGAAGCTTAAAGCTGCTGTTACAATAGTTTGTGGGTCATTCAGGGTTTTGTCTCAGATGCTGTAGCGTCTTTTTCTAGAAAGAGGGGAGACAAAGAGTCCAAGATGCGTCTCCCTCCTCAGCCTCGTCTCCAGCATTAAATGTTGGCGGTTTGCAAACCACAGATCCGTCCAAATTTGTATGCGTCATAGGCTACGTACCATATCAACATTTGTACAAAACGTGTCGTATCACGTTCACGTTACACGTTAATGAACTGACTTTTATATAGGGAGGTGGAGGGGACCAGTGACCACAGTTCCAGTCTGTGTTTCAGTATTTTTAAGCTGGATGGTTTTAAACTGGTATTTTAGGACAAGACACGGTGTCCTCCTCACCCTAACCAAGAGGTGTTGTGCCTAAATCCGAGCAGGGCAGAAGAACAGCATTGTGATAAGATAAAAACAATGGAAATGGAACCTGAAGAAACGTAAAGTTGTAGCTTATTTGTACTTCAGGGATTCTGGGGATTGGGCTGGCTTCAGACCTTCTGCTGATGGAAGAATACAAAGAATGACAAAGAACATCAGAGTCTACGTGGAGAGATTTACACTTTCAGCTACTTTTGATCATATATATTCTAGTTTTTCATTAGGCCTGGTTAATCATTTAACTGTAAATAATTTATAATACCTAGTGACGAACACAGCCACATCGCACCAGCATTATCCTGCAGCCTGGCCTATAAAAAGAAACAGCGTGCGCGCGTGTTGCAACTTGGCAGCCATTCCTTGGCTCTGTCTTTTTAATACTTAATACATGTCTACTTTTAAATGGCTCGCACGCTTCCTCTCTCTAACACACACATATACACACAGCCGGTGCGGTAGTAAAAGGCTGGCAGCCATATATCTCTCGTGACGACCTCCTCCTGCAGCCCGCGCGCCTGCACCGTGACCTCCTCGGCTCCTCGCGCTCTCCGGAATAATAAATTTCTCGGGCAACGCGGCTGCAACGAGCGCGAGGCAAGAAAAAAAAGCGCGCGGGCGATTTGTCTGGCAATTAGCAAACCACCGCGAGACTCCCCGGGCCAGAGAGAGAGAGCGGTAGATGTTGGTGTAACTGTTGTTTTTTGGGTTGAGTGTGTGCCAGCCCGTGATGATCACTGACCCATGTGAACACGTGCACGCTCACAAACAGCACAGTGAAGACGTATTCGGTGCCTGTGACTTCATGTCACAGTGCATGTGTGAATACGTGTGTGTCGTGAAGCCTGAAAGCCTGCAGCTTCCTGTGTAAAGCTGCTGCTGAAACATCAGCTCCATCAGCTGGTCCAAAGCCTCCAAACATGTCAGTGAGCGCCTCTCAGTAAACTACAGGTCAAGAGTGAGAGCTGCCTCGCATCTGCCTGCCTGACGCCATGTTGTTTCATTCTTTCACTTCACAGTTATTTAACTGCTAATCCCACTGAGATGACAAAACAAATCTCCTTTTATATGGAGAGAAACATCAGGACAAGTGATAAAGCTGCAGCAAAAACAACATTCATGGGCAGAGAGGAGCTGAAAAGCACAAAAAGTAATGTCTGGTTTCACTAAATAAGAGCTCAGCGGGCACTTGTGCAGCAGCAGAGCAGCAGGACTTTTAATTTAACAAGCCTGTTTTTAATGAACCTGCATGAGCTCAAGGCAGAAATTAGATTTACTCCATTCAAGGTTTTATGATGAGAAACTTTACAAACTACTCCACAGCATCCTTGTGTAAACCAACAGCATTAATACTGCTAGGGTTATGCTGTCATTACCCAGAGTGTGCCATATTTATTAGGGGTCGACTGATTTCAGCTTCTATACCGACAGCGATTATTAGAAAACAAGGAGACTAAAAACCAATATTTGGGACCGATATCAGTGACAACCAGGGATGAAATAAACCTCAGGACAATTTACTTTTCTTAAGTACAACTTTGAGGTACTTTACTTGAGTATTTCCTTTTCTGCTACTTTATACTTCCTCTTCACGACATTTATTTTATATATTTAGTTACTAGTTACTTTGCAGATTCAGATTATTCAGTGATTATAAGCTATTAATTGTGATATGTTACCAATCACATATGGTTGTGGGTGGGACCTTGTGAGGGGATGGTGTATCAGAGCCGAAGGAGCACATTTTTAAATTAGTTTATCGGAAAATCTGACAAAAATAATCACAGATAACAATAATCAGTTTTCTCATTTCTTTTCCTTTCAGCCCTGCACCATCTTCCCCTGTGTTGATGCAATGCAACCTATTGTGAAGCATTACAGCTGAGAGTTTTCATGCAGTGAACAGTAATGTCTAACAAGCATACATACCTAAATATCGGAATGTGTCCTTTTCAGGCTCTGTGAAACACTTTGTATGCTCCTCCACAGCACACACTTTCACACCATACATTCAGGATGCCACATGCAGTCCAGCTTCACTGCTGAGATAACAACCGATGCCAAACTATATCTATTTCAGTTTAGTTCAAGCGTTTCATGTCACATGTAAACAAAGACCAGAACAGCAGAAAGTGTGAAATAATCAAAGGGGCAAAAATTCAAACTCAGATCAAAACTTGATTGGATCTCCTGTTTGTTTGGATCATCTGTGATGGATCGTTGCTCCATCTTCTGTTAGGGTGGATTTTGCATCCAATCCTGCACTTTGTTTGCTCATTGAAGACAGTATTGAGCACTGATGTTGGCACCAAATGCCTGGTGAATTTCTTAATGTTGTAGAAATTAGATCAATCAAACATTAGCTGATCATACATAAGTTATTTTAAGATGTAAAGTATGAAGATAACTGTAAGTCACTGTGGCAAACAATACAATTAATTGTATATTGAATAAATGCTTTTGTCAAAAACATACTCAGCTACATAAGATATTTTGGATTTGATACTGGCACTCTGGTATTGTATTGACAACAGATATTTCTAACAGTCCCCAAGTGCGGGGGCCTCTGACCATTCATCTCCCCCGCTGTTGGAAAATGATGATATTGATGCATTAGCATCTCGTTTTCTGTAAGTAGTGGGCTTAGGTAATGTTATATTTGGACCAATCAGTGTAAAATTGCAACATATCAAAGCAGCTTTCTTAAGATGCAAAATGTGCAACTTCAGTATGTCGGGATGTTAAAATAACTGTAATAATATTTCAAATATAGGGGTGACAGTTTAATAAGATGGTCAGGTGAACTAACAGCCACAGGTCTGATCCAGACCAGCCACAAGTCCCATGATGAGACTTTAAAAAAACACTCACAAATATCTGTTGGCATTCATTTAAATGATGGGTGAATTTGTATTATGTTATGAATCCTTTAAGTCAGATTTTCCTCATTATTCAGTCTGGAATGTTTAGGTGATAACTGAAATTAAGACAATGTTGTATGAATCTGTAGCTTCACTGCGCAGCAAGTGAGTATAAACAGACTCATCAGTGGGTGCAGTGTGGGTATGACATGGCATAGCTGCACTGTGTGGGAAACATGTAATAACAGTGATGGTGACACCAAACTGACCAAGAGCATTTCCACTTTATGCCATATTAATACCAGTAAATAGTGGTGGCTGCAGCTCGCTCAGCTGCACACAGTGACTTTGAAAGTAAAGGAATTCTATTCTATCCTATATTATTTACTGGCTGTGCAGTTTATCAACATGGGTGACACGAACCTCTTGAATTTGACCAAACTTATAATATCTAAGTGTAAAACAATCTAGCTGAATACATGGTGCAAACATGACTGGAACAAGCCTGGAAATGAAAAAGGCTGCTCAGCAGTTTTCAGCAGGGCTATCAGGAGGGGAAGCGTCTGTTTACACTGAGGTCTGTCCAAATAGTGTCCAGCATCAGGCTGCACATTCCCTCTGCTTCAGCTTGTTAACAGGCCCAGCGGGCCCTTTACACCGAACCACACAGTGAGAATGTCTCACAGCACCTTGTATTAGTGTCCAGTGGTTTAGAGTGAGTCAGAAGCGCTCTGCTTTTAATTGACATTGTGATCAAAGAATGAGACAGCTGCTTTGAAACCACTGTTACAGTTTGCTTGTATTAGAGTCATGTGGCAGGGCAAATTATATTAATATTATTATATAAAAATATTCCAAACACAACCCCACCAAACTAACAGTCTGCAGTGGCCTGTAACTGACCCCTGCCCAGGTGGTTGGGTAACTCGTCTGTCTGTCTGTCTGTCTGGGTGTGGGAGTGGAGATATCGCCGCCGTGCCCCCGGGTTACAGTGCCCTGCTCGGCCTGTTATGACTAAGTTGCCCGGGGGCTCCGGAGGTCTGGGAATGTCCGAGGGAGCGAAGGGTCCAGCAGCCTTGCGAGGTCAAGGGGGACCAGGAGTGATGGGGGTATGAGTGGTGTGTGCGCGGGGGGGTAGCCACGGGTCAGCCTCTGGCTTCAGAGCCAGTGGACCTCATCGGTCAGAAAAACGTGTCCCCTGGTTGAACTCTCTGTGGCCGCAGCTTGGCCATTCCGCTGCCCCTGCATGACCATCGATTTTTTTTCTCCCTCTCCCTCTTTCTCTCTCTCTCTCTGCCCTTCCTTCGATACCCGCCGCTTATATTTCTCTCATCTGTTTCTCTTACTTCTCCACGCATCGCATCACGCCATGGCCTGCATCCCCATGAGAGGCCAGAGTCCCTCCACCAGAACCGCTGCGCTTTTATTTTTAATCCCGGACAGATTGATTTCTGAAGGGGTCAAACAGGAGTGAGTGGCTTCCTGAGGCCGCTACTGCTCGGCTCAGCAGATACCGGAGGCCTGAGCGCGCACGGCGGCCGGCGATCGTTCGCAGTTCATTTGGAAAGCCTCGCCGATCGTTTGTTTTCGAGGTAAATTGTTTTGGAGCGCAACAGAGAGAGTATCCATTAACCAGCGCTCCCCTCACTGCTTTTAATTTTTCTTTTTCAGCCGCCCTCCTCCCCCTGCATCCCTCTCTCCAATTGAGAGCCGTATTATTCATATTCCTGCTGCACTCTCTATAGCCTGTTTGCACCTGGCTGACAAAACACACGCGCGCGCACGCATGCATGCAACAGTATCTCATTAAAAGCTATAGGCCTAAACCGCAGCCACACTTTATAACCACAGAAACAGAGCCAAGACAAAATGCTTAATAAGCTCCGGGTGAACCTGGAATTATTCACACGGGCCACTCTGTCATACATTAGCTCGAGAATTTGTCTTAAGTAGCATGCGCTTGTGTAGGTGACTGCGTCAAGTTTATAGTCCAACTGTAGCACATATGCCCCTTCAATGAAAAATACACCTTCAGCTGAATGTGAGGAATCATAAAAAATAATCTGGTTCATCATAAAAACCCATCGCAGTCCCGTGCGTCACAGACCGCACAGTAGCTGATTTTACTCACAACAGATTCTCAAGAAGGCCTCAAGAGTGACAAAGAAGTGACACCACCGCAGCAAAGAGGAACGGAAACAGTTGCACAAACTCAAGAGAAAACAGCACAGCAAAAGTCCGCCAACTGTAGCTGTATAGGCTGCAAGCAAACACACATTCACAGACTCACACATACCTTTCAACACAAACATGCAGCTCCAAAAGTCCCTGCGCTAAAATCAAAGCCCCCAGGGCCATAAATGCCCCCTTCGCCTGACCTCGCCAAATGCGCAGGGGGCAATAAAACTATAAAAACGCCACCGAGCCATCAGACACTCAGGAGCAGGAGAGGCAAAGACAGAAAAAGGGGAGACAAAATGAAGTTCCCAGGCCTCTTACCTTAGACGCCACCACTTTCAGCGACCTCTGGGCCATCTTCTTCTGCTCCGTGAGGGCTCTCTCACTGGTTTGTTGGAGTTTCTTTGGAAGGATTTTCTTCTTTCCAATGAGGAAGAAAAAAGTTTTTTTTTCTTATGGTAGGATACTTGAGGGGTGTAAAAAATAGCTCGCTGAGGGGTGGAAAGGGGAGGTGTATGTATGAGTATTTACGCGTGTATGTGTACGTGTGTGTGTGTGTGTGTGTGTGTGTGTGTGTGTGTGTGTGTGCGTGCGTGCGTGCGTGCGTGCGTGTGTGTGTGTGAAAGGGGGAGGAGGAGGGGGTGTCTTCCAAGTGTCTTCCAAGACGTCTTCTTTCTCTCCTCCTCTATCTGTCTCTCTGCTCGCTGCCCTCGCTCTCCTGGCAGAAGGGGTCTTGTGTGTGGCTGCCGGATGACAATAGAGAAGAAGGAGAAGAAGTGTTTAAAGAAGAACAAGTGATTAATGATTTTTTCTTGTATAATTCTCGCATTTTTCTTGAGGTGCCGTCCCCTCTGTCCTGTCCGGAAAATAATGGCGGTGAACTTTTTCAGATGGGTGGGTGGGGGGGTGGGCACCCTTACAAAAATCTGCTCCCATTCACGAAAGCAGCAGAAGGCCCTGCTGATAAAGGGGGCTAAAAAAGAATAAGGATTCCTCGGTGGATTTTATTGTGTGAGGTGTCACCCAGCACGCAAATTCATTTATTTCAACTCGGACTGCAAGTGCTCAGGGGCTTTAGGGGTTATTGTGGAGGCACATATGTGTGTGCATGTGTGTGAATATATGGGGAGGGGGGTGTCTAGTTCAGATGCTCCAATATAGGACAATTGGTGTGTTGCGAAAATTACAGCATTCGGACACAAATATTATCTTATGTGAGGAGAGGTACACTGCCTGGGGGGTTGTGTATGTGTGTGGAGGAGGGGTATTAAACCTTATGGCGGTCACCATAGAAGAAGAAGATATAGGCTATGTGTGTGGCTCGTTATCTACAACTGGAAATGAACGCACATCCTGGAAATGGAGTGAAAACATGCTGCAGTCATTTTGAAAGCAAAGTGGTTGATAGTAAAACAAACAAACCAACATAAAACAAAACAGTGAAACTGATTTTTTGCAGTAATAAAAGAGTGCAATGTTGGAAAATGCGGGATTACAAGCTGATACAGGTCATATTTGAGGCTTTACCATCTTGGCGCAGTGTGTCTGTGGGTGTGTGCGTGTGCTTGAGCGCATCTAGGTGTACAGGTTGATAGCAGGGCGGTTTTTGCGCTGGGGGAGCCTTTCATAAACAGGAAGAAAACAGATAAATGGGCAGAGGGAGTCTCTGTGGCAAGAGGCCCAGGGAGAAATCAACCAACAAGTAATAGGGAATCTTCTCTGGGCCGAGGAATACGAGCGGACCAATTTGGGGGGCACACTTTTTTTGTTTAAAGTTCATCGAGAGGAATGCTATTTTCTCCGTCTCCCCCCTCTTGCTCTATATTTTTCGATACCTGCTCTAAGAAAAGAAAATGAAAATTAATACGGGAGCCGCGCCTTACAAAAGAAGCCATTCGTCTTGTTGATTATCTATTTGGTTGTCAGGGTTTGAGCTATGGCGCCGGCCCGCTCCCTTTTTGTAATATATAAAAAATAAAACTCACATGCGCGCACAGCACCGGTCCAGAAAACACAGATAGGAGGGAAAAAAACTGTTGTGCAAAAATTACACTCATTAAAGCATTAAAAGACCACGAAGCGAGAAACTATTTAATGTTTTTTTCTTCAGAACCAGAGGAGGAAGGAGGAGGGGGTCCCATACTCCGTGTCGGGCCGGTGCAAGCGCGTCTGAGCAGCCGTTAAATTAACGGGAGAACGAGAGTGAAACGGAGGGACGGTTTGTGATTTAAAACGAGATTACAGGACGTAATGTACCAAGATCACTCACGGCCGGGACAGATTAATCATCGCAGGCTGCTGATTTCTCCAGACAGGTCGCTGTGCGTTTGTAGGCAAAACCAACACTGAAATTAAATGAAATTATTTATTGTGTGTGCATGTGGGAGCGGCTGAATGAACGCTTTAAATGCATCCTTCACAGTTAAACCTCGATGAGAGGCGAGAGGAGGGAGAGTTCTGCCCTTTTCACAAACGCTGTGGAAGCAAAAAGGAAATTATTCCACAACAAAATGCTACAGTTTACAGCCGATAAAAAATGAAAAATAAAATCCCAAGTTAAAATTTTCATTTTGAATTCAAATTGGATGATTTTATGAACGCTGACATAACTCCTCACTTCATGACTCTGACAATATTCAGTAGGTTAGTAATTTCATTTTTAAAAGATAGGAGCACATCGGAAGTGTAAGAGGAGAAGAGAGAAACGGCTGCAAAACAAGACTTTTTTATCCATTTATTTAAATTTCTATGAACTATTTACAAATAATAGGAAGGTAGACACTGAGGGAGCATAAGCAGAGAAAGGAGCAACTTACATATCGGAGGAGGTAACACATGTTCAACAATACCATCATTGTTATTATCATCATCATCATCATCATCATCAGTAACGATAGAAACGGATCTTTGGAATGTAAATAAAATAACATCAATTAAAAAACGCAAAGAATAAAATATCTAAAAGAGTGGCACAAGGTGACAGAACAGAGAGAGGAGGAGAAGCAAAGTGTGCGCGCATTTAATGTGCGAGAAAGGAGAGACAAAGAGGAAAAGATAGAAACATAAATCAACACCATTCAGACATGCAAGAAAAGGCTCCTTATTTTTCTGAATGTCCCTGGCCAGAACAATTGCTTATAATTAAATTACACTTTTTTTAATTTTCCACATACAAGAAGTGAATAGCGCTTTTTTGTATTGCAGGTAATAATAATTATTATAATAACTCGTCACACAATTTCAAAAATATAAAAAGCTCGAAAAGCTGTCACTTCATTAAACGAGCAATAAAAAATAAGATGACCAAAAAAATAAAAATATATATCAGTACAACTGAGGTAATAGGTAGTACATTGTATAGTGCTGCGTTTATAATGTGTTCATGAGCTATTAGTACCAGGATTTTGGTTTGGATGTTAGTGTCCTTTGTTTAGGCAGCTGTATAAACCCTGTTTGGTGGAAAATACTTTTAATTTAACTTTTCCCTTGAATGACCCTGTCAGTCTGTTTCCCTGTATACAACATCACAAAATGAACAATCAACGGACCACATAAACGCTCCTTGTCATTCTCAGCAATAACAGCATAAAGAATCATTTTACAATCAACACTGAATTCAAAAATAACTATAATTAAAATTTAAAAAGCTATATTTTGTCGTTAAACAAAACAGAAAATACCAACAGTTATAATTAGAACAACACGACAGAAAACTGCCTGGTGTCATTTTGGATCATACTGGAGGTTATATTTGATGTTAGAGTACTATAAGGACGGACAGAGCATGGATGAGAGCGTGTGTGTGTGTGTGTGTGTGTGTGTGTGGCGGGGTGTAAGAATACTTCTCTTGACGAAACGAGAGTTCCATTTATTACACGTGCGTGTGTGAGTTCGGTGGGAGGGTGAGGGGTAGTGGTTTGCGGGGTGCGGGGTGCAGGGGGGTAATGGGCAGAGCCGCGGTTCACCCCTTTGCTTTGTACCCGCAGAGTAAACATGACAAATGGGGCCCGAGTTTGGCATGATTAAAGATGAAAACGAGGATCCATCTTCACCAAAAAAAGTGTCGGATGGAAAAAGAAAAAAAAAAAAAAAGGAGGAAAGAAACCACACGCACGCGGGCACATTATCGTCAGCCTACCGTCGTATGCTCTGTCATGTGGAGGAAGAGAGAGAGGAGTATAAAAAGGCAGAAATATAAAAAGCAGGGAGACAGAGAGAGAGAAGAGGGGATAATAGCAAGGAAGCGGCCGAATCATTTTCTCAGTTCTTCAGTCTCATCCTTTGACTACTTTTGATCATTACATTTTTTATGAATGGGAAATCTCCCCCTCCACCCCTCCCATGTCATAACGTCATATTATAGTGTGTAACATCAGCACAGATCAGGGCCAAACGAGCGGCTATGACATCCCTCCTTCCCTCCAGAGCAAAGGCGTTATTCCGGTCCAAAGTGCTGGCTCTGGTGGTTAGACGCGTGGCTGTCACTTCGGCCTTCAGTTTGGGAAGCAGGGAAGGAAAGGAGGGGCCGAAATCAGACAAAGAGTCAAAGAACCGGGCTATAGGGGTCCGGAGCGGTTCTGGGAGCCGGTAATAGCCTGGGAGTTTGTGTTGTTTGTCCCGGAGCGGACCTTGGTGTTTGGCAGCTTGTGGTCCTTCTTCCACTTCATCCTCCGGTTCTGGAACCAGATCTTGATCTGCCGCTCTGACAGGCATAGCGTGTGCGCGATCTCCACCCTGCGCCTGCGCGTCAAGTACCGGTTGTAGTGGAACTCCTTCTCGAGCTCCAGGACCTGCTGGCGCGTGTAGGCCGTCCGCGAGCGCTTCGGCTCACCCCCTGTGTAGTTTGGATTCACTGTGGGAGAACAACGGGGATAAATGATCATCACAACCTTAACGTAGAAAAATACAACAACCTCGACAATATCATCTCCAAATAAACATAATAACAATAACAACAATAATGATACTACTACTACTACTACTACTACTACTAATAATAATAATAATAATAATAATAATTGTACGCTGTTGCAAATCTTCTGCTGGCTTTCAGATTGTAACAGTAAAAATCATTGTATTGGAGCTGAGAGATGTTGGTACAATATTTGCTTACAGTAAAAATATAGAGATTTTATTTCATATCTTGCAGTGAGGCATCAGAAGTCTAGTGGTCACATGCAAAACTGAAAACAAGACATCAGGAGAAAAACACTAAGAGCATGCAACGAAGAGAAATAAGCCAGGGCTCCGCGGTCGGACCTCCTGTGATAGAAAACAAAATGGCTGTAACCTTGGCAGAGCCTATAATGATTGCAATCCTCTTTCATTCTGCAACCAATCTTGTTCTTATCTTTCAAACCAGTCGCTGCAGCTGAACGTGTTTATTTAACACAACACTTTGCATTTTCAGTGAACACATGTTGTCAGGTGTCGTTTTTAGGCCCTGCGGCGGCGTGAATCCTCCCAGCACAGCCAGCCTGACACTGGTGTCCAAATGTTGTGATTTGAAAGCAAATCGGGGCCACGGCCGCGTTCAAAGGCTGAAGAACCGCTGCTGTTCTGGCACGTATGCACACGCATGACAACGACTATACCAGAAAATATAAATACATAAAAAGCAGGAGCTTTTCTTTCTATGGTCTACTGCACAGATGCCACGGACTGAGAACAAGGACAGCAGCATTGTCTGTCTCGCGTAAACAGGTTGAGAATAAAGGTGGTGGTGGGGGTGCAGCAGCTACACGACGGCACTTGAATGGCCGACTGGGTAATGATTCAATAAATCCTCAAAACTACAACTGGACAACACAAAACATGCTGCGGTGGAGTCCGATGATGAGGGCACGGCATCTTTAATAACTGTGCAAAGGAAAACAACGCAAGAAAGACATTCCTTACCGAGTAAACAGCCCGGTGCAACGAAGGCATTACGGTGACTTTGCAAAAGTGCCATGGTCGCCGCGCGGACTTGCGCTCCGGCTATTCCAATACGCAATAGGCAGCAAGTCTATTATAACACTAGAGAGGAGCCATGATAGACTGGAGCTATTCGCTTTTACATTAGTGTTTTACGGCCGGCTCCATAAACATGAATATTTCAGCTGCCATAAAACTTTCCCTCCCCTGGAACAACGAGTGGGGAAGGAAGGCTCGACAGAGTAAAGTACACCGTTTATACAACCCGACCACTTAAAATCAAATTACCAAAGCATAAAAGCTAACTTATGGGCTCGGTCGGAGTTGTCATAAGGCGAGGAATTAGAGCAGACGAGCCGGAGATCAGACTTCAAAAGGCACCTCAGCGGAGAGGTGTAATAAAAATTTATGGAGGGTGTAATTATATTGGCCCTGCAAACAGACGATCGTAAATCTTGACCCAAGGGCTACTCTTCTACTTCTAACAGAACACAGGGAGGGGAAGCCGTAGATTGTGACGGTGGACACCTAGCTGACTGCATGGTTTCAACTGCAGGCACAAAGGCGCAGCGAAAGAGAGAGGGGGAGAGAGAGAGAAACAAGTTTGCATGCAGCACTTACCGATGTTTACATGGACTTTCTTCATCCACGGGTACACTACGGGGTCCTTACGAGTGCTCGTGGGGGACGAAGTGCTTTGGCTGTGGGGCGTTTGGCCGCAAGACTGAGGCGGAGGCGGAGGCGGGCTGGGTGTCACCGAGTCGCAGCGGAGGCTCTGCTCCGGGACGGGGGTGGTCTGCAGTCCGGACGGGGGAAGGACGTGACCCCGAGGGGACATCACCACCGAGGCGGGCTGCCCTGTACGCTGGCACGGCGTGTAGGGCGGCTCAGCTCGCTGCTGGTGCTGTGGGTGGTGTTGATGGTGGTGGTAGAGAGAGTCCGGCTGGAAAGCAGCAGGCTCCTGCCTCTGGGAGCTGTAATAGTCCGGAGAGTGGCTGGGCAGATAGTCGCTCTGTGAGTATTCCTCGCACGGTGGGAACTTCGGGTCCACATAGTTGGAGTTGATCAAATAGGAGCTCATGGCCATTAATTTCAGTCTTTTTGTGGAATTGCACCTACTCGGAAAATATATAACTAAAATTTATATCTCATCCCTTTACTCTTCGGTTATTCCTGTTCCGTTGAACCCTCCTACTTTTCTGTCAAGTGAACAAAGTTAAGAAGCCACGTGACGGCAGCCGGCCAATGGCGCGCCTCCAAGACGGACCCCGGATAAGGAAATGGGATTAAGCATATACACGGCCCCCGCACGCGCATCATCATATGGCCTCAGTTTGTGGGCATTCACAGTCTAACAGTCCTCTCCCCTCTCCCTCCCCGTCTCTCTCCTCATGCCCACTTCTCTCTCTGAATCTCTCCACCACATGTCGGCATGCATGCCATCCTAAGCAGGCAGAGAATCACAACAATAACAAAGCGCGTGTAACGCGCTGAAAATGCATTCCGCTCCATCTGAAGCCGCGCCGAGGAGCGCGCGCGCATGGACACACACGAGCACCAGAGTACAGTACAGATGACAAGTCCTCCCTCAGTGCAAACGAACCCTTTCCCCCTGTTACGCGTCTGGCTCGAACTTCAAATAGAAAAATAAAGAAAAAAGAAGCAGGAGAAAGAAAGCGCTGGGGGGGATTTAAAGTGGCGCCTGCACCACCCTCTGTGTATATATTTGGGTGTGTGTAGGGACGTGCTTGCCAAAGCTTTTTTCTTTCTTTCTTTTTTTTTTTGTGTCTGTTCTCTTAAATCGCTAATAACTGGGAGTGGGAGATTGGCCTGGCCGGCTGCTGCTCCGCCACCCAGCAGCAGCACCGTGTCAGAGATAAATCTGGCTTGTTTAGGATCGATAGAAAATTCATCAACTAATTCAGGTTACACGGCCTCCTAAATCACTAGCAGACCTTTGCATTAGGAGCACAGTTTCCCTCTTTTTTAAACAGGACTGCTCCAACAGGCGCCCATTCCACATTTAACTCCCCTTGCATGGTAATTCAGACACAGCCAGGGTCGCCTTTTGCCTTGCAGGATTTATTTCCCTCCAGTTTCCGATATTAACATCACTAGCATAGCAAGTCCATATGCCCCGTCCAGACTGTGCGGCTGCTTTTGCCCTTGAGCTGTACATTACTGAACAGATACACAGCTCTTTGTTTTTCCTCCGAGAGAGAATTCCTCTCTCCAACCGAGACACGCTTTCAGTAGCTGCCACAGATTTTCTCAGCTTTGTTCCACCATGTCCAGCACTAACGCACTAACACGTAGGACACACAGTCTCAGTGTTAATCAGACTGTAAATCAGACAGAAAACACAACAAAACAAGGATTTAAATCTGTATTACGCAGAGTGAGGACGCACGGAAATCATAAGTACACTGCAATGTATCAACAATCATAATCGCGCATCTTTGCAGTCTTTTTACAGTGAAGCCCCTTTAATTCCAGTATAATTTGCTTGCTAATATCCCTCCGTGCGATCATCAGTATCAAACATTACACACAGAAAAAAAAAAAACATAAATTAAACTACAACACACACAACCATGAGGTGAAGAGAATGGATGTTTTCTCCACCAAACGGAGTCTGTTGTGCACTTTCTGTACTGTTATCAGTGCGAATAAAGGTGCGCACATACACAAAGACACACAGGCTAGATGATGGAGATATCCAAGTCCTTTGTTTCGAGAAAATTGACCGTCTCTAAATCGAAACCTTACCCCCCCACACACACAGACACACGCACACACACCCAACCCCCCAGTACGCCTGGCTAGATGAACAGTAAAGTCGACCGCATCATTTTTCAACAAGACAAATAATAAATAAAGAGTCCAATTCAACCGGGAGTTGGCCTTTAAAACTGCCAGGCGGTTTGATGATCGAAAAAAAAAAAAAGTATAAAACTTTGCTTGAGTTTTTCTTCACTTTGGAGGAGAGCAGACCCACAACACGGGGCCTTATCCACACAATAAACACAAAGCAACAACCAATAAAGTCCTGAAATTAATTAACAGACGCATGTGTGTGCTGAGAGGAAAAATACATTCGTAGAAGAGACACATTCTTTAATCTTCACAGTTCCACTTTTACGAATTCAAATATAAAGCAGCAATCCATAATGAATAAAACCCAATAAGAGCAGCTGAAGGCCTCTCCTCCCCGTGTCGGATCCATCGCTGCCGTTGTGTATAAATCCACTATATACTCCCCTAGAAGCGAATTTGTGATTGTTTTAATGATTTTTACACAAATCCGGATCTACAGGGTAGATATAGAAGACAGTGGCTCTCTGGAGGCGCACGGTTACACCGTCAATACACTATTATTGCTTTCATAAACTCCCCTTCACAGCCACAGTGGAATATTTCCATCCATCTGTACAGTCTCTGACCCTTGACCTCGTCACTGCTGGTAGGGATCTGGGGAATGGAGTTATAATGCTGTAACACTTCCTGCGAGTCAAGGGCGACGATTAGGGAGCTAACTCGAAAATAATACAAGGAGGTGAAATAAAAGAACCGATGGAAATGGAGGAGAGACGAGGGACATGTGCTGCATCACAGACACCGTTAAATTATGTTTCTATTTGCAGGTTTAAATAAGGAAAAAATAAATTTTGACCACAAAAATAAAGGCCTTTTCTCTTTATTTTAATGGAATGTGTCAATAATTGCTTATCAGTAGCCCATTCTTAAGCTTTTACAATGACGAATGAGAGGAAAAAAATCATACATGCCCCGGCAATTGTGAAATATTATTTCTGATTTGATTTTTTTATTTTATTTTATTTTATCCCATATAAGTCAACACTAATATTTTACTGTGAAGAGAGTTCAGGCCTCTCCGAGCGCAAATGTTTTGTATCTCCTTTTTATGCAGGCTATTTATAACGACAGATAGTTGTTTCATTCAAAATCAAAATATTCCTTAAGCTTTCCATCCACGTAATACCCACACGTAATTGAACTAAAAGTACAGTTGTAATTATCTAAAAGAAAAAGAAAAGGAAAAATCTTGGCAGCTCCGACCGAGGACCGTTCTAACAGAATGAACACAATTTAATGAAAGAAAAGACAAATCGCTTGGCACGGGAACCACGGTTCTATCAAAAATGTTCCCAGTGATCCGACTAAGGAATGGATGGACCGATGAATAAATGAATAAATGTCCCTTCACTTTGGTAAATGAATTGCAGTCACTCTCCAAAACTCTGATTTAACTGAATTAAAAAGTCGTCTGACCCCCACACACAACGACCTGCCATCTCTATCTATCTATCTATCTATCTATCTATCTATAGGCCTAAATATATATATATATGTATATATATATATATATATATATATATATATATATATATATATGTATATGTAAATGCCAATTAAAACCAAGCACATAAACACTCCACTTTGATTCAAATATATTTAGTTCTAACCTAGTCTACATTAAAGATGCAATTTTAATTTATATCGTATAATAATAATAGGCTAAATAATAAAAAAAAATGAATATGAATTTATGAGAATGGTATTGGTCATGCAGCATGTTTTTTTTCTGCTATATTTTACATGTAATTTCTATGTGCTCCTGTGCCCCTGCGCTGTTCCCACATTGATTTTGTGACACGGACACTCCCTCCCTGCTGCAGGCAATATTGCTGTTCTGTTTCCTCCAAAAGTTGCTCATACATCACCAGACTGGACAACAAAAGCAGTGAGCAGACTGATGGGAGAGGCCCCTTCAACCTGCACATAATCTGCAGCCGTCCTCATCTATTCCAGTTTTTTATTTCTTTCTCTGTACTTTGTTTTCTCTTTTTTGTAAAATTAAGTTCTAACAGAATTCACTGTGGTCTCTGTTATGTTCTCATCTGCGCAGGTATGAGCGTATCTCTGTCACCTTGACCTCCCGCTCTGCTGCGGGTCATCTCAGGTATCGATCAAGGTGTGTTGAGTCTGACTGCGGCACTTCCCTTCCCTCTGTCAAGTTTGTCAGCAGCAGCCATTCAGTTCAGAATGAGCCTATTGTTTCCGGCTTCAGGTAAAGGTCAATGTGCTAACCAAAGAGCCACACGGACTCAGAGATTTTTTAGAGGATAAGGGAAGAAAAACACAAAATAGACTCAAATATTACAGACATAGTATGATGTCTTATCCTCAAAATAAGAAAAACATTTAATGACACTAAAAGCAGTTATTCCCTATTCCTAGCCTCCTTTGCTAAAAATGCGCTTTGGAAATACGCAAAACAAACAGAGTCCTTCATCTTGGCGTTCAGTTTATTTAAATAGTATAAATCCTAACCTGTCACAAAGCTAAGGGCCACTTCACTAGCTGTGGCAGCACAGCTGAAAAACCACACACATCATCACGGTGAGTAAACTGCAGTCAGCTGCTCGAAAGATAAAAATAAAAACTCTGCTCTAACATTTTGATTTGATATCTGATTGAGAGAGAGACCCTGGCAGATAGCGAGAGGGGGGATGAAATACAGTGAGTGTAAAAGGTCAGCGGATCTGGATTTAAACATGTGACTTTTATTGCGGGTCAATTCCGTTTACAGCTCAAACACCAACAAGCTCAAACAGTAACTTCCCGGAGGTTGAAAGGTTTTTGGAGGGAGGGGGTGAAATAAAAAGCAATAAAATATTCAGGGAGCGGAAGAGAGCCGGGGCGAATAAATAACTTTAAAGTCCCCCACACAATTTACGACCTTTCTAACAAGTTTGTCCCATCAGCGGCTCACAAACTCACTTGTTGTTGGCAGAGCTGCTGAAAAAGCTGCAGACTGGTCGCTCTCTGCTTTTACTTCTACTACAAACTGGGATTAAACTTCGATCTAAAATGGATTCATTTTCACGAGTATTAAGGTAAGACTTGGTCGTTTCATAATGAAGGGATAAATAACGGGATGTAGTAATGAAGACTTGAAGGCTCCTGCACGCCACTCAGTAAATATCGCATGCTACCCGAATAAACATTCTCAGCTGCTAATAAAAAGAGCACATTAAGTATTAAGTCTATCCGTTTTTAAATGTACCCTGAAACATTGCAATAAAAATGAACAGAGGGCCGATGGCAGGCCTGAACTCGCATCCAGCCACAATAAGAAAATTAAAGCGAACATATTGAAGGGTTAAACGGCCTCATTCTCTGCAGCGACCGGACTTGTCACGGCTCTGAAATATTACCGAGCTGAGAAAGCTGTAGGGACAACGACGAAGAAGAGAAATGTGCTTTTGCTCCTTTGTGCAGTTTGAAAAATAAATCGAGGCCCATTCCCTTGTTATTGTCATGCAAAGTATCGGACAGAGAGAGAAAAAATGAAGTGCTACAGAGGCCTGTCCCACCGTGTGGCGAGTAGTCTGCTAAAGGTGTTGGAAGTTGGGAGCTTGGCTCTGACTATACGACTAATTTAATTTCACAGTGCAGCAGGCGGACCAGCAGCCCGCAGCGTGGAGGGTAAAACTGTGAGATATAAACAGCAGGGAGGAAATAAAGACGAGTCCAAAATAACGAGAGAAATACTGCTGCACGTTATCTGTGTGCAGTGAGAATCTCAAACACTCCGCTCTGCCGTTCACATCCCCAAAAACATCCTCCCTGCGTGTTTGTGACTCACTCATCAAACACAGTCTGTTTTCCTGCTAAACGTACATTGTGCAACGACATCCCGGCTTTCATTTAACTAAGGAATATAAAACCCAAATTACAAACATATGAGTTCAAAAAGTGCGCATATCCATTGCCGACACTTAATAGAAATCCAGCTTCAAAATATTAGCCAGTGGCCTATCTGGACTATCCTGGCTGCTGAGCACAGACTGGGTGTGCACAGCATTAGCAGCGTTGTGATGGAGGAGCACAGACAATGAAAAGAAACAAACGCTCCCTGTAGAATCGGAGCATTTGATTCCGCAGGCATCTTCTAATCAAAGAAAAAGCACATTAGCAATCAGCAGAGGAAAATAAACAGCCGAAACCGCCGCCGCTATATACAGGCTCATGTTGCAAACACGCTACATACACACTGGAAAATCGACAGCAGAAAACCACACATCTGGATGCAAACTGATAAAACCTCAGAGAAGCTGCTCAAGAGCCAAAACCATCGCAGGAATTCTCGCTTCATTTTCACACACTGGATTATTTCCGGGAGAGAAAAAAAACACACACAATTATGCCACATGTGAGACATTAGCGCAGAAATTCTGATACTGTTGTTGGCGAAAGAAAGTCAACGTGTGCATTTTTAGACAAAACAACCTTCAGGAATGGAGCTATCTGCTCTATAAGCTATATTGATCCGCTATCAATAAGATAGATATTGTAGAAATATTGAATTGAATTTAAGGCTATTTGGGGAGAAAGTTGTCCAGAGTGACCTTTAACCTAACACTGCCCACGACCTCGCCTTCACCCTCGGCCGTATAGGCCTATTAGTGTGTGTGTGTGTGTGTGTGTGTGTGTGTGTGTGTGTGTGTGTCCTTGTCCATTTACATCTTGGTTAATGTTAGCACACACGGGCATTTTCCAACTCTTGTTTTTGTATGAAATATTTTACGCACACGGGCGTAAAAGAGACAAAGCACAATGATATGAAATGCGCCCTCCTGCGCCAAATTGTACCATTAGAAGCACCGTGGAGGAAATCTGAATTAATCTATCTCTTTAATATTTGAACATATAATCAAAAGCTATGTCTGGTTGACAGGAAGAGGAAAACAGCTAAACCTAAAGGATCGTCACACTGACGTCACGCAGCCCCGAGTGGCTTAATCAGAATAGCTAATGAAGCAGTTTGATAGAGAAGGTACAGTGAGGGAAATGGAGCTTGCAAAAAGGAAACACACCTTTCAAATACACGTGGCGTGACGTGCACGGCCTCTAATCGATCATCAGTATGAATTGATAAAGTCATTCTAAACTAAAGTGTCTTGGGAAAGGGAGGAAGAGGAGAATGGTGAGGAGGGGGTTCTGCGGCAGCTCCTGCAACACGTGATCTTCCCCTTCCTCCCAGCATGGGCAAAGCACCTGCCACATACACACGAGGTGCGAGCAAGAAAGCGGGCACACACACACACACACACACACACACACACACACACACACACACACACACACACACACACAACAATATGCAAATGAGGCAGCTTCGTCTTCTACAAGGCGATTTCTGTTTTTTGTGTACTCACTCCTCTGTAGCTCGCGGATCCGCCTCTCCTTTCTGCCGTCGTCGTCACATCGCTTTCAACCATTCTTCCTCTTCTTATCATTATTATATTTGCTTCTTCTCCTCTTGTTTTTCTTCTTTTTTACATCTCCAACACATCGGCAGCTGCGTTCCACTCTTTTTCCTTTTTTCTCCATAAAGACAAGCCCTCCTACTTCAGCATTCACACCTCAGTCCCCCTCTCCCTCTTCCTCCGACGCCACAGGTTTTTGACCTCTTCGGGATTCTTCGTGGTATCTAAAAAAAAAAAAGTCAAGCTGTCATTTCCGCGGACACCCCCGCTCACATGCACGCACGCAGGCACACGCGCAGAGACGCACACACTCCGGTCTCCGGTG
Source organism: Pagrus pagrus (assembly GCF_965226575.1). Classification (NCBI taxonomy): domain Eukaryota; kingdom Metazoa; phylum Chordata; class Actinopteri; order Spariformes; family Sparidae; genus Pagrus; species Pagrus pagrus. Next base: position 4,348,407 of record NC_140197.1, on the reverse strand, counting down.
AAGTGTAAACATACATGTATCCGAACAGAATCGCTCAGAATCCGTGTTTAAGTAAACGCAATAACACGGATAAGTTGGAGCCAATTTTAAAGGTGATAATCCAGCGAAAACAAATCAACACATCACCGTAACGTTGCGACACCAGCATCGCGCGCTCCGTGCGTAAAACCCCGACCGAATCGGCTTCACATGGCAGAGGAAAACCCCTTCACCGGTGGCCGTTCCCCGTGTTCCCCGGTGTTAGAGCGAGCGGTTTGGGGCTGAGGGAGACCGAGCAGGGCTGCTGTGGAGACTGTGGGCTCTTTAAGGCATTAAGTGTTGTGTGTGTGTGCATGGACTCAAGTTTTCAAATTAATCTACCAGTTTGGCACACTCTTTGTTTAACGGGCGAGGCGTGTCACCCCGCGTCCCCGGTACACATTTTAATATTGGTGAGACGCGCTGACCTCCCGTTCACCCCGAGCACAGCCGAGCCTCTCTCTCTCTTTTCTCTCTTCCTCCCTCACCCCCTCCCCTTTCCACACCCTTTCTTTCTGCCATTTCCACCTCTCTCTCTGTCTCACTCATCCCCTCTTTCTGTCATTCTGCTCTTCAGCCTTCCCTCTCTCCCTCTCTCTCTCTCTCTCTCTCTCTCTCTCTCCCTCTCCGTCATACTAAATTGAGTTGGAGTCATTACTTTGAAGAAAAATGGTCAGTAGATGTGAAGGAGGGAGGGGGGTCCTTTTCTTTCTCTCTCACACAGATTTTTCTTTCTTCCAGGATCATTTCTCCTTTTCCTTTTGTTGTATAAATATAAATGACACCGCCGTGGACGCTGACATGTGAACCCGCAGCAGAACCCGCACCATCTCTTCAGACTCTCATACATGAACATTTGGTAGAAACAAGCGTGTTGTATTGCAGCGAGTCCGCACAAACAAACGATCTGAGTTTGCTTAAGAGGCTTGGAGCCGCGCGGAGATCAGGCACAGAGGTATCAGGTGGATTTATATTGATGTTATTCGACTCTCTGGATGGATTTTTATCCAGTTAACTGCAGCCATATGTCCACACTTCTCCCTATCATTTCACTACTATTACTTCCATTGAATTGCACATTTTATCACTAACACGTCGGCTACAGAAACAGGTGATTTATTTATGCGTCGTGATTTCTGTGCAGGTTTTATCTACATATGAATGAAGATATGAAGATAAAGAGAGTTATATTATATATTGACGTGCGACGTTTCGGACCAAGCATGCGCAAATTGTACAGATTATTAAAATTCACGGCCAACAGACCGACAGGCGCGCGCGCTCCAAACTCAATTGAATTAATTTGGTGAACTCGGGATGAACCTTTGCAGAAAGACGGAATCTGTAACGTCGTTATTCAGCCATTACCTTATTCCTTTTTGGGGCTATGGGGAGGAAACCGGGCCAGGCGGGGCCGTGCCATCCCAGGCCAGCGTGTTTACGTCAATAAGTGGATTATTTATTCACTGAATTATCATTTTGCTCCTCTGTTGCGACTAATTTTCCCCTCTTTGTCCCCTCCCCTCCTCATTTTAACCGTAAAGCATGGCCGCAACAATATGTGTCCAAACGGTGCTATTCAATAGGAGATTAAACGATTTGGAGTTCAGATTGTTTGAGGTGAAACAAAGCCACATCACACAGGCTGAGGAGTTCCAACATTATTACAACATGGAGAGTATTACCAGCTCTAAATTAGCCTTTCTGTAGACCACTTATGTTATAAAAAAAAAAATATTTCATGATTTTTAAATCATTCAAAAGCAATTACGACAAACCAAGTCGAATCTGTATTATGGTTTAGATTGTGGTCGTTTTTAAAACAACACAAATTATAGCTCATTATTATTTATTAGCATTATTGTTATATCTCGTGAAAAAACAGCCTGCGAGTTCCTTACAAATTAATAGCAATATCTTTTACTGCTGCTAAAATTTAGAGGCCAAAGAAAGAAAGAAAGAAAGAGGAATGGACAGCAGCAGGAAAATGGTTCGAGGCTCATTCCTCTCAGCAAGAAAAGTAAACGGGGCCAGACATTCATCTTGCAGTGGAAAATCAGATAAGGAGAGTAATATTTTATGGATGGTGCGCGAGATAAGGGTTTATTTTTTGACAGGGTTGTGTTGATAAGGCTGAGGAGAGGAAGAGCTCTGCTTTGCGAAACTCCCTCTCCAACATGGTTTGGGGGATTTATAAATAGCTGCTAGCTCCAAGCATGAAACCACCACTTTACACCCACTAATCTCTGGTCATGCACTCCCACACACTCACACTCACACTCACACACACACACACACACACACACACACACACACACACACACACACACACTCACGCACACACACAATATGAACTTGATCAAAGGCAGGTTAGTCATGTGTACGTGTGTTTCTAATATGAACATGAAATGCATTATTATAATTAGGTTGGAGTGGATAAACTGTTTTTTTTTTTTTTTTTAGTTTTTGGTCAACACTTATTTTGGTCAGGCTAGTTTCATGAGCTTGTGGTAAAAGTTAAAGGAGCACTCTGTAGTTTTCAGGAAGAAATGTATACGAGAAGAGATATATCTTCATCAACTAACAGCGAACTGAATAATCAAACTGTGTTTGTTTTCATGACTGACACAACACAATTTGAACTGTTTTACTTTGTTTATATGTGGCTGTCACCTTTCTAGCTTCAAACAGTTTTCTGGGACCAGAGAAGCCAGTTTAATTTGGTGACTCTTTACATTCACTTCAGTAAAGTATAGTTTTTCCCCAAGCATCAAAAAACTCCAATAACAAATATCTCTGGAAAGAAAGTGACTCTATATGAAATACAAATGTTAGCCGGTGTTAACAAAGTGTGCAACACCTGCACCCCCCCAGACATCCACCCACTCACTCACCCACCCACCTCCATGTCACCGAATACCTTCCGCCCTGCCTCCACCACCTTCACCCCCTCCATTTTTCCTGTCTTTCTTCTCCCTTAATCTTTCTCTCTGTCTGCCTCAGTACATTGCGGCGGCAGGAGGAGCTTTGCTTTTGTTACCGAGGAAGGGAAGGGAAGGTCAGGCCTTCACCTCTCCTTTGCCTCTGCTATCATTTCTCTCATCTGTACCCCCTCCCTGCCTCTGCTCCTCTTACTCCCTCCTTTTTGTCTTTGACATACAGCTAGACTGGAGTCCAGTGAGTGAGGAGAGGCGAGGGCGGAACTCACGCACGACGGTGAACTTTTGACCCTTCAACTCGGTGAACCCTGTGCTACAGGCTGACTGTTAGCTTGGACATCCAGCCAGGCTGCTCTCTTGATAATAACCTCTGGATTCTCGCTCCCCCTGCCTCGCCTCGGGCAGGAAGCGAGAGGGAAAAGGGAAAGAGAGGAGCAGAGACAGTATGCTAGGCTTGAACTCACGTGCTGTCCAGTTAATGTGACCGCTCTGTTGTTGTTTAGCTGGTTGGTTTAGGGGTTAGCTCGACCTTTCTCCGGCTAACAACCGCGAAGAGGAAAAGGCAGAAATGAACCGACAGCGCCTCCTGAAAATGGCTTTTTTTAAATCTTCCTGTCTGTGCCTCTACACTGGGGAGGATACTTGTGTGTCTCCGTACACTCACCATTCATCAAGTGCAGAAGACGGGGACAGCTCTGACAGGTGTATATTTTAACAGAGACGGGAGGTTGTCACAGGTTATCGTCGGTTAGGATTCAAAAGGACGGGGGGCGCGTGCTGGGCGGAAGGCAGGAGCAGAGTGGGGAACGTGGGGGCTCTCGTGCCAGCTCTGGCTGTCCGACTGGTCTGAAGCGGGCTCTGGTGGCGGCGCGAGAGAAATACACCCTGTGATACACACTGACACCATGGACCAACATTAAAATACACCCTGTGTTACACACTGACACCATGGACCAACATTAAAATACACCCTGTGATACACACTGACACCATGGACCAACATTAAAATACACCCTGTGTTACACACTGACACCATGGACCAACATTAAAATACACCCTGTGTTACACACTGACACCATGGACCAACATTAAAATACACCCTGTGTTACACACTGACACCATGGACCAACATTAAAATACACCCTGTGATACACACTGACACCATGGACCACATTAAAATACACTAACACTGACACCATACTGTTAAAAAGATATATGGGCTTTTAGTCAGAAGGACTACTGTTGTCATGCTGAGTGAACCCATTGCCCATTACAACAAAGTAAGAAGAGTTACATGGATGGATTGCATGGACCAACATTACAATATAGGTAAATGTCATATTTTTTTGTTTGGGGCGGATCAGCCTGATAAAGCCTGGGGAGCAGCGCCTTTAAAGACAGATACATGTTTTTAAAGGCGTATGAAGCTAAGCTGCTGCTATAGTTACTAACCTACCTCTAGGCCTACCTATTATGACACAACTACTAGCTACTGCAATCGCAAAAGAAATAACGAAACCTAGTCATGATTCTAATAATTCTGAATATAATAGTAATTATTATTATTATTATTATTATTATTATTATTATGTACCGTTTCTGTCACAGATGCCATAGTAGCAAGCTTACAAATGAATAACTTTCATGACACCTTAAGCTGATTATTTGGAAGTATGGAAGATCATGAAAATATAATCAAAGACCATGTGACCACTGAATACACACGTCCTCACTGAACATACATACGTACATTGCCTCGATATAATTTGTTTGAAGGCAGTTGCTTGCTTTTGTTTTTGTGTGAGGAATTTGTCGTTGTTTGATTTAAGTTGTTATTTGTTCCTTTATGTGAAACTTTTCATGCTGCTGTCTGGACCAGGACCCCTTTGTAAAGGAGATTCTGAATCTGAATTTAGATTAAAATAACACACACACACACACACACACGTATATATGTGTGTGTGTATGTATATATATTGTGTTGTGAGTGAGAGTGTATTATCCAGCCGCACAGTAAACACGGCATAACCTGAAGTACTGTATAAACACTGTACACACCCATGACCTGGGAACCTTTAAATATTTGCGAGGTTATCGGCTTGTCATAACCCATCGCCAAGGCAAACAAAGCCTATTCTGGTCTTATCCAGGCTTTATTCCCGCTCTCACAATGCGGCACTGATAAAGGCTCTTTATTGACTGCAAGTACTTTTAAAATAATAACCCAATCAAAGCTTTACTGATTTTTTTTTTTTTTTTTCGAGAATTCAACATTGATGTAAGACTTTGGTCAAATTCATACAGGCGCGCGGGTCTCCCTTCCTTTTTCGGTGCTTGTCTTGGTTGAACCTTCGAGTTATTTACCCAGCCTTGATTGAGATAGTGGAAGTTGTGAGCTTGTCTGAGGGAAACCTCCCTCCCTCCATGACCCGGAAATGGAGAACACAGACAGATCAATAAAAGCAGCCAGATGTTAAATCCTTTCTTCCATGTTGTCGAAGCAAACAGACAAACACACACGCAGGGGAAGTGCGGTGCTGTGAGCTGAACTTTCCTCTCCTGCGCATGCTCGAGCCTGTCTGCTGACCTCTCGGTGACTCCTACTCATGCATTATTCATGAGGCGTGGCCGCGCGGTTCACCCCTATCAGTATGCAGAAGACATTAAGGGCTTCGCAAATGCCGATTTAAACGTAAAGCAATCACAGGAGATGCGCCGGAGAGAGTTCAGAGGCAGCAATGTGTGTGTGTGTGTGTGTGTGTGTGTGTGTGTGTGTGTGTGTGTGTGTGTGTGTGTGTGTGTGTGTGTGTGTGTGTGTGTGTGTGTGTGTGTGTGTGTGACTGCAGGGGACAGAGAATAGGTTATTTGCGTTTTTAAATAGACCAGGCTTCACAATGTCCCCCTCCATAGCTCCACTTTTCACAAAGCGGTTCTCAGTGTGAACATAAGTAGCAGACCCAAATTTGACGAAAATTGCCTGAATGATTCAAATCGGCTGTAGAGCGTTACACACCGGTGGGTTGTGTATAAACACACAGGATCTTCCCATGCCCGGGTCACTCACCTCTCTCTCCCTCAGCTCTCTCATGCCCTGCCAATAAACCCACCAAACACAACAGAACACACCCCACTTACTCCCACACAAAGCCCGCGACTCTCTCACACACAGACAAACACACCTTTGCAATGCAGTTTAAAAAAAAAAGGGCCGGTCGCATTGGTTACTCACCCCCACTCATCATCACCAACACACAGACTGTAAAGCCAAACTCAGCGCCTTCTGACAGCCTCGACAGGTTCAAAGGAGCAGCAAGCCCGTACACATAATGAACATAATACAACATAATGCAGAGGAGAAGCGGCTCTGCAGGCTGGAGCTGCCCTGTGTACATAAACGGGAAACAGATGACACACACAGCAAAAACAAAGGAGCCCATACAAGAGCTGCTGCTGTGCCTTCCCATGTCACAGCCTCCCTCACTTCTCCCGACAAGAAAAGGAACTACATTTGTGTCACGCGTGACATGTCTCATCCTTGTGTGTATGTGTATGTGCGTGTTTGTTGAGAGGCCTCGGACGTGGTGGCGGAGGGGGGGGGGGGGGCAGAGGGGTTGCTGGTGGAGGTGGTGGGGGTGTTCCTGTATCATCATTAAAAAGAGGAAGTTGATGAAAAATGAAATGGGGAGTTTTTTTACCTTCCTGTTTACTGAACTGAAACTTCCTCAAGGACCCAGGTCGCTCCTGACACACACACACACACACGCTCGCTCACAACAGTGTGTATATGGGTGGGGGGTACGAGCCGTTATCTCACGTCGGAAACACAAAATCCATTTATGTCATGCAAGAAAAGAGGCTGGCTGCATAACAGGCTAAAAACACAAAAACAAGTCTATTTGTGGTTTGTGTAGGACTGGAACAGGTAATAACTGCAGCCATTATCCACGAGACAAGAGAGCGAACTGCAGAATAATAGTATTTCATGTATGTGAAATTTGAAAAATAATAATTATTCCAAAAATAAGGGAAAATAACTTTTCACTGAAGGCCACTTAAGAAATAAGTGAGTGGACGTTTAGAGAATTATTGCTTACTGATAATATTGGCAACAGATGTTTTTTTCGGATAAACATGTAAGATGATAACACGTCATTACCCCATTATTATTTTTTAAAAAACACTATGAAAAGAAAGCGTAATTATTTCTATTTTTAGAAGACAAATCTGAATTTTAAAAGTCCAGTTGTAGGAGGTAATGATAGTAACGCTTTCATCCTCAGTTTTGCAGAGAAGAAGGTCTTCTTTCTTTTCTTTTGGTCTGCTAGTCTCCGAATAATTTATGGCATCAGGAGCATGACTCCAAATAACATTCCCGTGAAGCTTGTGAAAAATCATTGCGATGGCGGAGGGCAGCGCCAGGAATCCACCAGACTGAAAATGCATTGGGGCAGACTGGCTTCTCATGTAAAGGGGACATAATAAATGAGAGTTTGAGAGCGGAGAGCGACTTCCGAAAAGCAGAATCCTCCTCTCTTATTAGTGGAGTGCAGAGGACACCGGATTAACTGTGTGGTCGTGGCGGGGGAGAAATACACTCATGCGTGAAGTACTTTATAAATACTGTAAGAGCAGGTTTAGTTGAAGTGTAGGCTACCGTGAAATACTTTTTTAAAAAAGGATCACGAAATACAGCAAACAAAAAAATGTTTTCCTACTTTTTAATACAGTTAATCCGTTTGATCATGTGGACAGAAATCAAATAAATAAACGACACTTACTCCGAATTATCCTGCAAAAAAAAAAAAAAAAATAGAAAAAAGAAAAGTGACACCAAAAAAGGAACAAAATGACACGATCATCTCCCTAAAACTACCCCCGCGTATTGACGAAAACAAGAGCTTTATTCAAGCTTCACCAGGCTTTTACCGTCGAGTTCAGCGGATGTACTCTGTCATTAATATATCATAACATATTATTTTTAGTGAAATAGCTTATATTTTGCGCAACGTTCATTCAAATATACGCCATGTCTGGTTTTAGTTAGTGATTGTATGATTCTTTTGGATGTGCTTGTGATCATCCTTTCCACACTTTGCATGTCGGCCTCCTCAGGGCGCCATGTTCCTGTTGGCCCTCACACAAAAGGAGAGCTATTCATTTGATCGTCTTATTATGACGTGGCCTCTTTGATCGACGACGGAGATAGGCTGATAACCCTGCGGTCTACCGGGAGCGGTGACGCTGCATGACTGAATGTTACAAAAAAAAAAAAAGAAGAAGAAATTGAAAACTTTGAAAGTCTGCCGGTATATACCCAAATGTGTGCGTCCGCCGTGACACGAGACATTAAACAATTTACATGATGGATCTAAGCAATAAGAGCGGGCGTGCGCGAGGAGAGGACGGCGCCGCGTGACTGGTAGCCGGGCTATTTGACAGCCCGAGTCCCGCTCCAGACATCAGAGGGAAATAGTGTGGAGGACTAATACAGATTTACAGGGTCAGAGGAAGCAGAGAGACAGTGCACTGTTAACACCTCCACCTTCTCTCCTTTTATCCCCAACACACTGATTTCAGGATCGTTTCATGACGTCATATAAAGCTGCTGTTTTCCTTGGTGATAATAATGGTCAGTTTTAAACAACTGAATGACTGTTTGTTTCAATGGAAAAATTAGATGTCAGATTATATGTTGCTTCATATATCCGTCAGTGTTTGTTGAAGCCTTTGGATAATTTTATATCACTCTCACAGTTGACTGGTGTATTTTGGAGTTACATGGTTTAAATGCTGCATCAGATGTCCAATAGGTTGTCTGAGTGGAGAGTTTTGGTGTCGCCTGGCCTGATTAGCAGCCGATAACTTGAGAGAATTGCGTTAATATTTAATACTGTAGGTTACGTGTGTGAGCTGCTTTCATTCACCTCGTTTTCAAACGCTGCTGAATCTGACTTGAAGGCTGTCGGACAGAGCTCCCGTGAAGAACTCTGGTGTCGCTTTTATTAGAAGTTTTATTTAAGTTTTAGTGGCTAAGCCTACAGGATCACGTGGTTAAAGTCCTGATTGACAACTTACGATTTACACAGATTTTGATTTAGACCTTTGGGTTATTGATTATTTAATTGATTCCAGTCCAGTGTTTGCATGCCATCAGCGGATTTTTATCACGTTCGCTCACACTTGATTCACCTTAATTTTTCTTACCTTTGTGGATAAAAACTCTTTTAGTTGCACTTGATATCAAATCGCGTTAAGAAAACAAATAGATTTACTTAGATTTAAATTCTGTATTGGTGCTGGCTTAAGGTGTGTGTGTGTGTGTGTGTGTGTGTGTGTGTGTGTGTGCGCGCGCGCGCGCGCGCGCGCGTCTTTGCTAAGAATCAAAGAACAGGCCAAAACCCTGGTGTAAAATAACCTGCAAGGACTCTGATGGTGAGCCTTGGGAATGTTTGTATCCACGACGCTTTTTCACTCACACCCATCCTGCCTGGAAAATGCAAGGGCGGGTGACGGACAAAGATTTTCTTGTGCCCAAGGACGCATATCACTACAGACTGTGTGTGTGTGTGTGTGTGTGTCCTTGTCCATTTACATTTTGGTTAATGTGAGCACACACGGGCATTTTCCAACTAGACGCTGGTCGTGCGTAAAAGCGACAAAACAAACGCACAATGATATGACATGCTTCATTTAAGATGTACTTTTAGGAACACCAAGGAGAACATTTGGATTCACTCCACATCATGTTTGCCATACATTGTCCCTGTGATCCAAATAGAGAGGAAATAGGGGCCAGATCAGTTCCACACTTTCAGAAATCACGTAAAAAACAACCAACAACATGTTCTGTTTTGGGTCCGTTCATCAGCTTTTCACTGAATGCATTATTCAAGCCCTACAACAAGTCTATGTAAACATTTAAGAAGGAAGAGCCCCGTGATAAAACCCTGAAAGTGGTCTTTACGCAGTCTGTGCGTCATTCTAACCGATAATTATTTTCCTTTTAATATGAGTTTTTTCCAAGCTTAAGTATGTTACACACGTGCACGCAGACACACACGGGTTTAAAACCATAGTACTGATGTAAACCACACAGTGTTTGCTGCTGGACACCTCTCCACATTCGGAACCACATCAGCATACTCTCCGGAGCGCCTGTGCGCCGTCATTACGCACGGACTAAATCGCATGCTGGTGGCCGCACAAAAGTACACACAACTGCGCGCGTGCACGCACGCAGCACCTCACTCCGTCTGTGACGCCATCACCGTCGCGCGGTTCGGACCAGCCATAACAACGAATCTCAGATATCTCAAATAGACCGGAGCTTCGCGGCACTCAGCGAGCGCGTTAATACAGCAGTGAGTGAGTGACATGGTAATTACACAGCCCTCCCCGCTCTGCCCCCATCTCCCCCTCTCCTTAGCTTCCACTTACAGGCAAGCCTACAAACGCTACTTACTGTGGGTCCTGGCTCTGTCTGTCCACCGGGTTTTCCCAGCGTCCAGAGCGGCACACACCACCGCACACTCGCCGGGCACCGCGTGTGAACCGAGCAGGAACAGCGGCCGGTAGTCGTGGCCTGCTCTCTCTCTCTCAACACACACACACATTCCCTCCCTCTCCAGCTCTGTCTCTACTTTACTGACCCCTTTAGGATCCCCGCGAAGCCGTTAAACCGTCACTTGCTTTCTAGAATGTGAAATATATAGTACATTGTCAACTCCCCAAAACCATAAAACTAACTTTATGGACCCCACGTGACCAGAGGAGAGCCAGTGAGAGGTATCGGTCTGAGGCCAGGCCTGATCTTTACGATCCAACTTGGAGATAAAAACCCTCATCCGTTTGACATGTAAATGTCAAAGCTGCCTTCTTTTTTATAGTTTGGCTCAAAGCAGAAGGGGCTTCACTTTTAAAAAAATATCTCAACACACATACACACAGGAGGCAGGAGATAGCGGTTGTGTCCAGATGAGGCTCGGACCAGGAACTCGTGCCCCCCCTCCCCAATCAGCTCAGAAACAGAGACGTATATGAGCAGGGACACTGCAGCAGCATCAGTCGGTGAGTTTAAAAGTTCACTTGGTTGTTTACACTTGGAGACCGGGAGAGGGTAACCTAATTTGGCCGGGAGTGGCCTCCGTTAGGACGGAAAGGGAGGCCGTTTAGAGAAAAGTGACCAATTTGTCCGCCGCGGGTAGTTTGTTGTCTTGTCAGACTTGGTCAGCAGAGATGAAAATTGGCCTTTGTGTGTCTGTTCTCTCTGTGTGTATCTGTGTGTTTTATGCAGCGTGTTAAGTGCTTGGTGAGCGCGGTGCTTTGATGCTGCTGAGTTCCAACAGCAGCCTTGTGGCATTAAGGGTTATGGTGAGGCCTGGAAAACCGACGGCAGGCCTGTGGACGGGTGTTTGGTCTGATGCGTCTTTACGCACGATGCAGTTCGGTTTTTCCAAACTTGAATAATTTGGTAGAGAAATGACAATTGTTAAAACTAATTTCAGTAGATCAGGCTCAGAAAAACGCACACAACTATGTAGAGAGTGGTGAAGGAGGGAAATGCGCAGAAGTATAGGACAAAGTGAATTTTGTCCAAGTATTTGACTCGGATTGGTCACACGCTTCGACCAGAACCACATATGGCTTAATCCGAATCAAACCGCATTACCCGGGGTTATTTCTCAGCCGAATAGTCTTTATGAAATGACACACTGAGCTCAGAACTTGGCAGCGGGCAGCTGATGTCGTCCCGAGACACATAATGACATATGAAACGATTCACAATAAATTCTAACCAGCAACTAGCGCAAATATTCCCGAATGATTGGTTTTCATCGGTTTCACCGGCAGCACAGGCTGAGGACTTATAAAACGTTTGGCTCGTGTGAATGTCATGATTTAAACCCCAGTTAAGCCATTTGTGCGGCAGTTTGGTACATCACCAACAGCAGCTGGTTGAGTCAGTCTGGTTCGGATGAGTATGGGGCACTTTATTGTTTTTTTTTTACTCCAAGTTACAAACAAATACAAAAAGCTCATTGGCAGAAAGCTTACAGGCCTCACAGGACGGTAGCCATGTCTTTTTCATGCGTACACACGCGCACTTTCTCTCTCTCACTCTCTCTCTCTCTCTCTCTCTCTCTCTCTCTCTCTCTCACATACACACACACACACACACACACACACACACACTACATCTACAAATAGCCATCTGGTCACATTTAAAAATGTCAATATATATCTATGTACATCCTTTCTGAAACATGGATTCAATAATTACAATAATAATAACAATAATATACAGTTACACGTTTTTGAATAATAGAGCTATACACAACATTATGTGGATGATACAGAGACGTGTTTTTGGACACACACACACACACGCATACACACACACACACCCACACACACACACACACACACACACACACACACACACACACACCCTCTCTGCCTCCTCAATAAAAATAGGAGCAGATCAGATTGGGGGTAGGGGGGCGGGGGGGACTCAAACTAGAAGGCTATACACGCGTTATTGGCTGTGAATAACTTACAATAAGAGCTCACATGCTAACTTCTCTAGAGAGCACCTTGTCCATTACAAAACATCGCACTTGACACATTAAAACGATATTCAGACATTAAACAACAAGTAGGTAGCAAGGTTGTAAGGAAAGGATGTAGGTAGAAACTTCGTTAGGTAGCATTATCCATCCTTTCCTTATCGCGACTCCTCTCCTCCGAACAGCTATTTGAAAACGACGACAACATACAGGAACACTAACTTTTTTTTTTTTTTACAAGAGCAAGTACCACAGTCATTATTTTTTTACGTTGCCCTAAAACACCACAGACCAACATGCCGAACAAAAAAAAGTGCTGCGCTGCTGTACAGTACTCAACTGATGATAGGAAGTGTTTGTAAAATCTAGATTTGGAATCTGCTTGTTATATATCTTTCTTCATCACGTTTGTCTCCTTTTGCTCCATTTTCTGCTGGCTTCTTCTTTATTTTTCTTCAAGTTTTCTGTATTTTCTCTCGTCCTGGGAAGCCAGCACACGGTAGTGACCCTTTCCAAAGAGATGGACGGATGATATACATATTTTATTTAATTTCTAGGGTTGGAAGGCGCTGCCGGCGGTGGCGAGGCTCATGCTTTTCAGTTTGTTGTCTTTCTTCCACTTCATCCTCCGGTTCTGGAACCAGATCTTGATCTGCCGCTCCGTGAGGCAGAGCGCGTGCGCGATCTCGATCCGTCGCCGCCGCGTGAGGTACCGGTTGAAGTGGAACTCCTTCTCGAGCTCGAGAGTCTGGTAGCGGGTGTACGCCGTCCGCGCCCGTTTCCCGTCCGGGCCCGTCATATCTGAGGGTTTGGAGCGAACAAAAGGCGGTTAGAGGGCTCGTTTGATGCGCCAACATGTATAAACGGGTGATCATTTAGAAATGCACACAAGCAGTTGGCGGAAAAAATTAAATAGCCATCAATACTTTGGAATACATCATAATACAGCCGAGAAAAACAGAACACCCTATACTCCCAAAATACTTCTGACGGAACATTATTCTCCACAGATGTGTTGTCTGCAGGTTTTCAGCTTTGAGTTCGAGTTTATTGTAGCTACAGGTGTTAATATGATTGTGTCCACCCCCCTCTGAACCCTCACACACAGACACACAGACACAGAGGGTTGATTTACCTCACTGGTATATCAGGATAAACGTGCGCAAAGGCGCAGCAACGGTGTGTAAAACCGTCCCGTGTTCTGACAGCACTCTTTCTTGACACATTTTATTTCTGCCATTTCCACTCCACAGCCCACGCTAAAAGCCTTGCTTTTATTTGTCACAACACTGTTTTCTTTTTTAACCAGCCCTCTTCACCATCACCCTCTTTATTCCCCCCTTTTCACCCCTTCAGGGTTTTATTGCCCCGTCCTCTCCCTCACCTCCCTAATAAAGTTCCCACACGTAATAAAGCTTCACTTTTCAAAGGAGCAGCAGCCTCCAAAGCCTTCCTGGCCTCTCTTTCTTTTTTCTTCCTCTTTTTTTCTTTTCCCACCCGGCTCTGTCTGCGCTCCTCAGCCTGTTGGGCTTTTGCTGCCCGGCTTGCCTCTCCCCTGACAGATTTATGACGCTTTTGTGGAATTTGCTAAAATAAAAAAGAGGGAGGAAATACTGAGGGGGCAACTATCCGGCGTCCTTTGCTTCAACAGGAGGGAAATGCAAAACGAATCGCACCCTGATGCACTAAGAAAACACGCAAATACATAAGTTGAGCTGGTTAACCGGAGAGAGGCCAGCTGTCCTGTACTCTCTCTGATTTCTAAACAAGTAAAAAGTGATGAAATATTCGAAAAATAAAACAGATAGCTCGTGCTTCACTAAGAGGTTAAAACACATCGCTTGCTGATATTTGACAGTCACACGAATATATTAAATTGACGCAGTGGAAAAAGGCTTGGTGGGCTGCGGACAAAATACGAGGAACCGTGGCTAAGTGTGTCTTTCAGCTATTCTCAAGCAGCCAATTTACTCAACTCAAATCAAAGCAGCAATAAGTCTGCTGGATCTTCAGTGTGTATTCAAAGAGGCACAGAGCACCATAGCTCCCCTTGTAGTTTCTACAAGCACTAAACTGTCACCATCCCCATGTGTCCAAACATATAGGCTGTAATCTATTGCGCCAGCATTATGAATATGATCGCCCTGGAACTTGTATGATACAGAGCTAATAAGCTGTAAACACAAGAGCAGCATGTACCATGGCTAATGTGCAGCTTTCTCATCCAGGGGAATATCTGTGGTGGCTGAGTCTCGCTGCCCGTCGTGCTGCCAGCGGCTGATCCCGCCGGGCCGCCCTCCTGCTTCTGCACAACTTGCTGGTGCCCGCTCCTGGGCGGCGGGTTGTTGCCGTGGCCGGCGTCTCGGTTGTGCTGCAAGTCCTCGGTCTCTGGTGACGCGTCGTCCAGCTCCGTGAAGCGCTGCGCCGTGCCGCCGCCGCCGCCGCCGCCGCCGGAGGACGTGGAGGACAGGTTTGGAGAGCTGAGATTACCGCTTCCTGGTTGCTCCGAGCGGGGAGACGAGCTCCGGGCGCCCAGCTTGCTTTCTCCACTACCGGGTGACAGGAGGGAGTCTGCCGCAGAGGCGAGGGAGCAGCTGGACGGCTGTCTGAAGCTCCTCTCCGGCGCGGGGGAGCCGAAGCCCAGGGAGTCCCCTACGACCGAGCCGCCCCCGAAGTGTCCTCCGGTGTTGGCGGCGCCGCCGCTCCCCCCTCCTCGGTTGGTGACGGTCAGGTCCATACCATTGTAGCTGTAGCCGTAAGAGCCCGTCGCATGGTGCATGGTGGCTGAGGAAGAGTCCCTGTACGTCCCGCCGTTCATTGCGCCGCTGCTGGCTCCATAATTTAGCAGTTGATAGTCGGGGCCATTTGGGTAGCGCCCCGAGAACGAGTTTACAAAGTAAGAGCTCATTTAGGTTGTTTTAGAGAGTTGCAGGCTTACAGTTGAGTACTAAGGGGCGCTTGATTTGTTAGATTTCTCTTGGTCGTTATAACGCGGGTACTTTCAACGATTTATGATGTATTAGTGAATTATGGCGTTGCACTGTACTTCGTTTTTAGCTATGTATGCGCCGTCCAAATATGGGGGTGGGGTGGTGTGTGTGAGTGTGTTAGATTGAGGGGTGTGTGTGTGTGCGTGTGTGTGTGTGATGGGGGAGGTGAGGGGTGAGGTGAGGGAGGAGAGAGAGAGAGACAGAGAGAGGGAGGGGGGGCGGTCACGTGCTTTTGTTGACCAGTCGTAAATTCTCGCCGATGACTTTGGAGAGGTAATTCATGCTCTGAGGTTTCTAATGATGAAGGGATGGGCGGGGGAAGCTCGCTCTCCCTCTCGCTCTCCCTCTCGCTCTCTCTCTCTCTCTCTCTCTCTCTCTCTCTCTCTCTCTCACACACACACACACACCCATTATTCTGGTGTTGGAGGTGCCGGGGGTGAGCTCAGAGCGCCACCTACTGCAGACATAATTTATTGCACTGATTAAAAAGGACAGAAAGAGAAGGAGAGGGAGAAAGTAGACACTCCAAAAACAGTCTCAGAGAGCTGTTTTAAAATATTCTCTCTCTCTCTCTCTCTCTCTCTCTCTCTCTCTGTAAGTGTATGTGTCTCTCATCAGTCAGGCCTGTTAAGTGACCTTCGCGTAGGCTGGAAATTAGGAGCCAGTGACCATCCACCGTAATAAATAACCCGTTAATAATGGAATATTCAACGCCGCAGACTAACCAGTAATAACAGTCCACCTCTGTATTCTTCCAGCTGAAAGTTCTTCATCTGCAATCAGGCCTACATGGAACAATAGAACATTATAATAAGGACAATAATACTATTTCTAATAATAATGATGGTAATAATAATAATACTAACTATAGTAATGATCATTTTAAAAAATGATAATAATGACAACAACAACAAAAAACCTGAAACTCAAAAAAATAATAATTAAAGATGTGTGAGACGTCACAAATGCGACCTGCCATTTAGTGCGCCATGAATGCCGCAAAGCCGCATGACTGCGTCACTGTGCACTGCTGTAGCACCACAGCCGGGACAGGGTACAGTGAGACAGACAAATCAGTCCACTGTCTGAAATATCTTTTTACAATATCATCAGTATTTACTCCAGGCATCCACCATAAACACACAGAGCTCCCTCATCAGCCAAGTTATATACTATTTATTTATGTATCTATTTATTTATCTATCCATCTATTTATTTATTTATTTATTCATTTATTTATTTATAATATTGTACAGTATTTGCCGTTGTCACAACCATACCAACTGCAGTGCGCATGCATCCTCTCCGCCACAGAAAGGCCTGTCATACAAAGACGCTGCAGATTCAAATGCTGACTGTAGTTAAAGGCAGTACACTGACAATTCATTGATACAGTGACCAGAAGCTGACTGTAACTTTAACTAGAATAACCTCACCATCCCCATCACACAAACACACACACCGCCTGTCACTGTGTGAAGCCACCGAGTCATGACTGGGAAGCAGAGTGAGATTTGGCCTTTTACTGCGCCTTTCTTTCTTTCTTTCTTTCTTTCTTTCTTTCTTTCTTTCTTTCTTTCTTCCCCTCCCTCCCCCTTTCTCCCTACAGCCTCCCCTCCAGTCCTTCCAGCTGCAGAGGAGGAATGTTAAACCTGATCTGTGACGTCCACACTGGATGGAAATCTGCTGATTTATGATTTGTTGATTCCCGGGTTGGGATGCATTTCAGCCCTGTCGGTGTGTGTGTGTGTGTGTGTGTGTGTGTGTGTGTGTGTGTGTGTGTGTGCGCGCGCGCGCGCGCGCGTTTGTAGTAGGCCTCAACGTGCACTCGGGAGCGCATGTTTCCTTGTAACTCTGACCCACACATGTACATGTGCTAGAGCAAGGGACAGATGAAGAATTCCAGATTTGTGTGTGTGAGACGATACAAACGCGCTCCGCGGGGGAGTGTGTGTGTATAAATGTGCTGCCGCATGTGTGTGCAGTTTCAGGCCACATTTCAGACACTCAGCTGCTCTCACACTGAGCGTCGGCAAAGGAAACCAGCAGTTGGAATGGAAATCATCTTGAATATTCCAAAGTAACCAGGCAGAATAAAACAACTGCAACCAGCAGCAGCAGGGGGCGAGCAGATTCATCATTTGACCACAGAGTTTTGATATCAACACTAAATCAGCCAACTTCTGGCCTGAAAGCAGGCTGGTGGGTTCAAAAGCAGAGAAGCCAGAGTGTGCCAGGAATGGCCTGTAAGCTGCAGAGATGATGGGGAGGAGGCTCTGACCCAGTTGGCACACACTTCTGAACATACTCGTTATATATAGATTCCACCATCACATTAAAAATGTGTACAGTGAACCAGCTCGCTGGCTCTTTTGGTCAGATAGGACGCATCAGTGGTTGCTGATTTTTTACCAAAGAATACAACATTTAAAAACAGCAGAGTATTTCACTCTGGAGCTGGTTTTTGGTTAGTGTTTACTGTTTTCTGAACAACTGCTGCATGTTCTCGGTGTCATGGGGATGGTTCGTTAGAGGATGGTCAGGATTCAGGGTTTGAATAAGTACACCTAATCTGAATCTGCTTCTGCTCACATTGTTAAAGGATAAAACCATCCACTAAACAGCAGATATCTGATATATACTAGATATATAGATATATACTTACACTTCACAAATGTAAGCAAAATTCAAGGCAATCTAGTACTTAAGTGCTCAGTTCAAGTTGTGCACTGATGTCGAGATGCTGTTAAGATACTCCAGTTTTGGAGATTTTCATATTTAAACAGAAGTTGAAATATTACAGATTTTGTCTTGCTCAAGGTCTAATGGAACAGTTTCATCACTCTGACTGAATCCACTCAGAGCCAGAGTCTAAAAGCAGCTCTTTAAAACTCCTGAACAGTTGGAGGAGCGAGTTGTAAATGGAGGACATACAGCATGGGCGAAGTAAAGATCCACAACATTCTTTGCCGTGTGTGTGCAGCGAGTGTGTGTTGGTTGGTAAAATGAGCCCTCTGGGTCACAGTTAGACCACTTCCACTGTGTTTAACATAGAACATCTGCCATCGTGCAGTCCACCTTACTGCAGGCGTTCTCATAGCGGGGAATCGAACCACCAACCCCAGCGTCATCAGAGCCCAAAAACAGAGGCCTGTATGATACAACAGGCCAGATCGAGTTAGCTGCCCGTTATACAGAGCTTTAACTTTGTCGTGGAATATTGAGCTGAGATCATTCGATGTTCAGTCTACCTCAAGTTTTTTTTTGTGGACGTTGACTTGAATCAATCAGTGATCTGAGCATGTGATCATCTGACCTCTAAACGCACTGCCTCACACACACACACACACACACACACACACACACACACACACACACACACACACACACACACACACACTGCTGAAAACATTTTATTTCCTCACTGTGGTATTAATGATTTACCGACAAACTATGCCACCTATCACCCTGACAGTACACCCTACAGCTGAAAGCGCCTTTTCTTTTTTCCAGCGAACTAAATATAGGCCTACCTTCTCCGGTTTTACTGTATATAGTCAGGACATCAACTAGAATAACATAAAATGAGCTGAAAGTTGCGCACATGCTATGATAATATTATGGTATGGTTATCATATGACTGTGTCTTCAGCACAGTAGCCTCTACGTTTAGAATATACACACTGATGTAACATGACAGTCATATTTTCCCTGTTGACTTTATCAGCGCAAAGTTTCCGTGTGAGCTGACCAGCTGTGTGTTTGTACACTGCACTGCCTCTGATGCTGTCCCCGGGCCTGCTCATGTCCGCTAACAATGCTGATCACTCGCTAAAGATAAGCGCGTGCATCGCTGAAACCCAATCCGCTGCTGCCGAAGAGGAGGGACCCGCGCGCCGGTCACTCAGAGGACACGCAGAGTTCAAAGGGTCACGAGGACATTGTCCACTTTGTCTGGGTGAAGTGTGTGTGTGTGTGTGTGACGTGTCTGGGCCGGCCGGCTCGAGGACAGGTCAACTTTCTCTCCCCCTCGGTCTGGTCATCAATTAGTTCAGGCCGCCATCGGCAGCAGCTCGCGCCCCTTGTCACTTCCCCTCCGGACCCGCCGCGTGCGCTTACTTGGCCCACGCCGTAAATATGTGCGTGCATGTTTCAAATAGTGGGGGTAAAAGGTTTACGATTCTTTATGCGCGGGTCTAAGTAGGCCACTAAATCATGGAATAAAACTGTGTCTACTTCTCAGTGTTCACTGGTAACACCGAACTCATGTTCCGGATCACCTGCTCCTCCCACAAAAACAGCCTCTCTCCGGACACTTCTTTACATTTTATTGAACATTTCTCATAGGTAGTATACGTAATTACTTGACAAAACACTAACATAAACAAACAATGTAAAAATTCATAAAATATACACTTTCCTGAACGTTTTTTTAGGTAGTTTGGAGAATAACATCAGTAGGTTAACACCCCCCGCCCCCCCAACACGCGACCCCTCTATATCGGTAGAGTAAAACAGCTGGAAATGTTATATTACCCCACCCAAAACCAGCAATTACATTATTTCCACCGGACAGAGTGATTTTTTTTTCCTTGCTTATTTCTATACAGTTTAAATATGAACACCATTTGACATACATATACCTCTCAAAGAGCCTTTCCTCACCACATTGCTGTGTGTACGATCGTGTTCGCACGTTTAATTGAAGATAATACACACAACACATTTAAAAAAAAAAAAAAATCAGGAACAAAAATAAAAATATCACCGGGGAAAAACAGCCCGAAGTCGAGTTCTAAAGCTTCAGAACAAGTGCCTGCAAGACAGGAAGTACATTTGACAAAAATAACAACTAAGTAGAATAAGAAGTTGGGTGATTTTCTTGGAATGCAACAAGAAATTGTCTCTTGAAACAGTTAGTCACCGTTGGGCGCAGGGTTACTTATTGTATTTTAAATACACTTTGGATGCCATAGACTGGCCCTCCGCCGTTCCCTCTCCTTTTTATATTCTTGTTTTTATTCACTATGTTAATTTTATCTGTTCTTTCCACAGTCACATGGTCCCGTTTAAGAGTCAAATGACCTCCTAATTTTCAGACCACAAAGAGAGACGAATTCAGTGTACAGAAAAAGGGGACTTTTTTTTCTTTTTGTTGGGTGGCGATATAAGAGGGTTAAAAAAAGTGAATATCCCTCTTCTTCTATTTCTCTAGTACATGTTTCAGCCCTGCTCCGGTTTAAAAAAACAAGTCAAATAAAACGGAGGCTACTTTTTCCCAGAGTTTTCACATCAGACAGACGTCTGGATGGAGCTTGAGACAGGAGGGGAAGGGATTAACCAGCATGTCTTTTCTTCCATCCATCCATCCATCCTCCCCCTCTTCCATGTGTCTTATACCAGTTTGTTTCTCCTCGTTCACTCCGTCCGTTTCTCCTCTTCCTCTGCGCCGTTCACCGTGGAGGAAGAGGAGGAGGAGGAGGATGAAGACGAGGAGTTGATGAGCTTGTTCTCCTTCTTCCACTTCATCCTCCGATTCTGGAACCAGATCTTGATCTGCCGCTCCGTGAGGCAGAGCGCGTGCGCGATCTCGATCCGCCGCCGCCGCGTGAGGTACCGGTTGAAGTGGAACTCCTTCTCGAGCTCGAGAGTCTGGTAGCGGGTGTAAGTCTGCCGCCCGCGCCTCC
This sequence comes from Pagrus pagrus, assembly GCF_965226575.1. Lineage (NCBI taxonomy): Eukaryota > Metazoa > Chordata > Actinopteri > Spariformes > Sparidae > Pagrus > Pagrus pagrus. The sequence continues at coordinate 4,327,207 of NC_140197.1, read as the reverse complement.
CGGGGCTGCCGAAGGTCCCTGAGAGAGGAGGCAGAGAGAGAGTTACACTTTAACCACAGCAATAACACACACACTGAACCTGGTGACACACACAGGAGGACTGAGTCACCTTCTGTTGCTTTATGCGCGCTTTTTAGTATCATTTATTCTGTTCCCACCTGCCAAGTGCTGATCAATAAAGTCAGAATTTAATCCCTCAGTGAATCAGTGCGCCAGTCAATTACTGTCTCCCCTCTCCTCCTAAAAGTGCGCTTCTCCGACATGGAGCTGCTTCACAGACAGACCGAGCAAGAGCCCATTTATACATTTCTGTTTTTTTGGCATCTCTTCAGTGAAATGTTAACCCAGCCGGCCCGAGAAAGAGACACTTGTTTTTTTCAATGTTATGTGGAAGCTGAAATTATAATGTTGATTTTATGTGGAACTAAAATAGAACACCATAAAAAATAACAAGCCATCTATTTAACTTTAGTAATGACATATTAATGACCTGCTGGTGAATAGCAGCATTCAGTGAAGAGGACAGAGACGCGTTGTTCTAGTTAGTTGCTCTAGTCGACACTATTATTACTATCACTGTAAATAATAATAATAATAATAATAATAATAATAATAATAATAATAATAAATATAATGAAGAGGGTAAAAGTAAAGTAAGGATAATATTTCAGTGGTGTTCCCCTCAGTGAGGATCAGCTTCCAGGGCTTTAGTCTCCTCTGCTCCTCACTAACTGTATTTTGGCCCCGGTGGTGAACAAATGGCCATGTTGTCAGCTTAGCAGCTTCGGTTTCTGTATCGATCTGAAAATGCAGAGCATGGATGGAGAACCGCATGCTGCTCAGGGCACGTATCTAAATCCAAATATCCATAAAGAGAAAAAGTCAGGAAAACCGGATTATGGAGGAGCACTCAGGGGTTATGTGCCTCCTCTGTTCTATCTCCGTCTGCCATTTACATCTTCAACTGTCATTTATAGCCCGCGTTGCGTTTTATTCCTTATATATTTCTTTGCGGCGGAGCCTGTTTCCACCTCATCTGTCATAACTCGGAGTGTCCTGCAGGGCTTTGTACAACAGTAGCCCTGCATCATCCACCATTACTCACTGCTCTCTCAACAGGCCGTTTTTCTCTATTAAAACAAAGACGTTCGGCAGTGCAGTGGTTCAAACTATATTTATTATTATTTATATATTTTTTACGGTGGCTTATTCACACAACAGTGTAAAAAACAACAACACACCTGTGTGTGTTTATTTGGGCAGACAGATAAATCAAATTATTCTCTTCGAATCTCACTTTCACTCCGAACTTGGCAGCAATTCCAGGCCTGACTACAAGTGTAATATCTAATCTGTTGGGTGAATACCATCCTATCACACTGTCTGCGGAAGCCCACAGAGTTAACAGGCTCCATATGAGATAACTGAAGGGAAGTTGTGATAATAAAAAAACAGCAGGAGGGAGCTGTGAGACCGTTCTCCCTTTACTGGTATGTGGAAACACAAGTTTGTATAAAGACACGAACGCGTTTTCTTCATGAGAGTCAGCTGGTGAAGTGTTTTCTATTTTATTTGTCTTTTTTTTAATCGGTTCCCAAACGCTTAAAGAAGAATACATTTTTAAAATAGAAATACAAAGAATGAAAACTAAACAGAGGCTGACTGTCTGCTTCCTCTCTGTCTCTCTGTCCTTCTTTCTATCTGTTTCTTGTTTTCACCCACAACACTCTCTGACAGGCTTTTCCTCTCAACTTTCTTCCCCCTGCTCGGTAGCTGCGTCGGTCAGCAGGTCACATACAGTAACAGGAGCTAGGCTACAACCCAAACAAACCCGGTTTATGACGGACAATAAAATACCGAGCACATGACTGACTGACAGCCCAACAAACGGGGATCATAAAGCAGCTACTGGGAGAGGAGGAGGAGGAAAGGGAGAAAGGAAAGACAGCAGAGGGACTGACAGAGGAAACAAGCGTCACTTTTATGACGGGGATCGTAAAA